>NC_063255.1:323243-633987 GCF_020740725.1 Corvus hawaiiensis | reverse complement strand
ATTGATAAAGTGAGGTTTATGCACGTTTCCATCTGCATCATGAAGGACATAGTGCAGAACGGGATATGCAACGAGGATGATCCCAGCTCGATGGAACATTAGTAAAAGTGTTCTTTCGTATGTTTTAGAAGTGGCATTACGATACTAAACTCTAGAGCGAAAACTGGGGTGGGTAAGCACACAGGTGCCTCTCGGTAGGGACACGATGTGAGCGCTGCAGGGGTGAGCAGCGGGAGGACAGCGGTGACCCTGCCCTGCGCCCAGGGCTCACACCTCCCACCGCACCTGCGGCGAACTGCGACACAGGCAGCATTTCCACACAAACGCTTTCAAACGGGAGAGCGGCTCGTTTCAAACTGAATTCCACAGAGGGTAAAATATATAACAATACAGAAAATCAACGAGAAGCTGAGCCCAACAGGAGCAAGGGGCACGTTTGCCTCGGGTGGAGAGACCCTGAGCATCGCAGCCCGCGGCTGAGGAGACCCCGCGCGCGGCTGAGGAGACCCCGCGGCGCACTGAGGGGGAGACCCCGCGGCGCACTGAGGGGGAGACCGCCATCATCCTGCCCGGTAAGCCAGCCGGCCGCACGGTCCCCGGGGCGCCCGCCGCAGCAGCCCCGCCGGCCCAAACGCGGGTCAGCGTTACGAAAGGCGCCTCTCGGGCGTTGTGTAACGCGGTGCCGGCGCTGCCGGCGGCGCCGCCCCGCTCCCGCCCGCGCAGCGCCCGCGGTGTCCGGGCAGCCCTCAGGCCGCCCGCCGCCCCTGGTCCCCCGTTCCCGCCATCGCGGCGGCGCCCCCACACTCACAGTGACGCCCGGCAGCGGCGGCAGCAGCGGCCATCTTGGCCGCCCGCATTCCCTCAGACAGCCGCGCCACCGCCCCTCGCGTTACACCGCCCCGGGACCGCCCCGGCACCGCCCCGGCACCGCCCCGGCACCGCCCCGGCACCCGACGGCAGCGGGGACGATCCGGGGAGGGCTGGCGGCGGTCCCGAGGCGGGTGTCCCGTAGGTGGCCCTGCCCCGGCTCCCCTCCATAGTCCCCGTGGACTCCCACGGAGCGAGGGCGAGCGATCCCCGGTTTGAAATGACGCTCTAAACTGCAAAACCTTTTAAAACTGCAAAATCTTTTAAAAGAGATTTAAAATGTTTTTGTAAAAAATGCTGGGGTCTTTCTCAGCGGGCGCCTCATGAGAGATGAGGGTTCGACTTCTGCGTCCCATCAGACACATTGATGCAGGAGCACAGAGCTTGCCTGGTAACCTCCATTCCCGGTAGAAACTCAGCACTGGAATTCAGGCATTGGAAAAGGTTGCCCAGGGAGTTGGAGTCACCATCCCTGGAGGTGTTCAAGAGGCATATGGATCTGGCACTGTGTGATGTGGTTTAGTGGTTTAGGAATTCCAGAGGTAGCGCTAGGTTGGTGGTTGCACTTGATGATTCTATGATAATGATACTATCATTTAAACACAAAGGAACAAACACCACAGCAGTTATCCTGCACATGTGGGTGGTTTGCATCCCAAGCTTCTTCAGCAGCAGTTTTGGACAGCAGCAGAGCCAGCTCTTGGTGCCGAAGGCTGGCAGCAATGTGTTCTCCCCAAAAGTGCCTTACAAAGCAGGTCAAGGTAAGCTTGAACATAGATAAATATAAAATAGTACATGTAAGGAGAGGTAATCTAATCAAAGCTACAGGACAGTCATCCCAAAGCTGCTAGGGACAAGGATGAAAGGTCCTGGAGCCAGTGCTAGCAGTCCAGTTTACCAGTTCCCAATCCAATTACCAATCTGACTGTGTTGAGACACTGTGAAGAAAAACGAAAGTGAGATGAGAAATCCAAGTTCTGATTGCACATTTTCTTCTCTTTGGCAGGCTTGTTTTTCCTTCCTAATAAAAAAACCCCCAAGTTCTCTTGTGCTCCAAGCAGTTGCAGCATCTTTCCCAGATCCCACCCCACCTCTCTCCACCAGCTGCCAAGGGAATTGCACAGCAGTCTCTGGTAAGTTCCACAGCATCTTTCATTCCAGTCACCTTTTAAGCTCCTTATCTGATCTGCCTCTTCCATGAGCACCTCTTAAGTCCTCAGTCCTTCCTCTAGTAGCTCCCCTGATAAGGAGATCTTTAACCTTTTCAGAGCAGCTCAGCCCTGTCAAGTTTCAGGACTGAAAACTCATCCCAAACATGTGATGTTTTTCAAAAGCATCTATTCCAAACACTTCCTTCCCATCACTTCAGGCACTAGAAGGAAAGTATTTTATAAAGTTCTTTACCTGGTGCCAGAAGTTCAGGCTGCTTCCCGCAGCACTACTGCCTCAGGAACCTCTTACTCAGCAACACATTTATTCTCATTTATTCTTTCCAGGATGTTTCACTGGGCAGCTGAGGTGGTCCCTCCAAATTAGAAAAATTCATACTTTTAAGTTAATTAACGGGGATTTACTTTAAAAAGGAAAAAAACCTCATGGCAGTTCTTGGGATATGTTTACTGCACTTGAAAATTCCCTTTTCCTGGATTTTTGTACACACTGTATCAAGCAACAAGCTCCAAAGACTCAGTAAAAGGAACAGGCATTAATGTCAAGTACTGTCTTGCACACCAGCTTCTGTTGCCATAATTTATTGGTTACTGATTTAGACCAGTTTATATAACATGCAAGATGAAGAAAACCAATCACTTATTACAAAAATATGGATATCCACAGCTCAACAATTCCAGGAGTGAATGGCAAATCCAGCCCAAGTCTCAGTGCAGGTGCCAGATGATGCACATACCTTTTTTATTCTCTCTGGTAAAGGAGTTGCTTTATGACTAGAAACCATACAGACGACTCAACACATGAAGTATTCCACTACCCCTATTCGCTAAGTTGATTACAGCCAGGGAAGCTGCTCAGCCGCAGTAGCACAAGGGAACAGGGAGCTGCTCTATGAACACACCTCAGCGTGACGTGGGAAAGCACTGCTGGGACTACAGTCTGAAAATCCAGTGTGCTTCAGTTACCATTCCTCTGGGTCTCAGTCAGCCATTTCTGGTTGCAAACAGGGAGCAAAAGGCACCACAACCCCCCATGCCCAGGAGCCATCAGACACGTCCAGCTGGGTGTGCATGGACCCACGGCAGCGCTTCATCCACAGCTCTTGGGAAAGGGAGCAAAGCCTGCCTCGCCAGAAGCCTCAGCACTGCTGAGCAATAAATAATTGGGAAAAAACCCCAAAGCCCCAGACCCAACCCACCTCTCTCGCAGTGGAATTCTGTGCGCTGCACTACACACCTTGCTACTGAATCAACTCAGGGAACCCTCATTAAAATCAGCAGGAACTAAAAACGTGCAACCCTCAAGATACTTATTCCCATTTTTATCCTTTGCTCATGTCTCTCCATACCATTCTCAGAGGGCAGTCTTAGGGGATTTCAAGAGCTTGAACTCCTGACTTCCCCAACAAGAAACCCCAAGAGAAAATAGATTAAAATTAAAGCAAATTTAAAAATAAAATGATCAAATTCCCAGCATATTTTAAGTCACAGAAATTAAAAGCAGAAGTGTATCTTGTTTTTTAAATGACAGCTTACCAGGATCTTTGTTTTGTGATGACTCAAGAGCATAAATGCACCTAAACAATTTTTCTAAGGCTTCTTCCAGTTAATTGCTAGCATTTTTTTTTTAAAGAGTTTTTTTTTTCCTTTTCACATCCTAAATTGGTATTTGAATTAGCAACAGGTTGCAGGAAGTCTTGTTGTCAGATAGGCTGTAGTACAGCAGTGTGTATCATTCTTTCCCAAGCATCAGATGCTCAGTTTTCCAGGAGTTTTTCCCAAGGATGGCTAAGGTTTGCAGCGCTGGACAAAGCGTGGATAGAGACAGACATCTCGGATATGGTGTCTGTTCAGAATCCAGGTCAGGAACCGCTCCAACCCCAAACCGTATCCTCCATGAGGGCATGTACCGTATTTTCTCTGTGAAATTCAGGAAGGGGATATTACATGTTTTCTTGTCATTTATAGTTGCACTAATACCACCAGAAACAAACCAACCAGCCCCTCCAAGAGGGGAAAAGCCCCAACTCTAGTCTCAGACAAGCAGCACGTGTGCTGTACTGACCTGATCCGTGTACCAGTAGTACGGTGTGGGATCGATGCCCTCTCTCTTGTAGCCCTCGAGCAGCTCCTCGCTGTCCCAGGTGCGCATGGAGCCCCCGACGATCTCACCCACGTTGGGCATC
Source organism: Corvus hawaiiensis (assembly GCF_020740725.1). NCBI lineage: Eukaryota > Metazoa > Chordata > Aves > Passeriformes > Corvidae > Corvus > Corvus hawaiiensis. The sequence goes on along the minus strand of NC_063255.1, from coordinate 629,765 downwards.
AGCACATCCACCTGCAAGGCACCACAGCACATCCGCTTACAGAAACGCTGCCACAGCAGGGGAGCACACACAGCCCGAGCCAGCCACGCCAAGGCACCCCGAACAAAACCTGGCAAGGATTCTCCAAGGAGTTTCCTGGAGCACTCATGCCCACCAGCATCCCCCCAGTGCTCCAAGCTACCCCCGCAGGTAAAACAACTCACAGACTCGGTGAGGCGCGAGTCATCGCTGCAGCGCTGCATGTAGAAAGACTTGATCTCTGCAGGAAACCGGCACAGCAGGATGGGCTCGTTAATGGTGTCTGTCATCAGTCTCTCAGGAGCCTCGGGAATATCCTACAGTTAGAGAAGGCTTTATTAATATGCAGCACCAAAACAACTCCCATACTTGAGTCCCACATGAAGCAGGCATGAAAGGAAGACAGGTTCAGACTGCACGTGTCCACACTTTCATCCTAATGTACCTAAATTCTTAAAACAAACTTATTTTAGAAGAAATACATTTATATATAAAAACACACATGTCTGGGGAAAAAAAATCTGTTCAATTAAAATCTAAGTCTCTCCAGTATATGAGACAGAAAACTGAGGGGAAAAAAATCCTGGCTATGCTGTCAGGTTCTCCTGAGCTCCTTCAAACAACTGTCTCACATGCTGGAGAAGTGTGGCCAGGGAACTGATGACAGGTGACAACACAGGTTTTTATTCCAGTGTTTAAGGACATCAGGTCAATTCCCAACCCACAGCTGCATTCCTAGATGACATTACTCCACCTCCCAGCAGGATGTTACCTCCCCAAACTCATAGTAAGTGCCATCTTCCTTCTTCACATCATGTTCCTTCAGCCACTCGATGGCTTCAGCGTAGTTCATGCGTCGGAAGGGACGTTTGGGGGGCTGGAAACCCTGTGGATAAGAGCAGAGACAGGTGGAGGAGCACCATTTTAAAAGGGGTACTTTTCTAGCTGATCAGCACGTCCACAACCTTTCCCAGCTTGCACATCATCAAATTATCAAATGATCAAAGTACTACAGTACTACAACGTTAGAACCAAACACAACTGTTCCAAGCCCAATAAATCTCACAGATCAGCTGGCAGGAAAGATAAGGGAGAAAGTAATTCCAGAACTGATTCCTGTTCTGTATGAATTCATTGCCCATGGAGGTATTCCAAACTGAGCTGTTAGCAAAGGTTACATGAGCAGAGCCACAACAGGACATTTTCTCTTCCCTGTGCTCAAGAATGGCTTTAGAACCTTCCTCTGTGATGTGTGCTTCTGCTACATCCCACCTCCTGCCCCATCTCAGCCCAAATCTGAAACTGAACATTCCACAGTGTTTATCAGGAAACAGGCCAAAACCCCAGGGATGAGCGAGTTTGCGTGCTCTGTAATGGAGATCAGGTGTCTTTCAAAGCCAAATCTTCTCTGCAAAGGCAGAAGACAAAAGGGCTCTACACATGAGAGCAGCTTCAGGGCTCCATGTTCCAAGGGAGGAACTGAAACCCCGCTTGTTTCATTGTTCCCTCATGCTCCATCAGCAAGCACCAGCTGGTCGATACACGATCTCTGGGGTGGAGGTTTTTATTCCACTGGCACAGCACACACTTCCATAAATCCTGGCACACTGTTGGCTCCTGGAGTGTGCTAGCAAGGAACATCTTCCCCCACAGTTCCCTGCTTTCATCATTACCAGCCTTGCAGATTTTTCATTCTTACTATGTTTCACATTCTTATCATTACAAATAGTAACTAAGCTCACTGCCATGCCCTGCATCTCCCAAAGGAATGTGCTGAGTAGCAAAGGTTTAAGATCCTATTTTCTTGGCTATTCCCATTGCTACCTACCGGGTTGAGGTCATACAGTAAGCTCGCTGCAGGTGATTTCAGGATTCTGTCTACGACATCACACACCAAGTTCTCCAGGCGGTCCAACAAGTCCTCAAAACTTATAAAAGGACATTCCGCTTCAATGTGAGTGTACCTGAAACAGAGCCACACCATCGCAAAGTCACATACAAGCAACACGTCTTTAGCTATGAAACAAACCCGTTTAAAAAACCCACAACCCAAACACACACTTTTGACCCCCTTTTACTCCCACACTGTAAAGGAAATCAAGCTGTTTAAAAAAAACAAGGACAACTGTCCATACTCTGCCAAGTGCCTGCGGGTCCTGGACTGCTCTGCTCTGTAGGACTGAGCAATACAGAAGACATCTCCCAGAGCTGGCAGGCAGGTCTCCAGGTAGAGCTGGGATGACTGGGTCAGGTATGCCTCCTCACCGAAGTAATCCAGCTTGAACAGGGTGGAGCCTCCCTCCACCTGCGTCTGCACTAAGGTTGGTGGCGTGACCTGTTGGAGAGCAGGGCTGTCACTGCTTGAGTGAAGAACTGAGGACATGGATGAGACTCAGGGCACTAGAGCAGTCACTTGCTGACCAGGGAACACACACTTACTTCATAGTATCCGTTGGCAAAGAAGTGATCCCTGAAGGCCTGCACGACCATGGAGCGCACCTTGAAGATTTTGGACATGTTCTCGCCTCGAATCATCATGTGCCTGTTGTTGAGCTGCACATCAACCTCTGAGTCCTCATTGAGCAGATTGTCAGCCCCTCCTGCCGGGGCCAGGCCAATGAGCTCCCAGTAATCACAGCTCAGCTCGTGGCCTCCTGGAGCCTGGCAGTGGGAGAGAAACAAACACTGGGGAAAAAGTCCACTGCTTGCCCCTTGGATGTCTTTTCACAAGGGCCTGGAGTGATGGGACATGGGGGAATGGCTTCCCACAGACAGAGGGGAGGGTAGATGGGGTATCAGGAAGAAATTCTTCCCTGTGAGGGTGGGGAGGCCCTGGCACAGGCTGCCCAGAGCAGCTGTGGCTGCCTCACCCCCCGAAATGTGCAAGGCCAGGCTGGACGGGGCTTGGAGCAGCCTGGGACAGTGGAAAGGGTCCCTGCCCATGGCAGGGGTGGGACTGGATGAGCTATAAGGTCCTTCCAACCCAAAGAGTCTGTGACTGAGTTCTGCTCTCACCAGCTCCCCCGTGTGGGTCACAGCTGCCTTCCGCCCCTGACAAATGGCATTTTTAGTTCAGTCACGGCATTTTCAGGGTAGAAATGCGGATTTCTTTCAAAGGCTAACCCATAGATTTTTACCAAAATGTAATGCTGCATGCTCACATTACCTAGCCTTGGATCAATCCTATAAACACATCTCAGTAAAAGAGACGTGAAAAAATTCTCAGCCTCACAAAATAAAAACTGAATAAACCTGTTAAGGAAAATGAAGCCATGTCATTTATTTAACATAGTTCTGCACATTATACTCTAGGAATTGTCTATCAGTGGAAAATTGTTTCAGGCAGTGTCTCACACCGAATGGTGGGTGACAGCACAGCTTTGGGAGCTTTGCTCTTTCTCTAGCCCTAATTCCATCTGAAATAATCCAGTGATGCTTTCTACTTCTGCTTCCCTCAGGACACCGATGACCCGTGAGAGAGGAGAAGCCAGATGAGCTCCTGTACCTGCTTGCCTTGGGGCAGGAGGTTCAGCGTGCCGTACACCACCACGCTGCTCTCCGTGGACAGCACCAGCCCGTTGTAGCACTGGCACTGCAGCGAGACACACAAAGGCACAGGTGAGTAAGTTTTTATTCCTAACTTTCCTACCGCATCTGCTGGAGTCACAGATTAGCTCACAGTCACTTCTAAACAGTTCTCACATTGACAAACTGCACTGGGAGGACATACAAGTTAACAGTAACACAACTGAGTCAGTAGGTTGAGGAGAACTTAACAACATCTATGTAAGAGAACACCAGTTAAGTTATGAACTCTTCAATTAATGACAAAACAGAATTATCACAACTTACCAGCTCATCAGAAAGGACACACTGAAGAAACCCTGTGCCATCTCTCAAGACAATAAACATCAGATTTTTCCCTAGTTAAAAAGAGAAGGAATTTGGTTTCACTATGAGCAAGTGCTGGTTAGCTCCTCATTTGGCAGGATTAGCTTAAAACACAGAACAAGTTGAGGAAATTCTGCAGGACTAGCCTCCAAACTGAAAATCCTGTAGGATTTGAACTAAAAAATGTCTGTATGCCCACACATCAGGGGTACCTGTCACTGTTGCAGTGACCATGGAGATCAACCAGAGAGGGCACCTAACCAATGGTTTAAAATTTTGAGACCAGGTGCTGTCAGACTCATTCTGTGTCCAAATTTTGAAGGACACTGTACTTGTTCTATCTCCCAGCACAGGCTCAACAGTGCTCATGCTTTACCTTGCCTCCGTAACCTGTGGATCCAGCCAAAAATCTTCACTCTTTGCCCTCTGTAAGCCTCCAGAGCACTGATCTTCACCTGTGAGGCAGGGAATAAAAGCCATCAAATAGGGGAATGGTTCACCACCTCCTAGACACAGAGCTCATCCAGACCCCATCCCAGAGCAGCACAGTCTCTGTGCTGACCAGATGCCCTAGCACAGGCCATGTGCCAAGGCACAGGATCATACTCACACACTTGGGTTCTGGAAGACTGGGATCATTCTTGATAACAACCTTCTTAGCTTCCTCCAGGTTCTTCTCTCTTCTCAAAAGATCTTCTGCCTGGTTTGAAAAAGTAATTTATTAAGTAGCTGTAACCAGGCCAGTTGTAAATAACAAGTGAAACAACAGCACCAGTGAGGAACAAGCTGAGGATTTTTTGGAGGGGCAGGAATGATGATAACACTGTAATATTTTTAGAAAACAAAGGTGCTCTGTTCCTTCTGCAGCCTACCTCCTTCTTCTCCTTAGCTTCATTTTTCATCTGCTCCCTGTGCCATAGCTTTTTGACATTCTTCATCTGTGATTTGGAAATGATGGCCCATCTCTAAAGAATTCAAGGAGAGACCAAAGCACAGCAGATTACATTGTGTCCCTTCACATCAAGAAACACTAAAATAATTCCCACTAGGAAACCCTTCAATGCCACAGCACCTCGTTTTCTTTTTGGGAATCCACATAAATTGTAGGAAATGGCTCTTTTCCTGCTGTCATCAATGCCTAAAAAGGGGGGGAAAATAATCAAAGTGAACCAAAGTCATCCTTACAGAGCCTAAGCAGGCATCCTGCTTCTGCTCAGGTTGCAAAAATGGGTATGGAATTCACATTTAAAAATACAAGGGCCGTCACTTGCCCTAAAGCACATTCCACACTTCCAAACAAAGCAGGTGTTTTCCACACTCACCTTCAACACAGTCTTGAATGGCTTCTTTTGCGTCCCATCACCGGTGGAGTCGCTGCCCTCTCGTTCAGACACATACAGCTCTTCTGGGATACATGATAAATAAGGGCAATTACTCAAAAAAATTTTTGAGAATTACTCACTGCAGGCGGCTGGATGAGGTGACCTTTAAAGGCCTCTTCCAACCCGACACAAACCTTTCTATTATACCAAATCTTGATGGTTATCAGCAGTGATAAACCTTCAAAGGCACCATCTGGTCAGTCAGGATAAGAATTATTTAATATCTTTCATTTTAAAAAAATCAATCCATGCAGTGCGTTCGCTAAAGGCTCAAGGGCTCCCGAGGTACCGAACCCTCGGGAGCCACTGGCTGCACATCGGGAACCAGAAGGAGCAGCCCTTCCTGGGAACAGCTTTGTGCAGGGGAGCAGGGAGAGAGGGCCTGGGGATCAGCCAGGGCAGCGCTCGGCTCGGCCACGGCCGGAACCGAAATGAGAAGCGCAGCGACCCTGCCCGTGCCCGGGAAAGGCCCGGCCCGGCGGGCCCGGCGGCGCTGCGGCCGCTCCCGGTGCGCCCCGCCAGCCGCAGCGCCCGGCCCCGCCCGCCCGGCCCCGCACGGCTCCCCCGGGGCACCGGCACAGGCGGGGGGCGCGGGGGATGCGGGGATGAGGGGGACGCGGGGGTGCGGGGACCGGGGCCACCCGGGCTCTCACCGAAGGCCGGCGTCGCCATCCTGCCCAGCACATCCCCCGCCATGGCCGCGGCGCCGGAACTGCATCACGGGCCCGCTGAGCCAACCCGCCGCCGCCTTGCGTCAGCCAGCCTTCCCTTCCCTTCCCTTCCCTTCCCTTCCCTTCCCTTCCCTTCCCTTCCCTTCCCTTCCCTTCCCTTCCCTTCCCTTCCCTTCCCTTCCCTTCCCTTCCCTTCCCTTCCCTTCCCTTCCCTTCCCTTCCCTTCCCTTCCCTTCCCTTCCCTTCCCTTCCCTTCTCCGCATATGGGCGCAGGCCGGGCCATTCCTCCCCCGGAGGTGCTGACACGCCGGCGCGGTCGAGTTTAACCCCCGGACTCACTGCAAGGGAAGCCGTAGACTTTAGGATATTTATTAGCATTACACTTTTGAAATGTACATTCCATTGAACGAGAGCTGTAGGTCATGATTTTTACTATAAAACCATTTCAATAATTAGCTTTAGTTCGGGAGGGGGAAGTAGATAAAAGTGAAACACTCAGACACCTCAACTTGAGTAAAGAATGTGCAAATGTAAAGAGACTCATAAAAACACTTTTTACACTGTAAGAATTGAGGCACCAGCAAGTGAAATACATTCCAATGAAAGTGACTGATTTCTAGTTATCCATCACTGACTCTACCCAGAACTGAAATGAATACCTTATGCCAGCTCCAGGGGCAGCTTCCAGAGCTCAGATCTATCCTGATTCCTAATATAATCTGACACTGGCTGGAGTTTATTGCCAGAGATCTCAGCTCAGCTGTGACAGCTCGGATGGGAGCATCCAGGGCCCTCTCCGGGGCTGAGCACCCCATGTGCCATCCTGTCTGAGAAGTTAATGAAATGGAGCACACAAGGGAAATTGCTTTCAGAGACAAATATGAAATGTAGATGCAGTTTTATACCAACATAGTATTAAAAAGTGAAAAGTCTGCAATTCCAGGTATCACTAAAAAGTGACACTACTGGGTTTCCATTCCCAGCACATGTATCCTTCACTGTCACACAGAGCAGTCACACAAGGATCGGTAGCTCCATGGAGAACTTCTTGGCCTTTCTGTGTTCCCAGGTCCTAACCCAGAAACTTCTGTGATAAAACATAAAAATCTTCACATCCTTATGCCACGTGGTTAAAGAAGATCCTGAGTTTGTTTAGAACAGTTTTGTGCAATCGCTGGGACGAACAGCTCCTCCCCACCAGGCAGTCCATCAGCTTGTCTCCCGCGTGTCCTCGGAGCCCGTGCCGCTGCGGGCCAGCACGGCGTCCAGCGGGGCGCGCCGCTTGCGGATGCTGCGCCCCGAGGCGATCAGGTCGGCGTAGCCGCGCTGGTGGGAGAAGGCGTAGGCGGAGCGGCGGGCGGAGACCCCGCGGCGGAACGCGCTCTGCCGCCGCTTCCACTGCAGCTCTTCCAGCAGGTACTTGCGACGGTTCCTCTGGATCTGCACGCACGCAATCACACATCGGGTCATGCATTAGGACAACATCACCACAGCTTGACCTGTTTTCATACCTGTGTGCTGCGCGCTGGCTAAAGCAGAGCAGAAACAGCCAAACAAACCTATCCCCTACACTCTTGACATGTAACCCTGGCCCTCCAGCCCAGCCTAAATTAAACCCAAACTGGGGCCCTCAGCAGCCTCACGGGGTCTCGGTGGGGTCACTGGGTCTCAGCCAGGCACACAAGGAAACAGTCCCCACTGAGCTCTGGCCAGCCCTGCGCCACTCCTCCACCCACAGGACCCAAGCCAGGCTTGTGTCGCTCTCCCACCATCACTTACTTGTCTCTAACATTATCATAAAATCCCAGAATGGCTTGGATTGGAGGGGACCTTAAAGCCCATCTCGTCCCACCACTGCCACGGGCAGGGATACCTTCCACTAGCCTACACCTTAGCACTGACACCAGCCCCTGTAAATAAGCACCTGCCCCATTCATCCAAATGACACAGATTTCACTCACTTTATCGCTCTCCAAAGGCCAGATTGTCATGGATAAGAAGCGCTGTGCCACTACAGGCAGTAAGCAAATAGCAATGGATAAAATCATGGTAAGCCAAAGGTATGGCTGTCGCAGAGCATTCGGAGCAGTTCCTGGGAATAAAAGGAGCAAAAGTTATATGTCTTAAACATAAAAGTTTATGACAAAGCTACATGAGACAGGACTGAGAACCACAAACCACCAGGACTGACCTGTGAACTGAAAGCCAGAAGGGAAGAGAACGTGGATTCCAGCACTGTGAAAGTCAAATGTGATCCCAAAGTAAAGTGCAATACTCCCAAATACTGAAAAAGCATTAACAAAAGTCCAGTAAGATGTATCCAGGCCAATCTAAAAGCAAACAAAAATGCCAAATGAGTTCATTAATTCCAAATAATGTCAACTACTTTTTGCATGTTGTTACCTTTATAGCAGAGAAATTTAGAGCAGTGAGCAGAAAGTGTTCTCAGAGCACCATAGCTCAGGAAACCAAGCTTACTTGCCTGAAAATTGACGACAAATATCAGAGAGGATGCTGCTGTGACAGCAAAGGACTGATAATCTGCAGGGGCTTCTCCATCTTTCCCCATAGATTTAAGGTAGGCTCCGTATGGGATGAAGAAGATGATCAGTGAAGTTACAGCTCCATGGAGCAAACTTAAAAAGAACTTCTTGTAGTTGAAAAGTAAATCTCTCTGGCCCAAAACATAAAGTCTGGGGAACCGAAGGCTCAGTTTGTCGCTCACGTCCTTAATAAAGAGGAAAAAGCAAAAGGAAGTTGTTGTGAATTGTTATTCTCAACATGAGCTTTGAAGAGTGAGAAGCTGAACTACAGTGTCCCAACGGGAATGGCAGATCCCTTTCTCTTTCCAATAGCAGTGATGTGCACAGAGTAGCGCAAAAGGAAAGCATTCTTAAAAGCCACAAAACCAAGCCCCTCTTGTTTCATGGACAAGGCAACCAGTGTAATTTAAAGACCTGGTGGTAGATGCCTTTGGATTCATCTGTTTTAACAACGTGGGGATACCTGGTCGAGCAAGCCGACAAGCAGGACCGGGAGACTGGAATACAGCACGTTGTACAGCGTGATGAACCAGTCCTCATAGGCTGTCTGCAACAGAGGGAGAATTGCAGGACTTGGTGATTTCATTTTATTACATCCTTCCCCTCCAGTTCCTGAGAAAACTCACATGTGCTCTACTACAGCTCTAAGTTCCCTGTCTTGGTGTTCACCCAAAGGCAGCAGCACCTTGGCTCAAGGCTCTGCTGAAACTCTTTAGTCTGTGAGAAGTTGCCCCACTCCTTCCAAACCTTCCTCCCCATACAACCACAATCCTGACTCTAGTGCTCTGGAATCAAACCCAACTGCTTGTAACTAACTCGCTCAGTGCTCATCACATCCTCCTGCAGAAATCACTGGTGACAACTTCACGTTCCTGACACTTTGCAGGTTAAGCCTTTGCTGTTCCACAGTGACAAAAGCATCTGCTTGTTGCTATCCCACACAAGCACACCTTCCTACCTGGGCAGAGAAGCCATTGAAGAACGAGTACCAGATGTGGACTAGTGTGAAAGCAAAGTTTTTGTAGAAGAAGTATCTCAGAAACTTGCACATCCTGATGTACGACCAGCGCCCATGGACCAGCAGCAGCCGCTGGAGGTAGCGGAACTGTCCGAAGGAGTAGTCACTGGACATGACAGCCTGCATCCCCTCCTGGCCACTGATCCCAACTCCAATGTGGGCAGCTGGGTGAAGGAGACAAACACCACACACTAGGTTGGACAAAGGGACAGGAACATGACTGGGGCCACATCTCTATGTCACCTGGATTCTCTCTCAGTGCTTGTTCTGTCAGAATGCACCTGGGAAATTCGACCAAAGGAGAACCAAGCGGTGAGACAGAGTAAGTAAAGTCCTAAACAAACTGGCCAGGCAGTTTACAAACACCCTCAGGACATAAACCCTATCCCAGATGGTTTTTTCTCACTGGGATCTCTTGGGAAGCTGTTCAAAGAGTAGCAGGTACCATCCAGGATGGATAATGCCACCAGGCAAGGGGCAGCCAAGCCACTGCTTTGGTCTTTATATTACACTTCTGTAATGCACAGCATGAGAACAGACAGGATTTGAGTCCCCGCTCAGGGAATGTCTACGGAAAAAAATAAAATAGATCAGAAAAACCACTAACCATTTCCTAAAGTTCTTCCTCAGAAAGGGAAACAGGCACAGAAGCTAAAAGCCCCATGGCAGCAAAGCAGATGGAAGAGTCTTCTGACAGAGAGGGACAGTGGAGAGACCGCAGGAGCAGGCCAGAGGAGATCTGTCCTAGCGAGAGAGCTCCATAGCTGCCTTACTTTTGATCATGTTCACGTCATTGGCCCCGTCCCCGATGGCCAGGGTGATGGCCTTCTTGTACTTCTTCACCAGTTCCACCACCATGGCCTTCTGCTTGGGCGTCACGCGGCAGCAGATCACAGCCCTGCACTCACAGGCCAGATCCACAAAGTTCTTCTGCTGCTGCTCCTTGTAGGCCTCTGCCCTTCTCCTTTTCTCAGTTTGCTTTTTCTTCTCTTCTGCTGTTCTGGGGAATTTCAGTTTAAGTTTCTTTTTCTTCTTTTTCTTCTCCAGCAGGATTTCATTCTGTGGGGGAAAAAAAAACTTACTATGTTCCCTTCTGCACCATTTCCAGTCCTACTCCAGGCACTGCCTAACAACACACCTGAGGTCATTATGCTCCCAGCATCCATTTCTGGCATTTTAATGAACTGCTCGTGCAGACAATGGAACAGAGTCCTCAGTGAGGGACACTGTATCCTGGTGGTGCCCCAAAATCTCAAACACTCAGGAGAACAGCCTTTGTACATACCAGCCAGGAGCCAGTGATGATCAGAGCCCGATCTCTGCTGCCCTGGAAGAAGGGCTCGTTCATTCTGAGAGAGGAATGTGGACTGGATCCAGCCCTGTTCCTCTGGTTTTCCAGCCTCGTTTGAAGGAGAGCACTGGAAGAGAGGGGGAAACTATTACAGAAAAGTCAAAGATAAACTTTAAGCTAGGTCAGTCCCAGACTGAAAATCCTGAAAATGAACTCCTCTGTGTTTTCACTTGCCTGGTCTCTTCTCCATAGCAGATGGCTGTTTCCTCTGTTAAGAGTTCACAAGAAAATCCAATATTTTCAGCAGTTTCTACAAAAAAAATTAAGAGAAGAAGGTATTTACTGAAAGTTCTGTCACAAGTAATTGTTGGGAGCAGCTAGAAGCACCTCAAGTGCTCTTAAGTAATTTTCAATTTACATTTCAGTATGAGAATACCCTTTCAATACCACAGTGTAGACGAACATGAAAAAAAATCCTGTTTTTAGCTGTTTGGCTGTAAGCAACCCCACCTTTTTTGTCACCAGTAAGCACCCAGATTTTAATGTCTGCTTTGGAGAGTCTGGAGATAGTTTCTGGAACTCCATCCTGTAGTTTGTCTTCAATAGCCGTTGCACCAAGCAGCTGGAAGGGATTTGAAATACAGGTGGTTAGTAGCATTGAAATATGTTTCTTTCAATATAAGAATTGAAATGTACTAAAAATGTACAGCTCCTTACAATCAAGTTTTTTTCTATTTCCTCATACACTTTGTCCAGAGCTTCATCTCGGTGACTTGTAGCTAAACTGGCCTCCACAAACTTTTTATTCCACACTTCAAATTCATCCTGGCTTATGTCTCTATAGCACAGGCAGAGTGTCCTGAGAGTTTCATTTGCAAAGACCTGAAAAATCATTAAAACCACACATACCCACAAAAGAAAACTCTTCATTTGCAATCCAAACATGAGAGTAAGAGCATGAGCATTTGACAAGTGTGACAGAACAAGTCCAACTTTCAGAACCAACTGCAGGTTTTCATTTGTGTTAATAGCTTAGGAAAAGGAAATTAATAACACTATTGTCAGAAATAAAACATTTTTGTTTTAAAAACAGCATACAAAATACAAACATACATCAAGTGCTTCTTCTGTGGCTTCTCTCTTTGGATTCCTGGGGTGCAGCCTCTCGTAAATCACCGTATCAGCCCCTTTGCAATACAGCCTGATATTGCCACCAGATTCTCTTACTGTGGAGGGAAACAGCAGAGGTGGCACACTTACATAAAGGAGTAATTTCAGATTGGATTTTTCAGCCAACTGCCAAGTACCAAAAGTACGAGATGGCATTTCTTCTTCAGTGGACTCAAGTGCGTCCCAGGACTGTCACACAGCTGTTAGTTCTTGACTCCAGCTTCCCTTGCACGTCCCTTTTCACCCCTGAAATACAAGTGACTTTCTCCATGCAGGCTGGTGGCAATCAGCTTACCAATGACAGACATCCGCTTCCTGTCGCTGTTGAAATCCAGTATGGCCAGGACATCGTAGGTCCTCTTGACCCCCATCTCACTTATCGTGATGGTGTTCTGTGTTCGGGAGAGGAAAACGTACCCGAAGTTCCGGGCGGCCGTCACCAGGGCCCCCTCGTCCGGGGAAGCTGCCTGGTAATTGAGCTGACCTGTAGGATTGCAGCCAGGACACACCTGAGGAAACAGCTGGACACTGCTGCAGCACCCGACAGCAGTGCACACAAAGAACAGGGACCATGGACCCCCCCATTCTGTTACATGTACTTCCCAAATGGGATCAGTCCTCAGCCTGCTTCCCTCCACGGATTAAAGCAAAAACTCCGCGTTTTCTGCCTCAATATCTTAATTTCTTAGTCCAGTCATTTAAATATTTTCAAAAGAAGATCCAAAAGACAAATCCTTGGCCAGAGACACCAATGCAACGAGTGGAAACAACCCCAAAAACATTAGGAGCAAGAAAGGACAGGACACTGTTGGTTTCACAGAGATTTTACAAAGATGGGAGTAAAGCAATATTAATATTCCGTGTTTTAATCGAATCTTCCAACCCTCTGTTTCATATCCATGAATTCAATAGCTGATTACCTCTGCATTTAGTTTTGTTTCATTTAAAAGGGCAGCCTAACACTCCTCCCTTATGGGATCAGCATTAGTTGTGGATCTCTCCCTTGTGGAACTGGTTTTGAATTACTGTTTCCTGCTACACAGGGAAAACAATACTCACCATCAGAAGTGTCAGCCATGACTGTGTGACAAATAGCAAGCAGAAAAAAGAACTTCTGGATTTCTGGCTCCTTTCCAGACTTTATTTGCTCTATCAGATAGTGATCATAGAACAAGAACTTTCCATCTGCGTACACATTCCAGCTGAAATCTACTTGCTGCTTAGAAAACAGGGGGAGAGAGTTAGAGTTACCATAGGTGCCATTGCTTTGTTCCCACTTGCATCTCTCCGCACCTTGGCAAGGGAATGTTCCCATTCCACAGACTGGGATGCAGCGGTGGCTCGGATGAACTTACCTCGGGGTGGCTCTGGAGCTGCCCCGCTGCATCCCGGCAGTCTCCTGCAAGGCAAGCACCCACAGTCAGGGGGACCAGGCACAACAAAGCTTTCACCACAAAGTAAAACGTATCTAGAACATGTATGGACCTAGGACTGGAAGGAAAGGAAAAGGACAAACTGCTGCTCTTACTAAAATCTCCTTGTCTGTTTCTAGACTTTGTCCCCAAAGCATTTCTAATGAAAGTAAAAAATAATAATAAATAAATATTAAATAAATAATAAAAATAAATAAATAATAAAATAATTTGCACCAAAAATTGTGCAAATTACTGATTTTCAGTTTTTCTGAAAACTGGGAAGTTCCCACTAAAGTTCCTCAATTTCCACTTTGTAAGTGGGAAAACCCCAACAATTCAACCCTATGTGCCAGGTCTGAATTGCGGAAGTTCAGTTGGAACTAAGAGAACTTGTATGCACCTGATCTCCGACAGGCATTAAAATTTCTCCTCCTCCTTCTTTGCACAGGCTTTGCACAGACTTACCGTATCTTTGCCCATTTATGCAACACTTTTTAAAGGTCATGATGTTCTGTGTAAGGGTTCCAGTCTTGTCAGAGAAGATGTACTGGATCTGCCCCAGCTGCTCATTCAGCGTGGTGGTCCTGGCCTTGGCAGCCGTGTCCTTCTCAGCGTAGTACATCTGCAGGTCCCAGTTGATGAAATAGCTTTGGCCAAAGCGAATCACTTCCACACTAAATGAAAGAGGAGGAATGTTCTCACTCCCAGCTGCAGCTCACAGTTCCACATAATGACACCTCCTCAGGTATTGCCCTACCTGACATAGAGGGAAATGGGAACCATGGTGTTGAGGACAATGATGTATCCCCAGAAGTTGAGGAAGCCCCGGTAGGCAGGGCTTAAGTCCTGTGCGTCGTAGAGGTACCAGGAGGAGTTTCCAATCTGCTGCTCCCAGTAGGTGTGTCCGATGGCCAGCCCAGCCGACAGAAGGATAAGGACCACGATGATCTACAGGGCACAGAGAGGCCTCTCACACTTCAGAAACATTTGCTTGACTTAAATCCCAATCCCCATGTTCCAAATGGAATATGACAGGTATTTGTGAGGAGAAATGAAGCAAACCTTTCCCACAAAGGCACCTTTTAGATTTCCTCCTACTCCATCCCAGCTCAGCAGGCCAGAACATGTTGAAACATATTTATCACACACACACAGGAAGAAGCTGCCTAACTTTTCATTCGCTCTTCACTTAAAATGTGAATTTTAAACAAAAAGGCTTACAGTATAAACCATGTAGTTCATAAGGGAGTCAATTTTTGTCCTTTTAAATCTTGTCTTTCCACTATTTTTCATTATTTTTGTGTCAGCACCTAAAAATAAAGAGTGAAAAATTTAAAAAAGGGAAAGATAGAATAAGCAAACACGTCGGTATTACAGTTTTACTGAAGTGGGACATGAAATACAGTTGATGTCTATAGGATGAAGATTCTTTTTCACTCTACAGGTGTGCTTTTAGTGCAGAAATATTACATACCTGCAAATATGACCATTCCATGGCAGAAGTCCGTATTCCTGATCTTACAGCCACGCAACAAAATCTTGTCAGCATCAAGGGAATAATTTGAGTCTCTCCAGGATAATGTTCCTGTAAACTTATCCAGCCGGTTATTGGGTTCTTCACATTCAACCAGACCTAGAAAATTTAAAGGAGAATGTGTTTAATGTACAAGTTAAATCCAAATGCATTGATTTGTACCCACTATAGAAGTAGCTTTACTTTTATTGACTTGCAAACAATTTGAGCTATGTTTTAAGAGCGTTAGGTGTAGAACTGTACCAACCATCAAAGTCTGCCAAGGCACTTTCTTCCTGAAGGTGTCTGTGTGTCACCTCTAGGGCCATTTTGAATTTTAAGTTAGTCTCACTAAGAAGAAAGGATAAAAAGGTGATTTTATTAAAACCATGGATACAGGAGAGAAGTTTAAAAACAATTAACCTAAGGTACCACTACTTCTCTGGACAACCTATACTAAAGTGAAAAATAAATCCATGTCCTTCCCCCTTTCTTCCTATGTCACATTCTCCAACAGTTTTGATGTGTCTGTAGCACTCCAGTGGACAATTTTTAATGATTCTTGAATTGTGGGAATCAGGAGCTGAATACAGTTCCCCAGGTGTGGCTTAACAAGCAGACTCTGACGTACACAATCCTTGCTCTTTTCCTAGTCAGCCCAAATTAACTCCAAGACATGCTTAAGTAGAACCTTACCCATCCAGTTCAGCTGTCTCCACGTAGCACAGACTGTTTGGTTCTGAGCTGGACAGCAGCAAAATATCAGCCTAGAAAACAAATAAATAGACATCAAAGAAAACCAGGTCAAGATTCCTACAGAAGTCTCTATAAACATAAAACAAATATATCTGAAGCACTTACAGGAACGAAAGTATTTTTCTTCAGACGAATGATATCACCAACTTTAATATCTTTCCATTTTGTGGTTTTGAACCTAATATCAAGATAGTTTAATAATTATTACTCTTTGATCTAGAACACTATGCACTCTATAAACCTTAAAATACCAAACTTCCCTTAGGAGAAAAAAACTGGCTTCTTGGTATGCTGTAGGTTTGCTTTTGGGAAACTGCAATTTAGTTGAGGGTGTACAGCTCAGGAGTCAACCTACCTCTTCTCTTCCCACTTCACCTAGTTATGAATTCCTGTCCTTCTCTCCAAAGAAGTTGCTCTTAGCACAGATTTAGTGCCAGAGAAGTAACTTTAAATTACTCCTTTAAGCAATTCTCTTCCAGCTTCAGTTAGATTTTCAGGTAGGCAGTGGAGAACAGAGCTGAACCTTTCCTATCATCTACAGCTTCAGAGCTGTGACAAAGCTTAGCAACAGGGCAACGATCATCACTTACAGAGCTCAGGGGGGAACACACAAACCTTCCATCCTTGATGACATCACATTTCCTGTTATTGACCTCATTGTCCATCCTGTGACGAGCCTGAAACCGGAGCAAAGAATGTACTCCCTGCTCTGTGTCAGGAGAAATGAGCTACACTGGGTGGGTTTTGCTTTTTATATTAACAGAACATGGTTCTTACAATGTCATCTGCCAGGTCTTTGACTGCAGTTATTCCCAGCACCAAGAGCAAGGGCACCAGTGTTGTGTACCACGACAAGGTAGTTATTTGGGGAATCGACTACAAAAGACCAATAAAATCAGTTCAGTACAGGATCATCAATCAAACTTAATTCAGGGATATTTCAAAGTGATCTGACTAGAGAAAAAAAACAACATATCAGAGAGAATTTTACGTCAGGTTGTGAATATGAACAAAATTCTGTGGGAAGAGTTTGGCTGTTACCCTACCTTGGAATCAGCTTCCCTTTAACAATTGCACTGGCTCATATATTACGTTGGTGTTTCTGATTTATGACATGAACTCAAGAAACATCTTTTCCTCATGAAATTCATGAGCTCTATAACGAGTTCATTCTAATACTATGCAACTTGCTCATCCCAGAACTCTGCCATAGCTCATCCCAGCTAATCCATATTTGTTGCAGGTTTCTGTTATGATGGGTTTGATCTCTGCAGCAGTTCAGACAGTGCCCCTCAATTCCCTGACAGGACAGCACTGAATTGTGTCATAAATATTATTGAGCTCAAATTCCCTTCACAGTGAGTATTCTCCATCTTGCTTACCTGCAATATGAGAAGAACAAGGAAATAGAAGTTGGCTGCTCTCTTAAACTGTTCAAACAGATTCAGAGGTAAAAAAGTGATGGGGTTGTACTTGTATGTCTTAATTGCATTTCCCTGTGGGAGAAATCCAAACATAAGTCACACAGCAGAGCTTCTCCTTCCAACACAAATGTACAGTGCATATTTTTAAGATCCTAATTCTCCATCTCACCTTAAATACGTCTCTTTATACCTTGATTTTCCATTCCAAAACCCCAACCCAGTTATTCTCCCCCCCACCTCTGCTGGAAACACTGAGGAATTGTGAACGGTGGCTTTTACACCACTCACCAGCCGTTCCAAAGATCTTACGGGGATTAAGGAAACATTCACCCGACAATTAGCACCTCATTGAGATAAGACAATTTACCGCGTATTTGCTTTTCTTGAAGCACAGGAAGATTGTTCTCTTGAAGCCCGGCTGGTCATAGAAGCGCTGATCGTTTGCTTTAACTTGCCAGCTGCAGTCTGGAAGGGACAAAAGGGGTCAAAAACTGTTATAAACATGAGGGAACAAATCTGCCACTTTCAGGTTTTCTCTCAATTCCATCTTTTAAAGGTACTTCCAACTGAAGCAAGGCTGGTACCTGCTTACATATCCCTAAGAAAAGCTTTTCAAGACATTTCCGGGCTGTTTGTCTTTATTAGCAACTCAAGTATATTCAGAGGTAGGAAGAAGCATTGCTTAACATATGAAAGTTCTGTGGGAAACCTGCAGAGTAACATTTATTCACGCTGAATTCCCTTCTCTCCCCTCCTTTGGTTTGCTTCTGTGACACCAGCTAAGCGCTAAGCACTCCAACCCGGATGTCTGTCTTTCTGGAAACGAAGAGCTCAGTTCACCTTTTTATTTGATTTAACCACGCTGTGCCATGGTTTTCATTCACACCCATAAAAAAGTACAAATCTGTAGTGCTCCTTTTATTTCTTCAGCCACCAGTTTTGTTTGATTGTGAGAAAACCCAGGAACAGGAACTGCATCCATCATGTAATTTTCTGTGCCCGCTCTTTCACAGGCCACTCCTTTCCCTCCCAGATCCTTCAGCTCCCATTCCCTCAAGCCTGCAGCACAGACACCCTGCTACCCACAGCCACACTCGGGCCCTGCCCACATCCAGAGATCTCATTCCCCACGTTTCAAAGCCGGCTCCCAGGAGCTCTGCCTGCCTGGGAAGGATGATGCAGGCAGGATTTTGAAATGCAGCTTTCCTGACTCATCGGCCAAGCATCTCCCCCTTTCCTCCAGCCCACAGTGATTGTCCTTAATGGGTGCTCTTCCTGGTTTCACGGGATCCTCTTCACCCATGGATGGGGTGAAACTCCCAGCAGCAGAGGCGTGGGGCCTGGCACGGCTGTGACTAACACTTCAAAACCCAAATCCAAGTGCAAAGACTTTTTATTTTCCACCCACCATAGAGTAAATTCTGGACTGACATATCTGGACCTTTCCTGTGACTACACAACTTTCATTTCCAGCACCTTGGTTACAAGCCCAGAAGAAAATAGAGAAATATTTATCTTGAATAACCAGGTTTTAAGTTAAAAGATTATAAGCATGAATTGAGAAAGTTACTAAATTTTGTCAAAATGACAGGGCATGAAAGAAAACATAAAGTCTGCATAAACATTTCTTTACCACATTCCATAAACATTGCAGTGTTGATAAAAATGATGGAAAACTGGCAAATTAGGTCTGAGGTAAAACCTGCAGGAAGGAAGCTCCTCAAAACTACCTTAAACTGTCGTGCTAGCACCTAATATTTGGCAAGCTGCTTTGGTAATTCATCAACTTTAAAGGATTTCATTATAAAAAAACCCCTTAGACTAAACATGTGACAGGCGCTTGTAAAATGAAAACACATAACAGGTGGTTATGAAACGAGAGGTGATCAACTGTTCCCACACAAACAGGAAGAAATCTGTATAAATTAAAGAGGCTCTGGTTACATTGAAAATACTCATGTTGCAGCACTGAGAAAAGGGAATTTAAGGGAGCTACAGATGTTTCTTGGGCAGAGGTTCAGAACAGGGATGCCAGAAAGGCTCCTCCCACTGATGTTGCTACGCTGGCAGCAGCCACAGCCTGTACCTGCTGGTTCCTTTGAGCTCCTCCTACTCACTTTTTACCTTTCAGGAAACTCATGAGGCTACAAAATTAGCAGTGAGGTGGAAATCTGCTCTGCACAAGCAGAAATCCAGGGAAAACACTGACTGAGCACAGCAAAATGCTTGCGCTGGAGCCTGTTTCCAGAGGATTGGGTAAACAAGTACCTGAAGGTCTGTCTGAACAGTTCCCAGACCACAGGCCGTGTACACCCAGGGCCTGCCTTAATTAAGAGGCGGTCACCATGCAGCTCATTACGCAAGGAGCAGTGGCACAGAACTGGGCTGCAGGTTGGAATGAAGCTGAGTTTCGTTCTGACATTTGTTAAACTGAATTGCCATCAATTACTCTTCCAGAGTCAGATAGGCCATTCCAAACCCTACCTGACAAATAAGCACAGAAGTCCAATCACTCCCTGAGGCTTAGCCTCTGCATCCAGGATCATGTACACCCCAAATCAAGTTCATGATGTTACCTTTTTTCCCAGGATCTCGGCTCTCCTCGGCATCCCTGCTGGTTTGGTTCAGTCCCGGTTCAGCCCCAGGCTGCCGACCATCCAACTCATCCTCTGTTTCATCATCACTGTACGGCACCACCTCATCGTTGGGCTGGGAATCCTCCTCGAAGGTGGTCTCTGAATCCCTTTCCGAGATCATGCTGCTAGCACCCTGCCAGCATTTTGGACAAGTTAGGGAAAAGAGCTCACGTAGCAAGTGCTGGAAACCACATCTCTAATTTTACTCTGCTGGTGCTGGTCACCAAACCCCACATGTGAAACCAGTTTGCCCAGAACAGCACAGGGCACAGGCTCGGTTTTCCAGCACAGACCAGAGTCAGAGGGCAGTTCTTGTTCCAGCCAGCCCTTCATTATTGTTCTGCTACGTGTAATTACACGCTGCAGCCCCAGGAACACCCTGTGCTCCCAACACAGGACATAGGAATTGGGGAGCCCACAAACACGTGCCTCCCAGTGGCCATTACAGCATGGCCTGAGGAGCCACAGGAGCTGGAGCTCTGCTTGGCCACAGTTGGGACACAGAGCCGGGCACCGAGCACCAGGTCAGACATCCAGGGTTCGGGTCACACAGCTGGTCCTTCATTCCAGCCTGCCCAGCCTCACCCAAATCAGCCTCGCTTCCTCTCTCTTCCCATGGGCTGAACATCAGTGTTTGTCACTGAAAGATCCCACACCTTGGGTGTCCGAACACCCGAGGACAGCATGGAGACATTCTGGCTCAGCCCTGAGCTGTATCAGAGGAGGGATGGTCTCCAGCTGAGCTGTGGCCATGCCCGTGTGCCCTTCTGCTGTGCCTCGACTCTGGACATCTCCAGCCATCTCTGGGTGTGATCCTAATCCTGAACTACACATCAGCTTCCCAGCTTGCCCCTCGACCTGCCTCACCACCGTGGCATTGCCTTTGCTAACAAACTCAGCAACCAGCAGGGCCAGCACCAAACCTGCTGACATCCCCCACAGCCTCTGGTTTTGCAAAGCTGAATCGTCTCCCCTCCCTAATATCTCCTATAAGAGTGAGATGAATATTCCATGAGCACTGACTGTGCTGCTCCGGTGACAGGCTGCTGGCAGGAGCCCAAGGCAGGCCATGCTCCCAAGCCACAGCGCTGCAGGGCCCGCCCAGCACAGACTGACAGCCCACAAAATACACCAAACTCACCAGGCTGAGTTTACAGGAATCCACACAACTTCTCCCAAGACCCACCCAAGCTGTTGGAGGCTTCTCCCTGATGGAATTAGCCAGAAGTATGACAGCAGGTCACCAACAGAGGTGTGGAACCTGAGACTTCTGTGACAGATCATGTTTTCCTAAATAGCCTTGGAGTTAGGGAATACATCTCAAGCTCCAACTCAGGCCCCTGAATACCTCACTGTGATATTTTGGTTTATTTCTCCTCTTTTCGGTTCTTTAGCTCTTTCTGTCCTGCTAACACCTCTCATGGGGACTGCTGGGGGAAACAAGTTCCTCACACGCACAGTCCCTAGAACACAAAATGCCGTCAGATCTTTGATTGGCTCTCACTCTACAGCAACCAAAACAAGCTCATATCCCTGGCACACAGAGATTCAGCTGTCAGTCTATTAATCTTTACTGATTAACTGCTTAATGATTAATGAACTAATTAGTCATGCGAAGGGTTAGATGAGATATCAAAAACATGCTGCTTTTGCTTTGCATTACAGATGCGTGGCTGCATGGCAATTCGTACAACGCCACCACCAGCAGCCTGTGATGCTGACTGGGAACACACTGGGAACACACTGGGAACGGATGCCAGCGAAGTGATCTGCTGGGGTAAGGTTAAATTAACTGTAGTCACTTTCCCTCCTCAAAGAACTAAACTGCCGACTGGAAAACCTCGTTAAGAAAGGCGATCTCATTAAGTGTTACCCTGCATGCAGCACAAGTGCTCTGTGCTGCGGGCACACCATTAGCATTCTGCAGGAGGCAATGGAATGGTGCCCGGGGCTGGCCGGGAGCCTGCAGAAAAGCTCCCACAGTCGGGAGAGTGATGAGAACTGCTGTGGGACCCAGGGCAAAGGAGTCCTCCAGTGACAGCCTGACAAATTGGTTTAGAGTTAAGTTTCTTGACACCTAGTCTAGAAGAAAAGGGCTGGGATGGCAGAGCCGTGTCAGAAGTTCAGAGGAAGGTGGGGAGCGATCATGATGTGAAAGGGGAGATGGGAGGAACTGACAGCATGGAGCAGCAGAGATGCCAACTAATCCTGAGGCAGCAGGTAAGACGGGAGCACACACCCAGCAGCACCTGGATGCAGGAAGCACACAGCAGAAACTAAAGAGGAACAAACATGGCAAGAAGAGAGGAGCCCACTACTGATTTTTGATGTGGTCACTATTCTGAGGACTGTGGAAACAGTTCATGGAGGGCCTGAGATAGAACAACACAGTTGTTAAACACTGATAAAATACTCAGAGAACACTTTGAAAAGCTGGTTCTTGGCTGCATGGTCCTCATTTTCTAGTTCCTGACTTGACAACAGGGGTTTCATACTGCTTCAGATCAGTTTCAGATCAGAAAACCTTACATTAACCACTTCAGTCTAGAGGAAGCATCAGTTCACACTGCCTGGGCAGGTGGGGAGCAGTGCCCAGCTCCCAGCTCTGCCTCCTAAATTGGGAAATCCTGCTGATCCAACAGCGGTATGGATATGTGGGGAGGTAAAGGAGATCAAAACAGTATTAAGCACAGGTTTAAGTATACCTGACCTAGTTTATTTACTCAAAGGACAAACTCCGCAGTGCTTCAGTCCCTCAGGTTTTGTGTCTACTCCTGCCTCAGGGCAAGCACCAGATAATCTGGAATAAATTAAACCTTGTAAAAACTCCATTTACTGAATTTGTTTCAAGGCAGTAAATAACCAAAATCAATCTTACACTAAATTCTTCTCTGGAAAGTCACTGCACATGACACTCCTGCAAGAATCTGGGGTGATTTCCTGCAAATCAGATCACTCAAAGTGCCCTGAAAGTTAAAAAATCCATCTAGAACAAGGGACATGTATAGCAAAAGGATTAAAATGCACAAGCCTCACCATTACACACCTGCTGGCCACCACAGCCTGTGCACAGCTCACACCCTGCATGTTCCTGTCCTTGGCACCATATTCTGCACAACCTCACACGCTCTGGCAGTGCCAAGCTCAACAGCTGCTCAAACCTGGCCATGCACTGTTCTTTCAGAACACAACAACATCAGTATTTTAAGCAAGAATCATAAAGCAAACTCAAACAGTACAAAAAGTAACTCAGAGAGATCCTTCTGAATTGCTTCAGGTTTCAAGGTAAAATAGGACAAAAAAGCTACAGCAAGATGTTTCACTGATTTAACTTGGCATTAAAAAAAGTACTTAAGTGCAAAGCCTGATCCTCAGACATATAAGATTTATTTCTTTACTACGTGTTACTGGAGAAGCACCCAGCATTGCAAAACAAAACCTGCTTATGGAAGGGCTGAATACAAACTCCCAAAACTGCGCTAGAAAGCCACGTCCAACATCAACCTCTGCGGTGGGGCTCCCACAAGGACCTTCTGGCAGATGCATGATCACCCTAATTACATTTTCCCTAAGAGAGATCAGTAATTATTCTGCCATCTTCAGCTGTCTCACACTGCTCACCTCACCAGTAACAGAGAGCCAGAGCCAAAATGGGAACACAGACAAAGCCCTGTAGGGAGCAACAACCGAGCAGACGCTCTCAGGGCGGCAACCCCAGCACCAAAGGAGAAATCAGAGCCCACAGAGCACTTGGATGGCTCCACCAGAGCAGAGGCCTGTATTCAAGGGGCTTGAGTCCATACCCCAGCTTATACCCTGAGAGGTTTCAGAATGATTCTTCATCCATGGGCACAGGTTTAAGGGACGGCTCTAACAGCACTTGAAACCTGAAGTTTGGAATTGCAAAGACAGTCCAGGATCCACTCTTGGGTCATGATCCACCCTCCAGCCTGATAATGACCCAACTGGTACCAGTTAATGCTCCTACAGTTATTTTTAACTCCCCCAAAGCACGGTTGGAAGCCAAGGCCTTCAACAGCAGGGTATTGTGTTTCTGCTGTCCCTCAGGGATCCCAGCCAAAGGCTTTTGCAGAGTATCGGCCTTCACTAAAAATGTATTCAGGAACTCATCTCCCTGGAACCAGAGCTGCTGCAGAGAAACAGGCAAATCATAAACTGGATTTGCTTCCAATAGGTGAGACTGGATCACTGATTACTCAAAGCAGACACGAAATGTTACAGGTAACAAGTGCTTGGACAGGCAGATAGAAGGGCTTCTGAACAACTCAAACCTTCCAGCTAATCTTTATGACATTTTGAGAGGAAAAGAAAACAGCAATTAGAATAGCATGAATCAGCACAAACGGGCCAAGGAAACAACCTTCGCTCCAAACACTACTGAGCTTCAGGTAGATTGCCATGCAAATTTACACGCTTAAAGTTGATGAGTTTGTAGAGCTATTTCACACACAACAGCTCCAGTCATGTCCCTGAATGACTACTTTACAGTAATTGGACACCCAAAAATTATATCTTGAAGGGGATGATTTCCCTCAGTCGTTTGTTCTGAAACACACTGGCTGTCACATGCACCCCAAGAAAGGTAAAGCCCAGCTCCTGGAATACCCCGGAGAAAGGTGAGCTCAGGAGTTCAGGTACGTACTTTGAGCCAGCAGAGCCTCGAGAGCGTAAGGTAATCAAACCCAGCTCCTGACCCTACACACCTTCCCTGCACTGTGACCCTGGAAACAGTTCCCACTGGAACCTGCCAACACGTGCCTAGCATGAGGTGACTCAGAATCACCCCCAAAAGGTTAAAATTGGAGTGATTCCAGTATGGCTGCAGATAAAATGCTCGAGGACAAGTCATGCACTCACACAACCCAGGACACCACAACATGTCGTACCTGAGATCTCCACACAACAGAACCACCAAAGATTCCAGCTCTCCCTGCAACGTGAGAAATCCTTGGGGATCCTGTTCTGCAAGTGACAGGTCCCAGGTGAGTCAGCCTGGCTGCACCATCGAGTGCTGCCGTGCACCCAGCCCCTCATTTTACACGCACCATTTTTAAATACAAAGTGTCTCTATTTGACTGACAATACTACCTTAACACAGGCACTCACAACTGCTCTGGAGGCTGTACGAACTCTGAGGGTTAAGGACTAATTCCAGCTCCAAGAGACTTTTTAATTGCTATTGTGCACAGCCAACCTTGCAACACCCACAGATCTTTCCTTTGCAAGGAACCACCCCAGTCCCTCCTCCGATGCCATAATGATCCCAATTACCTGCACCATCAGGAGGCAAACACCATGGTAAAACCGTAACACCCTGGCACTGCCAAGCTCTGAAAATCTTACTTTAAAAAGCTGCTCTTGCCAAACCTGGCTGCAGAGAGGTGACTGTTCCTGCCCTGAACACACTGCAGACCCGTTCAAGCAAGTGGAGACACCAAGACCCTGAAACCCTCTGGAGAGA
Organism: Corvus hawaiiensis; assembly: GCF_020740725.1. Lineage (NCBI taxonomy): Eukaryota > Metazoa > Chordata > Aves > Passeriformes > Corvidae > Corvus > Corvus hawaiiensis. The sequence continues at coordinate 604,555 of NC_063255.1, read as the reverse complement.
GGAGAGAGTACAGTTTTGTGCTGCTGACAAATGTTCAAGTCCCATCTTGGGGAAAAAAATAAAAATAAAAATAAAAAGCAGAGGCTATTTTGTACTCCCCAGCGTAGCTATTTATTAAAACTTGTATGAAAATAAGTATGAAGGACATTACAATATAATTAATTTATCCAGATGAGCCAACAGGATTTGACACAAGGAAGAGATTAACTAGACACCAAGAATTTAACAGAAAATCACCCCGAGAAAGAGAGATCCGCAATCTACAGGTCCAGCTGCCTGAGGCTACGCAAAAATGGTTGAAGACGGGCCATTGGAGAAATGAAATCATCATTTCCCCGTTATCTGCCCTAGGATTTCTCATTAACAGATCTGCAGGGTTCCATCATTTAAAGTCCAAGGCAAGGTAAGCTATCTTTGCAGAAGATAAGAGAGTTGGTAACCTTTGCTCAAGCTGCAGGTTCCAGCACACTCTGAAGGGGTTTCAACCTGCCCCTTAGAGGGTGTTACCTTGCTCTCAAGTTCCATGTTATACAACAACCTATCTTGAGGTTAGTAGAGGAAAAAATGAACTATTTTTGTGCACATTTAAACTGCATTGTTTGGAGTAGAAGATTTTTGGAACTTTATAGAGAGTTTTTTTCCTAGCTATCACCCTCACCATCAAAACCAGCAGATATTTTTAACTGGACAAAACAAAGGTTACTTCCTGCTACCAAGATTGAACAATTCATGAATACACCTTTTCTGACAGCATCTACAATGGACACTGAAGCCATTTTCCTAAACTGACCTTTATCCAATGGAGTGTGTGACTGAAGCCCAGACTGCATCACAGATGCTGGCACCAGCCTCTCACAGAGAATCCCATGTTCAGCTTGAAATCAGGCTCCATCTGCAATGAAACAATGTAGAAAATGGTTTTTTGGCTGACTTCCACCTTGTGTGCATGCAATAACAAAAAAATATTCTTTAGAAAAATCGTGAAATTAATTTGCCTTGCAAAATTTCTGAAGAAAAAGAGAGATTTCTGCTTGGCTCTCCATACCTTCCCATGCTGCTCCCCTCCTTCCTCTCAGGGACAAAGTCACTTCAGCAAATGGTTCTTTCCTTGATTTGTTTCCTATTTTCCTTACACTGCTTCTCCTCACTCCCTTTTTTCTTTTATTGCTTTGTTCTACATCTCCCTGCACATCCTTGTACCCAAGAGCACCCATGAACTTGCTGAAATTGTCCATTGTGAGGAAGAATCACTATGAAAAGCCAGTGTCCACCAAGGAGACAGTGGATTCCTGCAACTTTATTCAAATAAAGGGAGAGTCCTCTGGGGCACACCCCTGTGGGGTTTCTCTCTCTCGGTTTTGTAGGGTGCAGCCTCCTTTTATCCCAGACTCCTGGCTGCATATTGCCCTCTTCCTTTCCCCATCGGCTGAGGTACCAGGAAGGTACAGCCTTTCCGAACCATCTACCACATATTACCCCTTGAACGTGTCATTTTACCCCAAAGTTCAGAAGTTCAGCCTATCTGGCTTCTGCAACAGACTTTGTGTGGGCCCATTTGTCCTATTACCCTAAGGTTCAGAAGTCAAACTGTCCAGGCTCTGTGACAAACTTGTGGCTTGAGGTTGGTGGAGACATTTCAAAGACATTAACACCCATACCCTGTTTGTAAAGGCATTAGAGCACGTCTTTCCTATCACCATCAACTGTCAAATTGTCAAATGAAAAACATATTTCAAGTGTATATCAGAACACGCGGGGAAAACCCAGCACACATTCCAGAGGGATTCTGTAAACTTGCCAAAAAGCAGTGCTGTCACAGAGCTCGGCACCTGCTGAGCAGGGCTAGGAATCGGTCTTGAATGAGAATCATGCCCTTCACCCTGACAAGCACAGAAACAGAGAGGTTAAGTGATTTGCCCAAGGCCATTGGGTAAGTCACTGACAGAGCCAGGGTTGGGTTTCAGAAGCTCCTGGCCAAAGTCCTGCATTCAATTACAGCTGCACAAAGCATCTCATTTAACAGAGCCTGACAAAGCCCACGCCGAGGAAGAGCATCAAAACCCCTCAGATCTGAAACGACACCAACCGACCCCCTTGCCACGTTTAAGAGCAGGCAACGCTTCATGCTCAGGCCGCTGTCATTACTCGGCCCTCAAACAACAGCCACACCGACAACAGAGCAGGGAAATAAATTGCAGCTCATTTTAAAATAGCTTCAGTGCAAGTGGTTTTTGGAATTCACCATTCCAAACTCCAAAGCAAAGGTCCAGAACATTCACGCTGTCTTATATGGCAGAATTAAGTGAGAACAGTTTAGAAGTTACCGAAAATAATCTCTATGATACCTACAAGTTAACACAGAGACAAACACAGGCCTGGGACAGTTACGAAAGCAACCACACTCTAAGGTGAGCACCAGTGCAGAAGTTGGCAAGGAAAACTTCAAAATGGCCAAATACTACTCGACTTCTAAACCAGGCTTTGAGGAGAAAGACAAACCAAAACCCACACCCAAACAGAAATCTGTGAGGAAGCCTGAACCAGCACAGACACTTACAGGGAGTTAAATCCAGGGACTCCAGCAGCAGCCACACAGATGGGGACTGCTCAAGGGCCAGGTGGCCACCCCAAGTCCCAGCGGCCCTGGTTCTCCACAGCCATGCACCCAGACACCCCTCAGCCCGGAGACCAAACGCCCCGCACTGTTACTCATTACCAGCACCATCCCCTGCCAGAGCTCCCTGTGCAGTTTGGCCTCTTCGGTTTCAAACCGCTGCTGCTGACACCCGAGCCAGCGGTGAAATGCTCCATTAGCTGCTCCATTTAGCACAGCTCCATCCCGACTCCAAGGAAGGGATGCTATTTAAACTATAGGCACAAAGCACAAAAGCACGAGGTAACAGGATCAAGACACCGATTTTTATGTTTTGTTTTTGTTTTCCAAGAAAGTTACTGACCTCACAAGTAACTTTTTCACTATTTCCTGTTGCAGAATTAGTGTTCCTTAATGCAGAAACCTATTGCTGCTTTTATGGCTGTATAAACACAGACTGATGAGTAATCACCCGGCAGCCCTGAAGGCTCTTTTCATCATTTATAGATATGGGGGGGAAAGCCGGGAGCAGGGCAACCAGCCCAAGGCCACGAGAGCGCGTCAGTGCCCGGGGGGCTCGGGGAGACCGGAGGCAGCCGAGCTGCGGTGGCTCCCCGTGCCTTACCTCACCTCCCAGCGAACTCCTGCGCTTTCCTTAAACTTCCAGAATGGAGAGACTCTGCGCTGAGTTCGACGATCACCGGCCGCACATCCCGCGGGTGGGAACGAGGGGGACGCTGATTCCCGCGGGGTTCGGGTCGGCGCTGCCGGACGCGCTGTCCCGCCGGGCTTTAAACCTCCCAAAACAACGCGTCGGGGTCCCCGCTCCGAGCAGGGGGGGACTGGGAAGGAGAGAGAACGGAGGGGAAGGCGTTCCGGGTGCGCCCGGGGTCAGCTCCGGTCCGTCCTGTGCGGCGGGGCGGGCCGGCACACAGCCCTGCCCGACCCCCGGCCCGCTCCGGGCGCGGCACCTGCGGAGGTGGCGCTGGGCGAACCTGGTGGTGATGGATGCACCGCGCCACCGCCCCGCAGCTGCGGGCGGCACCGGCCCCGGAGCCCCGCAGCCCCGAAACCCCGCAGCCCGCAGCCCCCGCCCCGCAGCCCCCGCCGGGCGGGAGCCCCCCGGCCCCACCTGTGCCCGCGGGTCCCCCCTCGCTCGGTCAGCGCCTCCCGAGCCTCGCCGGCCCCGCGCCCGCCCCGGCTCCCTGGGAGCCGCCGCCAGACCGGCCGGACGGGTTTCCCCGCTTCTCCGGGCGGGGAGCAGGGAGGGGCCGCCTGCATCGGCCCCGGCCCCGGCCCAGCGCGGCCGCTCTCGCCGCCGCCTCCCTGCTCGGGCTCGGGGCCGGCGGGATCCTCCGGCGGCTGTTGGCACCGTGCGGGGCCGGGGGTTCTGGCACCCGCGGGAGGTGCCGAGGTGAGGGTCCTGGGTGCTCCGGAGGTCCCTGCTGCAGCGTCAGCCCGGGGGAAGGATGCGGCGAAGCTCTGGTGATAGCTGGGATCTCCCTCCTGGCGTTGTTCTAAGTGTCAGGATTCCTTTCTCCCTTCTTATTCACTGGACTGTACAACATTACAGAGAGCTTTGGAAGGGCTACAGGATTTTAACCATTTGGCCTTTTAAAAGCTGTTGAATGGAATGGACTCCTGGTTCCCAAATCCTTTTGAGGAAGGACTGGAGACTTGAGAGATGCTCAGGAGTGATATTGTTAAGTGATGGTTTTGCTCATTAATTAACAGATAAATAATTAAGAGATAAAGTGGTCATATATAGGGATGGCAGTAGTGCTGTTCTGCCATATGCACATTTGTTCACAAATAATGCAATTTAGGGCAAGGGCAAGTGAAACACAGATATGGTTACTGATCTGATTAAATATAAAAAAAAGGAAAATACTCCCTGTCTCTTAAAGTGATGATGGGCTGCTGCTCTGTACTAAAAGTGATCTTTGTTTTGGACTGGCAGGTATTGGAGAGATCACCTGGTTTCTTTTTCAGCAGCAACAATACTCAATTTTCCTGTGCCAGAAAAGTCTTGTTCAAACAGACTTGGTTTTCCTAGACCAAAAATGTGATGCTGAGTTCCAGAGCTGTGTCTTTCAGCACTTTTCTGTTTTACTGGCTGCCTCAAATTCCTCACACCAGAATAAAACCAAAGTTAATTATAATCAGGAACATTTTGGGTTAACAAAGCAGCAGAGGTTACTTGTGCCTTTGACAATTCCCATTTTGTGCAGGATGTTAATTCCTGTCCAGGGTGGAACATTTGGCTTTGACTTCGGTATTCACAAGGCCGCTGCATGCAAAGCCTGGTTTGTGGGACGCACTGTCAGGAAGGAGTTTACTGGAGATAAAAGGGCCCCTTAACAGTGATTAATGGCCCAGCCCAAATATTAGTTTTACACTTACGTAGTACAGGTCCATGTCTGAGGGAAACAGCAGCTGTTCCATACGTTGGGGCCATGAGGAGGAGCATCCGCCGTTGCCCCTCTCAGACCCCGATCTTGGTCAGTCCCAGCAGGTATTTCCAGTTCTGCTTCAGGACTTTTTTTCTCTGTCCTCTCCTTTATTCCTCAGTCTCATCTTTCACTCAGGACCCTTTGCCCCAAAATAGCAACATGCCCTAGTCAAAAATACAATCCTTTCTGTCGCACTGCTCCTTCTCTTCCTCTTTTTCCTTTTTTCCTCCCCCATTTAAATAAAAAACTTTCAGACAAAATTGATAGATTAGAGGTCTTCCTAGGCTAAAGCCCTGTTTCAGTATCAAGAAGGCTGAGCCCAGATCTTTTGGAAGTTTCAATTTCCTAACATCGAGATCTAAAAGAGAAGGAACCAACAAATCAATAGCAGCCACAGCTCCAGAGATAACCCCTCAGGGCAGAGGGATACCTTTGTGCCTTTGTACCTCTTCACACAGTGATGTGATTTCAGATGGAATATTGTTCACTAAATCAACAAAAGAGGTGGTTTCACCTTGTGCCAGAACCTTAGAATTTCTTCTAAGAGCAGATTAGCAGGAGACTCGTGTTTGTGTACAGGTTTCTCCAGGGAGCTTTTCTCTGCCCAGGTACTTTCCTGCCTCATGTTTGGCACTTGCTGGAGAGAGCTCAGCTTTAAATCAGGCTCCTTTCCAAGTGAATCGTTAATTACCATAGCTGGGGTTAGTGCAGCTCAGCAGAGAATTCCGCAACAATGGAGCAGTGACTGCTAAACCGCACTTGGAGCGTGCCCCGTTATTCCCTGGATAAGGGACCCTCTCGTGCTTACAGACATACAGAAATCCTAACGCAAATTTCACAGCAAGGACGTGGAGGTGTGGAGATTTTTCCTACTCCAGCTATTCAAAGTGTTGTTTCCTGTGCATTCCCCTTCCTGGCTGTGATCCATCAAATCTATACTCATGGATTTTATGCAAGTCCATGTTCCTCTAAAACCTCTCCACCGAGCATGGCAGGGACGTTTCCCACGTGGAGGGCAGCTCTTTTCCCCAGGTTGTGAAATCAGGGGTTGACGTTTCTAAGGAAAACAGAACGGGGCCCTTGACTCCGTCTGAATCCCAATCTGTTTTCCTGAGGAGCTCCTGTGTTACTCCTTGCTCCTGCCGACAGATGGGGAACCACACCGCTGAATTCCCGGCGTGAGCTCTGCGGAACAGCATGGACTGACCTGCTGCTTCCAGGTTTGCTGCGGTTCCTGACGGAGCACATTTGGCTTTAAAATAATGCTTTCAAAGCATTAGATCTACACGCTGTCACTCAGGATTAGTTTAGGAAGCAGGAGAGAATGGAGTTACTGGGATCTGGGAAATGACAAATGCTGCCGAGTTCAGTGATACATTCAGAGGAGTAGAATATACACATGGTCTTGCAGGGATATTTGGAAATGAAGGATAAGACTGAGGAACTAAAAATCACTCACCTGAGTTCTGTGCCTGTTTCCATTGTATTTCCTTTCTGAATTTCCTTTCCCCAGAAGAGCTGAACCCATTTAGTCCTGGAGCTGTGCAGGTGTTCAAGCACTTCATTCCTTCTCAGGTTCCCATTTGGAATGTCAGTGGAAAGGTGAGTTTTGCTCACAGATTGGTCTCTGGACCCTTTTGAACATGGAAAGGTTCCCATCAGAGTACACTTAGAAAGTCTTCTTTTTCTGATTGAGTTTTTTTTGTTTGTTTGGGTTTGTTTGGTTTTCTTGTTTGGTTTTTTTTTGTTGTTGTTGTGGTGGTGGTGGTAGTCTTTTTGTTTGGGGTTTTGTCTGGGTTTTTTTTACAGTAGAAGGTTGTTTTGGTTTGTTTTTTTTTTTCCCTCCCTATGAGTCTGTATTGCCACAAATCAAAATTCAGGCTGTTCTGGCTGTCACTCTTCCTTGCTGCATTCTGTCTCCTGTGATGTGTGATGAGTCTTCCCTTAAGGGGGCATTACTCCTGCTTAGCTTTCACCCAGTGTATCCCATTGTTCAGCTCTGGGCAATTGTTTTGGGATATTATTGATTTTATGACTTGCATTGTTGTCTGAACAAAACCGGGCCCATTTGGGGCAATTTGCTGTTTTATTACTTTCTGAGGGAAGGGGATGTATGTTGGCTTGACTAAAGCAGCAACAAAACCCTGCTATTATTTTATGTGGTTTAAAAAGGGAATCCATCTCGTGTTTCCCTGAAGGCACTTCTGTGATCAGGAATTACTACAACATTACTCAGAGCCCTTTGTGCGGGTGTTTACTTTGGGATGTTGTCCCAGATAGTGCACATTGCTGTTCTCCTGACTGGCTGGCCTGAAAAAAAAGATGAGAGAAACCAGTCTGCCAGGCAATTTTAGCCATAATTCCATGAAAATTTGCAGTAGCAGGGGAATCCTCCAGGAGAGAGCGAGGTATCATAGCAATAATATTACTTACAAATTCAAAGCATTGTACAAAGATTAAATCATCTCTGAAGCAATTCCAAGTGATATGTCCTAGTAAAGTGATTCCAGTGACTGAAATGCTGCTCACACTCCAGCAGGCAGGGAATACGATTAAGGAGAAGAAAGTAAGAACACCAAGGACAAATTGTGGCTGCAGGGTATGCATCCAGATGCTCCTAATGGATTATTCTGCCCTACAATTGCTCTCTCACCACATGGGCAGCCTGTCTGGGCAGGGAAGCAGAGGTCTGAGACACAAAAGGAGCAATAGGTTGTTGCAGTGGGGATCCTGCAACACGCATATATCAAACCAGGAGTCCCGTGGAAAGGAAATATATATGGACAGACAGATTCTTGCTAGCTGTTTCAGAGAGATGTTTATTTCTCCAGCCGCATGGCCGGGGCTCTGCCCAGGAACTGTTCCAGTCACGGGACCAAGGGTCCTTCTGCCCGCGCAGGGAACACAAACCAACCAATGGGAACGAGGCTGAGCAGGGGCAGGGAAACCCCGTGTCTGTGCCCTCAGGGCCCCTCTCCCAGGGCTACACGGCAGGGGAGGGACCCGAACACCTCACCCGTTTTACTTCAACAAAAGGAGAATGAAAACAACTGGATAAACATAACAAGAACAGTTTCAAGACAAAACAAACCACCCTCCTGAGTCTTTAAATGTCCAAACAGATTCTGTGGAACATCTTAGGGCTGACAGAAGGGATACAGGACTCTCTGAGCATGCTTTGTGGGGAAACTGAGGCAGGAGAGGGTTTAACTTCTTCCCTCCCCCTTTTCATCCCCCACTCGGCATTGGAAAGGGATTTTTGGGGAAACAATTGGCAAAAGCATGGTTTTGTGAGGGAAACCATGGATGAAAAAACGGATTGGGAATACACTGGGGGTAATAGGACATAGGGTAAAAGGGAAAGGTGGGATTAGGAAAGGGAAACTGTAGGGGGGGCTTACAATGGAGATACTGTCTAACATGACTACGATTTTTTGCATATATACTGCCTTTTACAGGAACACCATCAGGCCCAGTGACCTGCGATGCTTGTAACCCTTTTCTCCCTAGTACAATATTAAATTCCACCACCTCTCCATCTCCCAAGCTTGGGATGCATTTTTCAGGGTTATTCTTTTTAATAGCAGTTCTATGCACGAATATGTCTTGCTGGTTGTCACACCTTGTTATAAAACCATAATTTTGCTTAACATTATACCATTTTACTATCCCTAAGGTCTTAGTTGCTATGATCTTTTCCTTTTTCCGAGTGGCTGCTGTTTTCTGTCTCGCTGCGTCTTTGCTCTCTCCTTTGGTCGCTCCCGTGTTGGAATTGTCGGAGCTGCTCGTGCCTGCGCGCTCTTCCCGGGGTCGCGTTCGGGGCTGCGCGGGCCGGGCCGGGCCACGCCGCTCAGTTCTCCGTGCGTCGCCTCCTCTGGTCGCAGCTTCGCTGCCGATGCCGGGCGCTGCACCCACGTCTCGGCCGGGCCCCCGAGCGACGACTCCCCCGCGCCCTGCTCCAGCGCGCGTCTCGGCTGGGCACGGCTCCGCTCCACCGCCACCGCCGCCAGCCGCTGCCCGCGCGCCGCCCCTCTCGGTCGGGCATTCCCGGGGCTCGCTCCACCACGCGCTGCACGGGGCCATTCGGGCACCGCCGGGTCCCGCCGCGCCTCGCTCCGCCACCGACACTGCGGCTCGCGTGGCTCCGCCCGCACGCGGGAACTGCCTCGCTGCTGCTCGCAGAGCGCTCGGTGCACGTGGCCTGGGCCGCACGGTCCCTGCGCCACGCTTCCCTTCACCAGGACACAGCTGACATTGCTCAACAGTCTCGGTAACTAAATAATATTCACGAAAATATTCTTCCATCGGCATATATTTTGACTCCAGTATTAACTGTGTCCAAACGGTTTTCCAAAAGCCCTTGGTAAGAATTAAATCCCAAGAAACATAGAAAAAGTTCTTAAACAACCATGCCAGGAAGTGTTTCAGTTCTTTTTGAGCTTGAATCAAGCTAAAATTTACAAATCGTTGTTCAAGAATCATTTTAAGTTTAAGATAAATGTCCATATGCGGCTCTGAGAGCCAAGAGTCTTCCCACGGTTCCTCCATAGTTTAGATATGGAATAGCAAAGCAAAACCAAGAAGAGGAATCCAAAGTTTCCAGGGTTTACTCACACAAATCAGTCGCTTAGGGATCGGGGATCGTTCTGCTCACAAATCTCCACCATTTGTTGCAGTGGGGATCCTGCAACACGCATATATCAAACCAGGAGTCCCGTGGAAAGGAAATATATATGGACAGACAGATTCTTGCTAGCTGTTTCAGAGATGTTTATTTCTCCAGCCGCATGGCCGGAGCTCTGCCGAGGAACTGTTCCAGTCACGGGACCAAGGGTCCTTCTGCCCGCGCAGGGAACACAAACCAACCAATGGGAACGAGGCTGAGCAGGGACAGGGTAGCCCCGTGTCTGTGCCCTCAGGGCCCCTCTCCCAGGGCTACACGGCAGGGGAGGGACCCCAACACCTCACCCGTTTTATTTTAATAATAGGTTATGTGGATTGTTATATTTTTCTCTATTGCAGGAGTAGTTTGCAAGGAGGACAGCCAGCTCTGTGCACAGATTTCCAGCAATGGTTCCCTGCACATGGGAACAGGTAAGGAGCCACTTGTGAGCAGCCAGGTCCTGCCATGGGACCACGTAGTTCTGCTGGAACTGGGAAGGCAGCTGTCCCCAGGATCCACAGGGTTTATCCATCACGTAGCAGCATCCCTCTGTTTTACCAGAGACATGTGAAAGTGAGTCAGTTTGTTTGTTTTTGAGGGAAGTTGCTGCTTTTAGCCACCTCACAATGTCATTTTATGTAACATGTTCATGAGTGGGCCTGTACCAACAGCCATGGCTGTATATATATATACATGTATGTATGTGCGTGTGTATATGTATAGATATATATGTGTATATATATATTATAGAGGCATTACAATAAAGTGGCCACATATATATATATATATAAAACTTGTCACAGCATCCTTCTTCTTTTCCTGGTTTATAGCTTCCATGGTTCTTTTGCAGGCTCCATATACACAGGAAAAATAAATTCTTTTGGTCTTTGTCCTCTTCTGTGTACCAAGGAAGGTGCCTTATGGAAGTTAAAATGCTGTTTCCTATAGATGTGACTTCAAGCCTGAAACTAAGGGGAAAGTATTCCAGAAAATTAATCACTGGGCAGAGCTCATGTAGAGCTGTGGCAAAGATTGATTTGAAACAGAATGAGGGCAGGAAGGCGTTGTACTGGCTAGCTGGGAGTTGGACTCTGCTGATCCCTGTGGGTCCCTTCCAACTCAGGATATTTTATGATTCTATTCAAGACTTAAAATTAATATGCAGAGAAGTGTGAGCTAACTAGAAATTCACTCGCTCATCCTACTTTAAGCCCCCATTACTGCTTAAAATGGCTGATTAATGATGTTAGATGGTGATAGCATTCATTTGATTAAACTCCTGAAGTAAGCACAGTGGAAATGCCTAAGCACTGGATTGCTGGTAAATGTGATTTATGCTTTGTGTGTGTTGGTCTATAGAAATGTCAGCAATCTTGATGTAGGCACATCTGCATTAAATTTGTGCAACTTCTTCAAAAGTGCTGCTATTTGGACCAAAACAAATCCATAATATATTCCTGTTATAGGTGTGTGCCCACAGGAGGATGCATCCAGCTCTGGCTGATGAGAAAAGAGGCAGAGCCCCGCCGCAATCCGTGGGGACTCCGTAAGGATGTGCAGCCACCCACAGAGTTACACGTGCTGCAGCTTTTGACAACACAGAATACCTTCACTGAAGTCTTTTTTCTCTCTCTACTAATCCTCCTCCCACTCAGCAAGAAAAGTAGCTGCACAGGCTCACACAGATGCCACGCTATCAGCCTTACTTCAGAATAATTTAACACATCTCTGGAGAACTGTTCCTGACTCTTGTTTGGGGAGGCTGGGAATCGGGTTCCCTGCAGTGTTCAACCTGTACCCTCAGATAAACAACACATTTAGGTTTTGGTTGGTTACTATTTCCTACTCTTGCTCTCAGAATTCCTGCAAATTGTTGTCTTGCCAGAGAAGCTCCAAGGAGCCTGACTTGGATGGATGGAGCTGTGCTGTCCCCAGCTTCCCTCTGCCGTGTGTTGCCATCCCTGTGAGTGTCAGCAGAAATGATTGTGTTCAGAATTTATGAACAGACAAGCAAAACATGTTTGTCTGGCACAGAAATGCCAACCTGCTGAACCTCAGGTAGCCTCAGATGGTGTTTCTGACAGATCTGTACATCTTCCTTGCTGACGAAGATTTATCTCTGAATCTTTCTGTGTCAGAGAAGGAGTTTGTTCTTTTGAGGGTGGTTTGAGTACATGAGGTATGTGATCCCCTCCCTGGAGAGCATGTTCTGCCATTGGCATGAGCTGCTGCCTGGAGGGTCTTCTGGCAAGAGGAGGTGTCACTCACTGCATCCTTCTGGCTCTTCTTCCCAGCATACCAGATGGAGATGAATATGGAAGCACCAGAAGAACAGTCTCCATGTGATGTTCAGCCAGTTCAGGATTGAATTTCAACCATGGCCCCAAGAAGGTTAGAGGGTGCTATAAAGAGGTGTAATCTTACAGAAATAAGTAGTAAGGCGGATAAGGTTTTAAGGCAAGAAAAACCATCACAGGTTTCATACCATCTGGCACTGGCCATTTTTGGTTTGCCAGGGTAAGTGTCTCTACTCCCTGTGTGGTTGATCGATGAAAAATGTCCATGAGTGCAATTCAGAGGCTGGGTGGATTGAACTGATTCCTCTTCAGAGCCTAAGATGGCTCGGTAAGTATAAACCATATAAAGTCCTCCTTTTTCAGGGAGGGACCTTTCCAAGTAATCTCAGTTTTTACATTTTTGCACAATTCTTAATCCCATTCTATTCCTTCCTTGTATTTTGGGCACGTTTGGAACCTGTGCTGCCACTTGACCCCACATATGTGCATCAGCCCCTTAACTCAACTTTGAGCTTTACTTATTGCACATGGTGAATATTGGGTTTGTGTAACAGATCTCTGGCAGAGTGGTTCTTTCCCCACATTTTTGTGTGAATTAGAGCAATCTGAGATACCCTTTGTAGACTTGTTCTATGCTTCAATGTTTGACTCACGACTCTAATCTGGTGCCATCTTCATGGCTTTATGTACCTCTTACCCACCCACACCTCAGATTGATTTTCCTCCTACTCACCCTTTTGCTCACTACTCTCCTCCCAGTTCTCCTCTAACTAATCCCTCTTGTTTCCCTCTGCTCTGTTTTGTTTGTTCCCTCTTCTTCTTCCCTCCTCTGTGGTGCTCAGCCTATCCAGCTGTGGGACGCTGGGCCAAGGGTGCCATGTGAGCCATACAGCCAAGGGGGAAGTGCCTTGCTGGGCTCCTCAACAGACCGACACTGAGTACTTCCAGGAGTATTTTGGAATATGGATATTCTTAATTGGCATTCCTTATCCTACACCAGAACTCTCTTGTACTGTTAATTATTAGACTGTTCTGAATCTGTGTTTTGAAGAGAGACCCTGCATTTCCCAAACCATGCCCAGGCTCTGGAGAAATGTTGGGCAGCTTGAGTTGAAGTTAGACAAACAGCATAAGAGAATAGAGAGAAAATATTCTGGCTGTTTCGCACATGGTTGCTCTCATGGTATGCCCTACAGTCCCCTCAGCCTGCAAGTGAACTGTTTATAAAGATAATTCCACTAAGCACAGACAACTGATTCATTTCCCTACAGCAGTCACACTCACAGAAATCCTAGTGAAACACTTACTCATTAACATTCTGCAATTTTATTGCTGCAGTATCCACTGCTGCAGTATTCCTTTAGGTTAAGGCACCTCAGGAAGTTCAGTCAATAACTTGTGCCATGACAGTTTGCTTTGGTTGAATGCACAGAAATTTTTAAAAACAGTACAAACCCAAATGGAACCAAAGAGCTCATTGAACAGGACTATCCAAATGCCTCAGTGTGAGCTGGTGGGATTGGTGCCACATCCTGGCAAGCACTTCGTGGGGTTGGAGCCGAATCTTTCACCCCTTTCAGAGGGATGCTGTTGCTTTCTGTGCCCGAGGATCTTCCAGGGTCTCCAGGTTAATATTATCCTTCTTCTAATGAGCATGTTTTATTCAAGAACAGGTATTTCCTAAAAGATTTGATATGGGGACATCTCCTGAAGGAAACCACAAAAAGTCACTTTTCTCCCAAATCTTTATAGCCCTGTGCAGAAATGGTTGAAAGCTTCTTACACCTCCTTTCAGGAACACCTGTCAGTATTGTCTGACTTCACACAACTGAAACAAAGGCACAGAAATGGTAAAGCTCATTGCTGCTTTTGAGAGAGGGAGATCCAAAATCTCCCTTTTGGACAGGAACAAAGATGGGGGGGCTGAGATTTCTTGCCAAACCTCACTGAAGTAGTTTGTCTGTTATTAATTGTATGTTTGTCACACTTTAAAGGGTCTAAAGGCCATGTCTTGGGGATCACTCCTGTTTCTCCTTCAGACATGGTCAGGTAGGACTGTGAGTTTGACCTGCCTTCAATTCCACAAGAATCAAAATCCTGATGTTGTCTGGATTTGAGGTAAGTGAATGAGTTCTACTTTAGAAAGATGATATTAAAAGTAGGGATAGCCCTAATAATGTCTCAATTATTAACAGAAACTGACATCACTGCGAGGAGGGTTGGATCATCAAATTAACTTTCCTGGTTTCAACCCCCATGATTTTCCCCATCAATCTCTAAATTTCTGTCAAAAGTACCACTATATTCTGTGTTCCTTAGTAGATGGGAGTGGATGCAAGTGGCTGTAACATTTCTAATTTCTGAATCTGTAAGTGCTACAACAGAGGATGAAAAATCAGATCAGAGTACACCAGAGCTGTAAGAAATCCCATCAGACAAATTGAGATATCTGACTCCCTAAATATTCGTGTGACCCAACCTGGACTTTTCATAGAACTAGTGGAGCTCACTGTGAGTGAGAGCAAAGCTTCAGGAGTGAACAATACAGTTACTGGCACTTGTAAATGTGCAGCTGCAATTACCCAACACCTGGGTGCTGCTTCAGGCACCGCCTTCCTGAGCACAGTGTTCAAGCACAGCCCCTCACTTGGTGTGAGCCATTTACCAACTGCCTGGGAGCAAGGGGCTCAAAAAGCTTTTCAAATCAAGAATTTCAGTGATTGGAAAAGCCAGTTGAATTGATTTTGATTAAAAAAAAAAAAACAACCGACCAAAACAAAAGATACTAAAATGTATCTAAATCTCCTGCGTTATGTCAGTAGGATCTCAATTAAGAGTACCTGACTGACTGCACTTGGCTTTTATATTGGAGTAGTTCTAAAGTCCCTCTCCTTCCTGATTTGCTCTTAGAATCATGGAATCGTGGAATGGTTTGGGTTGGAAAATCAGATCTCCAATCTGATTTTTTGTGGAACTGTTATCCCTCCTCCCTGCTGTTCTGCAGAGTCCCCGTGCACACTGACCAGTTAATCCCATAATCCCAGTTGGAGATGAAAAGTAATGGCAGTAAAGTGGAAGATGTTAGCAAGTGTGATAGACTGAGGATAATGATTCCTCTTGCAGCAGTGTGAGAAAATCTGTCCTCATGCATCCAAAACCTGCCAGGAGGAGGAGGAGGAGGACTTGTCCTAACCTGGATAAACCTCCACAAAGCAACTGTGCTGCACTTGGCATTTGGAATGGAAGAAGTCATTCCGTGCCCAGCAGACACAGGAGAAATGATTGTCAGCTGCAACCCAAACAGTGGGGTTACGAAACCCAAAGTGCAGGAGAAATCTCCACCCCGAAACGAGATATGCATTCATGATTTGGAATTCCAATGGGACGGGTGGGGTGGGTGTGCTGATTACTGTTTGGGGCAGGAATGATAGAGGATTTACAAAAGCTGGGCTCCTTCCCAGAGCTTGCGAGTTTGAACACGGCAATGTCTCCTTAAAGGTCAGCAGAGAGGGATTTTAGTGCAAATTCCCTATTGATAATCCTGCAGAGAATGAGCAATGCAGGCAACAATCCGGAAACTTCCATGAGACCCAAATTCCTTTGCTCCTCTTCCCAGGGGCAGGGCTCCAGAGCTTGAGCTGACCTCTCCCTTCCTTCCCCCTTCCTTCCAGAAAGCATTGGTGCAGGATTTTCACTGGGGCTATGCCAGCCAAAAATACCCTTGAAGGATCCTGGACAAGGAATTGTGCCCTCAGTAAAAACATTTCAAGCTCATATGGAGTATCCCACCATGGCCATGTGTTGGGGTGGTGTGCTGACAGCTCTTGGGGTGGCACACCAGCTTTAGCAAGACATGAACTAAGAAAAGCTATATTTGGTGGGGTAGCCCAATGCTGCAAGTACCAAATCTGCAGCCAGAAAGTGCTTTACAGGAAGGTGCAGGTCTGTTGTCTCAGGGTTGTGTTTGTCAGGGCTCTTACTCCCAAAGAGCCACCCTGTAACGGGCTGGGAGGGGAGGTAAAGAGGATGAGGATTGCAAAGGCACTGCTTAGAACTGAAATGGATTGTTTGAAAGGTCCCACAGGTTAAGGAAAGCTGGGGAGCTTAGAGGGACTGGCTGTGCTATAGGTTTGCAGCAGGAAAGGGACTGAAGGAGGGGGTATGGGCCTGTAAGAGCACAAATCTCTGGAGAAGATGGACACCTGATACTTATTCCCTATGCACCATAATATAAGAACCAGGAGAAATCAAATTACATAGAATTATAGAGAGGCTAACAGAAGGAGGTAATTTTCCACTCCGGCCAGTTCCAGAGACAAGAGACCAAGCAAGATGAGTCTGAATGTTAATTACACCAGTCTTTTGGGTCTGGGGTTTTTCTTCCCTCAAGGGGTGAGCAGCTCAGGGAGCTTTAGGGAGAGCTCCTGTCCCTGCAGTGGCCCGTGGTGTGGTGGAACAGGAGGGACAGCATTGCTAGGGAGATGCCCCAGAGATTAGAGGCTCTGGGCTTGACTCAGGCCCGTGTGACTCACCTGAACACCCGTATTCCCACGGAAGCTGTGGAAAGCTCCTGTGTCTCACTCTATCCCCAGCTCTCAACTCCAGGCCTGTTGGATGCTCTCCCTCCCTGCCACTTGCCCAGACAGGTGAGTGCCACACGCAGGTGGGACTCACACACTGCTGAGTGACCCTGACACAGTACAAATCTGAGCAACTTTACTTCATAAATGCTTCAGGTTTCATTTTATTTTCCTCTTTTGCTGTCCTCCTCAGGGATGTCTTCCTGTGATTCTCAGTACCACACACATCCCAACAAACCCAAGGTGTATTAATACAGACAGAATGTGAAATGCAAGTGAAAGAAACAGTCTGCAGAACAAATCTCATGGTATTTGGATTGCTCATGGGCTAAGCAAGGTAAAACATCCTCAGGTTAAGTACTGACCTGGAAGGAAAGCTCCTGCCCTGTGACAGCACTGCCCAGGGGCCTCTGCCAGTGGCACTGCTGCCTGGGGACCTGGCCCCCCCACTCCCACACGATCCAGAACACTCCCATGCTGTGGGAGATGGTGAGCTGGAAGGAATTGTCTGGAAAATGGGCCACTGACTATATCAAAGGCCTTTTAGAACAATTAGCAGCCCCTTTCCAAAGGCTGTGGCACCACACCTGCAATTCTATTATTACTCTTTAAATAGCCCCAAAATGTTGGGTTTTTCCTTTCCTGTAAACTACCGTTTACTGACAGAGACACAGGACTTCTCTGGACTTCTCCAGGGTTAGTCTTTTTTTTTCTTCCTCATGCCTGCAGTGTTATACTGTCACTGGGAACTGAGCAACAATTAACAATTTATGTTTTGTGGGAGCTCAATTCAACTTGGCTTGGCTTATAGCTTTAATGCGTTTTCTATGACATTCTCAATAATGCATTATAAAATACTGACATGTTTTTAAATAGTTATTCTTTTACTCATTTTCTGTGTTCTGAACCATGCTCAGCCCCCAGCCATTTCAATAATGCTTTAAGGAAGGTATATACTGAGAACACAGAGGTAATTATGTTAGTCCAACAGCAACCTGATAAAATATTAACATTTCTTATGAAATTTTTTCCAGAAGGCAGGAGAAAAATCATCACCAGTGAGAAGCTTCGCAGTGAGAAAAGCCTTTTTTCAGCAAAAGATTGTTAAGTAACACCATTAAATATTGAACGATGCTGAGGTGTGTCTGTACACAGCCTCCTTTTGGCTCGGTGTGATGCAGATTTTATTTCTTCCTCTGCAGAAATCATGAAATCCTGTTTTAAATCACGATGGAAGAGCCAATCAGATAAAACCTGTACCTTGCCACTACTACTTTTATGATTTGTTAAGTTCACTGGAATGAGTAATACAGCGTGAATAGAACATTTTAAATACCCCTTGGCAGTCACTGAAGTACAATAATCATTTAAAAGACAGGAATTACAAAACTCCATGTGCAGCTGGTGCCACATCAAACCAAAGGGAGCCTTGTCTGGGTGATTTTCACCTCCTGAGTGGCTGGGGACCTCTGCACTCTCATTTTGTATTTCACCAGAGCTGTTGAGAATAAATAAATAATAAACTGAACAGCAAAAAGCAAGTCATTCTGAGCAGCCTCTGGCAGCAGTTTGCTCTCATAATGCTGTTTGGTGAGCTGGAGGCATCCAGCTCATTTCCTAAAGAGCATTTTCTGCTTAGGTCAGGGCTCTATTAATCTGTTCAAGCCAATTCTATAAAATCCAAACCATCTGTATTTGGGAAGATCATGGTTTATTTGGATTTTCTTTGTGTCTGCTGTCAGTAGATTATTAAAAGTACGAGGGATTTACAGTGTAAAGTCTCTCTATTGGCATGTTACAGCGACCTTCTAAGTAGCATCTCCCAATATTTGGGTAACAGCTGGTATAGTTAAGTCCAGCAGGGAAACAAAGAACAGCCACAAATACTGGAAATGGCTGAGCTTTGGCAGTGTAGAAAGGCTGCAAGGACTGGGGATAGCTGTGCTTTCAGTGTTTCACCAGGTGTTTTATTGGCAGTTTCTGAAGATTCCTTGTGAAACACACCACAATGGCCAGGTAACATTTTTGTATCAGGGATGCCTGGAATTTCTAGGGAAGTGGTGAAGCAGTCACTGGAGATCTGGCCCAGCAAGCCATTACTTCATGTTGTCCTTATGCCCCCATGCCCAGGTGCCATCCAGCCCCGTGCTGCGTGCGGGGCAGCTGCTCCTCCTCAATGCACCACTCGCATGGGCTGCTCCCACTCCCCACTGCTTCCCGTCCTGCACAGGTGGATGGAGCGTCAGCTCTCATGGAGAATTGCCAGCCATAGGACATACTAAATCTATTTTTCTCAGAAAATTGTAAATAATTCATGGGGCTTGGTTCTATAAAGAGGCCAGTTATAAATCATCCGAGCTGCACCTGGAGATTTCTGATGTCAGCATTATCACATGAATTACATCTCTCCAGGGCCATCTATTATTGTAAACACAATTCCAAAGAGGAATTATGCATGTAACATGCACAGGCAAACAAACAAGTAATCTTCAGCCTGGATTTGATACTAAAGCTTTGCAATCCAATTGAGTTGTTAGTGGCACTAATTGTCATGCTCTGGCCTCAGAGATCCTTTCATTTTGCTCCTGTACAAGCGTATTTTTCCCTGGGGAGCACCTGTTGGTGGGAATGCTGGCTGACTGTACACCACCAGCAGTCCAGGTGCTGTGAGGTGGAAGGAAAAAGCCATGGATGTGATTCCAGAGGGATGTGAACATGTGCTGCAGAAAAGATCTGGATTCTGAGTTTTCCATGTACCACCACCTTTACAGTGCTAGGATTACAGTCCACTTCCAGCTGTTGAATTACACCCAACTGTTTCTTTTTCATACTGCTCTTCAGAAATAGAAACATTCTTGAATAGAAACATGCCAGGTTCCTGATGGTTTCCAACTCTTGGTGTCAGCACAGAAAGACAAGGGAGGCAAAGAACTGTGTTTATGGAACTGAATGAAAGGACTACTGAAATCCTGTGTTTCCGTGGTATCCCGGGGATGGGAGGTGGAGGAGATGCTTCTGTTAAGGCAACGAAGTAGGTCAGTGAAAAGCAGGGGGGAAAGCTACATCCAGAGTTGGGAATGATCTGCTGAGCTTGGAACAAAGAATAAAACTGAATCTCTCTTGGCGTAAGACCTGTGCAATGAGCCTGGTGCCAGGTGCTCCTGTGCACCCGGACATCCCAGGGCTCGCCTTGGCCAGGCAAACAGGAGCATTTTGCCCCTGGTGCTGGGGAAGGCCCGGCCCGGCCGTGCCCGGGACTGCCTGCACCACGTGTAGTTTATGGCCAGGAGGGATCCGTGGGAGTACAAAGGCTGATGTCTCCCCAGGCTGGACTTTAACAGTTCATGCTCAGCTCCGGGGCACTGCTGTCTGGGCAGAGGTCACATCCTTCCTGCCCCAGATAGGGCTTTGGAAAGGCTGGAAAAAACGCTTTCTGGCCTACAGACTGCTGTGGAATCTCTCCAGAGAAAGGGATCTCCTTTTTCCCGTTCTGCTCAGCTCCGTGAAACAGAAACAGGTATAAAGCACCTGAGCACACGGAGGTGGGCTGCTGAAGACAGAGCCAGTGGCACTTGTCCGAAGTGCACAGAACAGCCTTGTGTTGGGCTGTGGTGACAGATCTGTCCCGTGCCAGTGGCCCCACGTGCCTTTGGTAACACACTGTACACTTACAAGTAAATGTAATAGAGCATAAACGTGTCTGGGCACCGCTGCCATCGAACTTCCTCATTAGCCTCCACTTAAGCACCACCGCACTGCCAGGAGATACCGAGAGATCATAAATGGGTGATTAACACAGGGAGGGGCACGGCCCGGGGCAGAGCCAGCTCAGGGGCGGAAAACAAATCAAAAGCTCATTTAGAGCTAAAGCGGGACTTGATTTTGCCCAGAAGTGCCCTCGCTCCAAGTGCCCACTGTGTTTTGCTTCCCTAAAATCCGCGGCGGCGAGAGAAAAAATGCCACAGTGAGCGACCATCTCCCACTGCTCCAGAGAGCCGCGGGCAGCGGGGACTTTGCTCCTGCTCATCCCGGGCCTGCACCGGGACACCGGAACAGGGCCCGCCGCCCGCACGGGGACATATCCCGGGACACATCCCTGGACACATCCCGGGACACATCCCGGGGCAGGGCCCGCTGCCCGCACGGGGACACATCCCGGGACACATCCCGGGACTCATCCCGGGAGAGATCCCGGGGCAGGGCCCGCTGCCCACAACGGGGACACATCCGGGGCCACATCCCGGGACACATCCCGGGGCAGATCCCGGGACACATCCCGCTGCCCGCACGGGGACACATCCGGGGACACATCCCGGGGCAGATCCCGCTGCCCGCACGGGGACACATCCGGGGACACATCCCGGGGCACATCCCGGGGCACATCCCGGGGCACATCCCGCTGCCCGCACGGGGACACATCCGGGGACACATCCCGGGACACATCCCGGGACACATCCCGCTGCCCGCACGGGGACACATCCGGGGACACATCCCGGGGCAGATCCCGGGGCAGATCCCGGGGCACATCCCGCTGCCCGCACGGGGACACATCCGGGGACACATCCCGGGGCAGATCCCGGGGCAGATCCCGGGGCACATCCCGCTGCCCGCACCGGGCGCGGCCCCGCAGTCCAGGCCCGGCGGCGCCGCTCCCGCCCACTGGGGGGCGCCTGCCACACGCGCGTGCTGCCCCCGCGCGCCAGCTCCGCGCGAAGCGCCGAGCGCGCCCACGCGCCCGCCCCGAGCGCGCGCATCCCGCGCGCACCCCGCGCGCCCCCTTCTCCCCCTTCCCGCCCCCCTTTCCCACGCCCGTCCCTCAGGGCGGTGCGGCCGCGGAGTGCGGCCCCTCCCGTGCTTTGTGCCTCTCCCCGCCCGCCCCGCCCGCCGCCGCTGGGCCGGCCCGGCGCTCTCCCCGCCCCGCCGGCGCTCTCCGTCCCTGCGGCCGCGCTCAGCCCCGGCCCGCGGCGGCGGCGGCAGCGCGGGCGGCCCCGCCCCCGGCCCTTTTCCGCCGGGCTCGGCTCCCGACGCCTTCCGCCGCCCGCGGGCCAGTAGC
This sequence comes from Corvus hawaiiensis, assembly GCF_020740725.1. Lineage (NCBI taxonomy): Eukaryota > Metazoa > Chordata > Aves > Passeriformes > Corvidae > Corvus > Corvus hawaiiensis. The sequence goes on along the minus strand of NC_063255.1, from coordinate 582,916 downwards.
AGCGGCGGCGGCAGCAGGAGGCGGCGGCGGGCGGCTCGGCGGGCCCGGGAGCGGCTCCATGGCGACCGCGGCGGCGGAGCCGGTGTACGGGCTCTCAGAGGACGAGGTGGGTCGGCGCGGACGGGCTGGGTGCGGGGTTTTGCCGGAGCGCCGTCGGTGGGAGCCGCGGCGGAGGTTCGAGAGCTGGGCGAAGGTCGAGGGTCGGTCTGGGAGGGCAGGCGTTGCCCGCCCCGCAGGGCTCTGCGCCCCTCCCGCAGCGGCCACTTGCCCGGGGACGGCCTGGCCCGGGGTGCGCTGCCCGCACCCTCGGCAGGTGCGGCCGCCCGGAGCCCGCGGGTGCCTCGGCCGGACCGGTAGCGAACAAAGAGCTGCGGCCGGCGGTGCCGGGGGCGGGGGCGGCCGCCCCTCTCCGCCTCCTCCCCCCAGCGCTGCCAGTGTCCCCCGGGAGCGGCCGCGGGGCCGGTGCGCCGGGTACTGTGTCAGACACAACCTGGCCCCAATGCAGATGGAGCTGATAAGCGAGGTAGGACCCGCGATAAGTAATCACCGTGTGCCGGCTTTATCAGCCGATGTCTTCTGCAGAACCAAAAATGTCACAGGCATGAGAACAGTCCAGTTTACTTTAGGTAAATGTTAAAAATCCTATTTAATGCCTTTTTTTGTTTCATGGCCTTGGTCGGTTGCTCCTTTTCTTAGGAGCCAGTGTCATAGAGCATCAGCAATGGGCAAGGCTGCATTACTGGGCTGTGGTTTCAGGGTATCAGCTATTAGGAGCACAAATACTGCTTTTATTTTTACAGGAGTGAATAGTAATTACAACAGCATTGCTTCCGGTTTTGTGGGGCTGAACACAAAGGATGATGTGTCAGTCTGTTTGTGGTGTAGAAGAAACTAACGTTAAAAACATCTTCTGCCTTGTGAACCTCACAGACAATGTTTCTTACCTGGTGTATTTTAGGGGCGCTGAGTCTGGATGACTGGCTGTAACGTTTAATTCTCATTGGGAAGGAGGTTCCTGGGCAGGAGTGGGTGTTGGGGGGGGGGGGGGTCATTCTGTTGTTGTTAAATTATAAAGCTGATTGCAAATGCTCTGCCTGTGTGTGAAGGTAGGGGAGAGGAGAGGGCATTCCAGTTGGGTGCTGTAGATAGTGAGCACAACAGCAGAGGAGAACCTTCTCCTCACTGAGCTGTTTCCATAATCCTTCATGTGAGCACAGCGGTGGCTGGCACCAGTCCCCAAGCAGCTTTGGGCCAGCTCCGGTGCATTGCCCGACCCTGCAGGTAGCCGGGCCCACTGCCGAGCCATCTGCAGGGTCCTGCTTGCTCCTGCTGCCAGCGGGCCTGTGGTGATCCTGCCTGCTCTTGGGCTGATGGGGGGGGTCTGCACAGGCTTAGGGAACAGTTAAAGGCAGTGGGATTTGCTGTCCCAAAATGGGCACCCTAAACCATTTGATTGGGGGTGCTTTTGTGCTTATATTAGCAAGTGTGATCTGTGAGGAAAAGGGAAGCCTGGAGCCATCCTGCCAGGTCCCAGGGAGGTGGCTGAGAGCTGGAGCTTGGCTGCTGCCTTCTCTGTTGTGTGTGCGCTCACTGTGTCTTTTGTCCCTGCCTCGACATATGCTGGTACTTGAACAGAATGCTAAAGAGAAACGGATACAGGGAGAAATCTGCTGGCTGCTCTCACCTTGGCTCGGAGGTGGAAGGATCTCGGGAGAGCAGGGGCTGCTCCTGACATGATGCTCAGCCTCAGCTGATGCTGGGGACCTGGCCTGTGGAGCAGTGGGCAAGGAGATGTGTTTGTCACTCATCTCCCGAGGTAAAACCAAGCTGTTGGAAAAGGAGCTGCTGGGAAAAGAAAGGCTCTGGTCTCTCAGCAGTGACCCATGTCACAGCTGCAGTGATGACCACAGCCGCACTGCCTGAGGGACAGGAGACTGTGCTTTGTTTCCTGCTTTGCCGTGCATCTGCTAATGCTGGACACTTCTCAGGAAGAGCAGTGACCATCTAAAACTGCGGTGGGAGTCCACAAATGGAAATAGGATGGGAGAAAGAGGGAACAGGGACTGAGGGAGGGGTGGCATGGAGAAGGGTGCAGGTGATGCAGCCTGCTGGGCTGTAGTTTCACGACCCTGAGAGCCTGACCTGCTCTTGAGTGTCTAGTAATGGACAGAGGAGAGCACAGAGGAGGGGAGGATGATCTCTCTCAAGAAGGTGGCTGTAAGGTAGCTCTAGTAAAGAGGGCTGAGGAAGGTGTGCTGACAGTTCTCTGCATGCTGGCTTGTGTGGGTAATGACTTCCCGCTAGCATTGGCTTGGACTTGGCTCATCATTTTTTGGAAGGCAGAGCTCTGTTAGCTGTGAGAGAGCTGTGAGAGGCTGAATTGTGTATGTGGACGTATTCAGCCTATTCATTTCCTTTGTTCCTGCCTGGGTTTGAAATGCAGTTTGCAGATCTGTTGTATGTGGGTTTTGGAGGGCTTTGAGTTGGCCTTGTGCAGTGCTTCCATTCCTGGCGCATTTGCTGATTGGAAAATGCAGTGATTTGCATGCAAGCTGGACTTGCTGAGTGGCTCTCCAGAGAACCAGCAATCTCTCCGACAGACCAGAGGCACAGGCTTCCCTCCTGCTTGCACAGCTGATGTGTGTGGTAGGCGTGGAGCAGGCTCGGGCTGCGTGTGTGCTGGCGTGTCTGCAGAGTTTGGGCCTGCGCTCATCACTGTGGGGAGCTGTGGTTCACAGGGCTGCCTTCCAGGGGGACATTGTTCCGTTTTGCCCAGGGACTCTGATAGGTATTGGGATGCTAGGCAGGTTGGGGATCTGGGGATCACTGAGTCACAGGGTAGGAGCCAACCATTTTAGTTTGTCATGACAGACCACATTGTGTTCACAGATCAACCTCTTTGTAAACCTGAACTGTAAAGTGTTTTATATTAATTAGGTAAAATTAGTTGTAAATCAGATTCATATCCTGACAATTTTTAACTGTTGGGATGACCTCAGCACTGGGCCAGGCTGCCCAGAGGGTGTTGGAGCTCCATCCTTGGGGCTGTTTGGGACCATCAGGACACAGGCCTGGGCAGCCAGCTCTGGCTTAAGCAGGGGGTGGGCCAAGTGACCTCCAGAGGCCCGTCCCAACCTCAGCCTCTTTGCAATTCTGTGAAATAATATTTACACAGGCTCCTTGGAAGCTTAGGTGCTTTCAGGCAATCCCTAAATATCAGTATATATAAAAACTTACAGCCCTTTGTAGCTGAAAATATTTGTGATTTAAGTGTACCTCTCCTTTGTTTCAGTTTGGGTTTCTTGAGAGTCAAATGTTGCCCACACAAATCCACAAACATTTTGCTTTCTCAGTGTCCTTGGATGGAAGCAAAACTTGCAGCTTCTTGGATCTTGTTTGCTTGAATAAAAAATGGAACTTCAGAAAAAAGATCCTTGAAGAAAGGTTGTCTTTTTATATTTTAAAATATTAGGGGGAAAAAGGTTCATATGTGAAACTGCTCTCTGCAGTTCTTCTCTTTTCAAGTTCTATTCAACTTCTGTGACTTGTGATTGAATCAATTGGAATTAGAAGCTTCCTACTGAGATGACATTTTGTCATGCCTTAGAAATTGTCAAAAGGATCTTATGTTCCTGAAAATATCTTGATGTGTGAGATACAATCCCATATGCCTCAAATAATTCTGGGTGTAGTCACTGCAGCCTAACCTTTCATCTTAGTTCTTGTGTGCTGTGCTGGGCAAAGCCTTGTGCCTGAGGAATGAATCCTGAAGGATTTCAGGACCTCAGGAGGCTCTGTGGTGCTTCGCTTTACTGAGACACACTTTGGGGAAAAGGAAACAAACCCAGTTCTGAGTGTGATGGAAATGGTTCCTGTGGACAGGATGAGTTCCTGAAGCACAGGCTCACCTGTACTGGATCTAACATCAGGGTAAGGAATAAGCCAAGATTTGCCACAGTGGTGCTGTGGGGAAGTGCAGCTTGTGCCATGATGGATAAACTGTCTGTGCAAACTGTTTCAGACTGAGGCATATGGGAGGTTGGCTTTTGTGCCTTGTGTTTACATGTTCCTGACGGATTTGTTGCTCTGGAATGATCTCCCTTGAGGGTGTCTCCTTCCCTGTAGTCGAGTGTCATGTTAACAGATCCATGAGATGGGGCTGCAGGGCCTCAAGAGGAAGATGTTATTGCTCATGATCAACAAGATTTATTGGGGAGGAAAAGGGCTGCGATTTTCCCTCCCTCCCTGGACTTGGTGACAGCAGTGACATATGGGAGTTCAGTGTTGGATTTCTCTACTTTGCATTTGAAGCAAACAGTAAACTTTGGAAGTGATGATGATGCAGAGTTGTTGGGGCAGTGTCAGTGTTGTAGATGGTTGCAGTTAGATTTCAGGTGCCGTTTCCTGTTGTGTTGCCTCGGTGGTGAGGCTGTACCTTGCTGCTCACCTGGCTTCCACACTGTGCTGGCATGGCCAGAGATGTTTCCTGAGCCCAGGCCATCCCCACGGAGCCCCTGCCAGCACTGGTGCTGGGGAGGGCCTCCAGAGCTGTGTCCCTTCATCGTTCTGGCTCCCAGCTCAGCTCCCGGAGCAGCACTGGAGCATCGAGTTCTGTGGCACTGCAAGAGCGCTGGATGAAGGACCAGGGCAGTGATGTGCCAGAGAAGCAGCTTGTGGGCAGCTGTGGCTCCTCAGCTGCGAGGTGGGAAGGGGCAGTGTGGGGGGCCAGTCTGCCCAGGGGTGCACCCCTGGCCCCAGGAGCTCCAGCCCAGCCCACTGCATACCTGAACCCAGAGTGAAAAAACCCTTGAGTTCCTTGAGAAGATGCACCTTTTGTCACCACCACTGAACACAGACCCTTTAAATGAGAGCTCTGTTGTTTCTGCTCTGAATGTTCTGGTTACATAAAGCCTCACTCTGCTTTCTGAGGGTGAGAGGGGCCTCCCTTGGTCACAGCACTGACACTGTCTTAGCAATAAGGAATTCAGAATAGTGACTTTTTTATTGACCCTGAATTGTTTTTATAGACACTAAGTGCACTGGCTTCAGGGATAACACATAAACCTTAAATGATGATTGAAAAGTCCAGGTAAGGAAACATTTCATAAATGACAGGGCTTGCATGTCTACTTGTATGGCAGAATAACAAAATAGGCTGTGGTTCTCAGGAGGTCAATAGATTTTTATAAAAGCCTGCATTTTAAACCTGATTTTAATGAGTTATTGGCATGTTTTGGTCGCTAGTACTGACACTAAGTAAATTCTAATTTTATTATAAAATGACTGTAAAGACATTTAAGGTGGCTTGTATTAACATGAGGGTGTGAGGGAGAGAAGGAGGGTTAGTTTTAGCTATACCTCCATTCAGAGAGGCTCTGTCTCCCCTGGCTGCTGTCCTGTCCTCTGAGGGTGGTATGCAGGCAGTGCAACCGGTGGTTCTGCTGCTGCCTTTGGGAAGGGGGGTAAGCATTCCTCGGGTTCCGTGTGAAGGGCTGGCCGTTGGAGGGCACTGTGTAATGGGAAATGGGAACTCGAGGTTCTCTGCTCCTGCACAGAGGCCATTTTCCTGGGAAGCAAACATGGACTGTGAGCCCCACACCCGCTGGTGAGCAGGCACCTCACCCCCGGGGCACAGCTTGTGCTGGCAGTCACGGTTAACACATCTCTGATGGGGTTTGCTGTGTTTTGTTTTGGAAATATCACCAGGCATGGTACGAATGCAGAACGAGCTTACCCGTCAGAAGGGAATCGGTGTTACATCTTAGGATGTAGTGGGAAGAATTCAGCCCTGCAGCTTCTAGGCTGGAGCTGTGTCTCCAGCCAGTGAAAGGTTCTGTGAGATGTAACACTTATCCTTTCTGAACCAAACACGGCTCCTGGTGCGAGGTGGGCTGCCTGCACAGATGCTGTAGGATCTGGAGGCCACATCGGAGGTGGTGCTGTGGGTGCAGCCTGTTGGCAGCTCACTGATTTCTGCTGGATTGTGCCGAATTGACAACCTCTCAGTCCCAGAAGATTGGATGAGGCCAAGACCTTTGCTTAATTAAACTCTGTGCAATATAAACTGGGACTTTCTGGGCAAGCTGGAAACCTCCAGGCCTTGTAATAGCAGTGAGGGCTGGATTATCCAACAGCTTCAGTCAACAGAAAGTCGTAGATGTGATAACAATGTGCAGAAGTAGCTTGATTTAATTACAATTAAACTTTGGTGTTGGTAATGAGAAATCTCATTAACTTCCATAAATTTCTCCATCTTTTGCTTTCACTGCGACTTTCTCTTAAATATTTCATTGTGTTGAATGGGAAGGTTTTACTGTAGCAGTAGAAGAAGTGCTGCTGGGCAGCTCTGTCCCCTTTCGGAAAGAAGTGCAGTGCAATCTTGTGCACGCTGTTATTTTGGGTAGGCTGGGTAGGAATGTGGCGCAGGTTGGGTGACTCCTACCTCGAGCCCTGGGTGGAAGGAATGTGGTTTTACTGCTGGCATGCTCAGCTCAGGACTGGAGCTGCTGCCAGGTCAGTACTAACACCTGCCAGGGTTTACCTGGGACTGGAACTGTGGTTTTCAGAAGTATTTAACACACTATCATGCCAACTTTTTCAGCACGGGTTCTTAAACTGCCCGGTTACTAGTGCTGGAGTGTTCCCTTCCCCTGCTCCCACAGTCTTTTCCTCTCCCTTGCCAGAAAGAAGGAAGAAAACCAAATCCTCAGGAAAGGGATTGTCTTCTGCAGAGAACTAGTAATTAATTTTAAAAGAAGAGATGTGGCTAAATTGCACAGGCCTGGAAGCTAATTGCAGTTAAAATAGTTAAAAATAAACCAATCTGTAAAAACAACTCAAAGCCCCAACAAAACAAATCCAGAAACTTGATTTCTGAGATGGATTGTGGAATGTATTGAGATGCATTATGTCTGCCAGGTGATGTCTTGACTGGGCAACAGACATGGTGTGTATATTTTTAATTGTTCGTTTTTTTTCCTCCCTCCATTTGACCATAATTCCTGTGCACTGGCAGGCTGTAGGTGTTTGTCAGAGTCTTGATTTCTAGGATTTGGGAACCTTAATCAAATTTTGATTACCTGTAATCAAAATAAGTATCTCCGGTTGTGAGAACACTGTCTATTCTGAGGAATCATTCCATGAATGAGTTGGGCTTTGCCATGAAGCCGTAGTGCTCTATTGTTGTGCCTCACTGCATGGATCAGTGTGGCTGTGTTGGTGTCCTGCCAGCTCAAGTCAGGTTTTCCTGTTTCCATGTAGTTTATCTGCTGGAGAGGAGCAGAACGATTTGGAATGGGCAGTGCAACTGTGCCATCCTCTCTGCTTTGGCAGACCCTAGTGTTGAATAATGCTGGCTTGAGGGTGGAAGTATGTTCCTGTAATCTGTGGTGGTTTTAATTGAAAGCAATTCAAAGTCTGACTCTCTTTAAGCATCTTTATGTTATGTAGATGATCACACCGAATTCATGGTGGGATTTTGGAGAGATGGGAGTGATGAGCAGTGTGCAGGAGAAGGTGTGCTGGGAGGACTCCCTCATGGATGGTCTGTTCGGACATTGGTGTGGTGGGGAAAATCTGCTTTTGGCCTCTTCCTGGTGGGACTGGGCGTGAGGTTTGGAGCATGCTGCTCTGGAGGCTGTGGCCAGTGTCCGTGTGAAGGTGGTCATGGAGGTCATGGTTGTGTGTAAGTTCTCTGGAGAATGAAGAAGCTTTTTTCTTCCAAGAGTGAAGTGATCTGGAAGGTGAACTAACAGCAAGGAAGAGCAGTTCGGGGGCGTGTTGGAGGGAGGAGAGCCCAATGGAATTTTGTTGGCCTCATGCTCTGCTTGCCATCCTCCCTCTCTGTTTATCCAGCAACTCCAATGAGAGACGGTCTGTCAGGTCTCCTTCACGCCAGGGAGCAACTGACATAAACTGTCTTCAGCTTTTTACATAAATCAACAGAAGTATTGGACTTTTTAATCACTGAGAAATTACAATAGAGACACTGCTTTACTTTCTCAGGGTTTGATTTTTTTTCTGCGGAACACCAAACAGGCTGCTTTTCTTTGCAGCTTTTGGTGTGTCTATGCAATCTTCGCTTATTGCTGCTGCTAAATGAAAGCTGAGACATTTCACTCAAATGTTTTTGCCTGTTTGATTAAACAGGCTTGATAGATGACCATTTTTTTCCTTGACAAAAATTTCTTGGTAGATTTTATAACTTTTGGCGCACCCCTCCATAGACCAGGTAGTGATCAGGTGTTCTGTCCAGTGTGGGAAGTAAACATAATCTGCAGTCTTCAGATCCCAACTCTATGTCCAAAAGAAAAACTAACCAAAACATCTGAAAGGAAACAATGGCTGACTTGCTGTTACAAATAGATTGCCTCATTCTCTTGGGCTGGAATTTGGAGTTACGGATTCACCTCTCAAAGGTCCTCGAGCCCGAAGTCTGGGTGTGATACCATGGTGATGTTGGCAGGTGTTGGCTTGTATCTTCCCTTTAGTGTTTGCTCGTAGTTCTTATTGGAAGCCATTTGCTGGCCCAGTTGTGCTGTTGGCTGGTGTAACTACCCGTGGGAGTTAAAGGATGTCTCTTTTGTCCTGGTTTTTCATATTTTATTGTGTACTTTTGTAACATACATCTCTAGAACTGAAATGGGAAAGAGTCTGCTCTGGACCAGGCGCTGCGGTGGGATGTGCTGGGTGAGCACATGGGTTCCCTGGGTGCTGGCACCCCCAAAGCAGGGCTGGACCCACTTGGTACTTTGGTGGGGGATTGCTGGGAAGCTGCTGTCACTGCCCAGCTGTCCAGAAGCCTCAAAGCTTTGGCAGGGATATATGTGTACTAGTTTACATATGGCCTTGTCATCTTGGATCTCGGCTGACATTGTGTGTCTGGTAAATCACAGCATCGCTCAGAGGTGCTACTAAAGGCAAAATTACTTCTAAAGCTTTCAGTCCTACATGATGGTCAAGTGGACATGTCAGTTCCTGCTGGTGGAGAGGAGTTGGTGGAGGGAGGTGTGACCAGGTGGTTCCAACATACAAGCTCTGTGCCATGTGGACAAAAATGAAGTCCCCACAGAAGTGTTGGGTTTTGGGGTGGGAAAGAGGAGGCCAAGCTGAGACCATCGGTGATGTAGACAGCCCAGGTGCCTGGAAATGAGGCTGTACTGGTTGCTCCCATCAGAGGTATGTCAGCCCAGTTTATTAAAATGAACCAAATGTGGATTTATGGGTTGGGTATACTACAGGGCTGTCTGTTGTGACTGCTTCCTTAGCACTGGGCCCTTGTGGCACAGGTGGGTGTGTGGTGTGCTGAGGACCTTCAGCTGGTGCTGGTGTTTGCTGAGTGCTGAGGACCTTCAGCTGGTGCTGGTGTTTGCTGAGTGCTGAGGACCTTCAGCTGGTGCTGGTGTTTGCTGAGTGCTGAGGACCTTCAGCTGGTGCTGGTCTCAGTGGTCGATCCCAGGACAGTTCACTTGCAACTCCACCCTCCACTTGAGCAGAGGGAGTTGGGGCTGATGGCTTCTGGAGCAGCCCACACAAATCCAGTGGATTTACACTGCTGAAAGGGAGATGCTGCTTTCTCTTGTACACCCTGGGAACACCCGTGGCCCAGTACAAATTTGCAGACAGCCTCCCATGTCTTTGTGGGGCTGTTGAATTGCAGTAACTTCTGGAAAGGTGATCAAAGTCAGAGGTATGTGGCAGGAGCTGCTGGGGGTGATGGTGGAGGGTGTGTGTAGAGGGAGGGCAGGGCACCTGCTCTTTGGTGGCTGCGAGCTGTGGAGTTGGCTGCGTGGGTCTCGTGAATCCAGAGCTTTGGCTAGAATCCTGACCCTGATGAAGTCTGTGGTAAGTTTGTCTAAAAGCAGCTCATCTGTAGTCATATAGGAATGTTAAATGGATGAATTCCCTAACAAACAGGTGGAGCTTTTAACCTTTTTTTTAAAGATTTCTTGAGTTTACCGTTCCTGCTGTTTGTGGTGAAGGGAATGGTGAGAGGGAGAAGTGGTGTGTGGACAAAACTGTGAGTGTGGGCTTTGTGCTTGTGCTGATTCAGCCTCATTAAAAAAGCAACAGCTTTGCTGCTCAGTGAAGAGCAAGGAGCAATGGACTTGCTTCTTTAACCTCTGCTCTTGGTACAATGATGTTTGATGTATTATAAAATATTGGCTTGGCCATTGTTTGTAACTGTTGAGCTGAAAGAACTTGAAAATTCTTTCCCTGGACAGGTCTTGCTTTAGTGAACTGAGTGAGAGCATATGGCACTGATGGACATGCAACTCCATTTTATAGCTGTGGGAATGGCATCACTGTTTAGAGTTCAGGGTTGCTGGATCACCTCCCTTCCTCAGTTCATATGTTCCTTCCCCCCGCCCCCTTTTTATTTTAAAAAGCAGTCTTAGAGCTAAAGTTTACACCCACCCCGGTGGATGGGTGGACACTTGAGGTGGAGAACTGCCTGATCCAAGGAGTGGTGAGTTGGGCAGCTTAGGTGCTGTGTGCCACAGTGAGGGGCATGTTCCTTGCACAGCCTGCGCTTGTTTTGGATAAGTGGTGGAGGCACATGTTTGGGTGGATGCCAGAAAGATCTCTGTATTTATCCTTGCTGGCTATTTGGTTTGTTTCAGTTCCATCTGGTCAAGTTTGGTCACGTACTATTTTATTCCTTATTTCCAGTGTCCACAGAAAAACATTCACTCCTCAGGGTCAGGTGGATTCCTGTGCATGCCTGGCCTGGACTGTGTGTGAATAACACCACTCCTGCTGCCATGGCCTGAGGAGGCACTTCTCCTTTCTATTCCCTGTGGGAGGGAGCCTTGCTGTGTGGTTTTTCGTGGCGGGGTAGGCTTGTCCCAGCAGTACTGTGCCACACCTGGGTCCTGACAGTGTCCATGCTGGTGACTCACCGTCCTTGCTGTTGGAGCAGGGGCGTGTTGGGGAGCGCAGTGAGTGGGATGAACCTTGCTTCGTGCCTTCTCCCGTCGGCAGTGCCTCCTGGCCTCTGCACCTCAGCAGGAGGGCTGGCTTCTGCGCCATCCTCGCCTCACTTGGCTGCAGTGCTGCTTCTCGCCCACAGTTCTGGGGCTGATCCTCTCCTCCCAGTCACGCTCGCTAAGAGGCTTGTAGGAGACAAGTGAGAGCATTCTCATTAAAAACCAGCTATTCCCAGGCTATTGGTAGCCTGAGACTACCAGAGGTGTGTTTTCCTTCCTGATAAGCTGCTCTCTGGTTGTGGCCACGAAGTCAGGACTCCAGCAGTGCCGCTGAGTGCTCACTGGAGGCGTAGCAACCTGAGAGCTGGGCAGGAACAGGGACAGGCTTCCCCTGGCCACCAGCGAGGCTGGCTGAAGGTCTGGAAACCAGAGCTGGATGTGGGCCTTTAGGAGAGATAATGGGCAGGGAACCTGAATGGATTGTTCTTCTCTTAAGGTAGCACTATGGATATTTTTTTCCAAATTTTCTTTTTTGTACAAAGTGGATTATCCTGATGCTTCTGATGCTCTCTTATCCAGGAGCTACCTTCTCATTCTGTGATCTAATTAGCACAATAAAGAACATGTTGCATTTTCATCCCCTGTGTTGAAGCTGAGATTTCACTTGTCCCTATTTAGGCCCCAGCTGCATCCCAACGGTGGTGGCCGTGCCACTCTGGAACTCCAGAACAGGAGAGGTGGGTGCAGCAGAGGCCAGCAGACACCCCTGTCATGCAGTTGCTGTGCTGGGCAGGTCTGGCCAGTCTGGGAGCAAGGTCAGAGCAGTGTTTTGCAGGGACATCCTGCAGCTGTACCAGAGGTTGTGCCAAATCAAGTCACACAGTCAAGTTTTGGTTTTGTCTTAACTAGTCTCTGTTGTAGTTTGAAAGTCAAACATTGTAAACCAGACTGTGCTAAGTGGTTACAGGCTGGGTGTGGGTTACCTGCCAGGTCATTTGCCACTGTGCTCCTGCATGCGCCTCATGCAGGATGCTGATAGAGCCCCTTTGGAGGCTGTTGAAACCACGGGCCCTTCACAACTGTTAGTGACTGGCCTCAAAGTCTGCAGAGTTAAGATGCTGACGTTTGTAGCTAATGTGTTTTCAAGTCTTATGGTGACCTTCTCATATCTTGTGCCTACCTGTGTCATTTTTTTCCTTAGAATGTTGTCCAAATTTTGGCTTGGAACTAGTGCGTATTTTTAAACATTTCAGTCAAAGCTTTAGTCACTGTTTTAATTGACATTGTTATTAAAGAAATGCCTCTTAACACTACTTGAATTGATTTATCAAAACCCTGAGTAGTTTCTTCAGCCTGCTGACATCATGAGAATTTACCTTTAATCCCTTGTGCTGCTGTCATGGAGCCTGATTTTATTTTGAGTCTGGTCAGTTCAGTTCTGAACTACTTGTACCTGCATTTGTATTTCTTCATTTTACTCCACTGAGAGATGATCAGCTGTAATTCAGTGCAGATACCCGTACCCCAGGCCAGTGCATGCCACATGACTTCCAGCTGCAGCTCTCGAGTGTCTGCCCTATAGAGAGTGAAGTTGTTGTTTCAAATTCCCAAAACTTGGACAGGAAGTAGAGCCTGTGTGAGAGGAAGGTTGGAGGTGAGTGCCAAAATGACTGCTGCAGCCTGTACCTGGTGAGGGAAATCACTAAACACTCACCACTTTAGGTCACCTCTGTGTGTTGGACACCAGGACTGTGGCATTTGGGAAGTGAAGTTGGGGTCCCCAGCCCGGTGTCACTGCAGGCTGGAGCGCGCAGGGGTCCCCAGCCCGGTGTCACTGCAGGCTGGAGCACACATGCCAATAGATAGCATTTGATAAGGCTGGAATGTGCTACAGAAGCTCTCAGTCATTGCTGACTGTTGCTGTGGAAACTGGCTGGTTTCGGTGGTTTAGCACTCAGCATCCTGATGTTTATCGGGAAGGTGAGACGGTGCTGTAGCTGATCCCCCCCAGCGTGGAATCGCACGCCAGGGCTGGTAGATGCCAGGGTTGTCACACAAGTGTTGCCGGATGTGTGACCTGGAGTAGCTGCCATCAGGAGGTCAGACAGGTTCCAGCTGTGTCCTGGGGCTGGCTCAGCTCCCCAAGGCATCTCCTGCTGGCTTATCTCTGGGGTGTTGGCCCCCGGCGCTGGGGCTGCCATGGGGATGGGCTCACCCCAAGGCACTGTCCCTGTCCCTGTCCTGGAGGCCAGAGCGGGCAGGAGCTCCCTGGCTCCCACAGGTGGCCTTCGGTCTGGACAGGTTGTGTGGGGAAGAGAGCTAGTCAGGAGGAATACACGTTATGTGTGTGTTCCCTGTGAGCGTGGTATGTCTGAAAATCTGGGACTGCTGTATGGAAAAAGCTGTTCAGAGGTCTTATCTAAGGGGGCTTCCTGAATTCATCTTGCTCTGGCATTCACCTGGCTCGTGTGTTTGCCTAGCAACAGCTCATTCATCTGAGACACTTGGTTTTTCCTTCCTGTGGATTTGGTTGGTGGTCTTGGTTCTGCTGCCCATTGTCTTCTCACTCATGTCCTGGGGGCTCAGTGTTAAACTCAAGAGTGAGCAGAGGCTGAAGGGCCAGCATGGTGGTCTTTGCTGTGAGGGGCTTGTGCCCAGCAATGGGGGAAATTCTTGACCTTTGGATTTAATCTGTGATCTCTGGTTGCAGTCTGTGCTCTTCCTGTCTTCTTAGGTAGAGGTGGTACTCCCTGCAGTTTTCAGGAGAGGTTTAAGCCCTTCTCCACTGTCAAACTTGCTATTAATGCCTTGTCAGTCCTTGGAGTGATGCCCCTCAGACTGGAACATCCTTGCTGTTTCAATGACACTAAGGAGATTTTTCTTTCTGAGAAATCTAGAGTCTTCCAGTCAGATGGAAAGACAGGATTGTAGGTAATTGAGACAGAGGACAACCTGCACTGTGTGATCACCTCTGAAAAGCTTTTTCATGGAGAAGCTCCCCTTCCCTCTCTCCTCCCTAATATTCCGTAAATGCTTTCAGTGCTTGAAAGGTGCTTTAGAGGCAGGAGGTACATGATGGCATAGGACAGGGAGTACATTGATTTACTGTTTTTTACAGTTTTGTGACCTTACTTGTAGTTTTTAGGGAAGGCTGGATGAGGAAAGAAGATGTCCAGATCACTGTTTGAGGGCTAGGAGTGTTGGAAGAGAGAGCACTTTGCTGCTATGGATGCAGAAAGATTGGATATTCCTATCAGAAGATAGTACCAAATTACATAGTAGGCTTTATGTGCCAGTGAAGGTGTCTGCTGGGCTGGCCAGCACTCTAATTATTAAATACAAATTACCCTTTTGCATTCAAGCAGTGAGTTGGGAAAGACTAATTGTGAGAATCTTTCATTATTCCAGCTTACTCTGGTTTAGTGGTAGCTCTCGGCGATTATTGGTTACATGGGAGGAACTGGTACTTTTCCTCTAGCATCACTCTGAGTTCCTTTGTTTGTCTGGGCATTGGAGTTTTGTGCGTTTGTGGTTTTTTTTTTTTTTTTCTCATTATGAAAATGCTTGGGAAGAGAGAATAAATCCCTCTGCAGGATACCTGTTCCATACAGTTGTTCCTTGGCAGGCTCTTTCTCAAGGCCAGTTACTTTCAGGCTGCTTCTTGACAAAGCGGGCTGCGATTTGTGCCACGCAAGTTGCTGCCTTTTCCTTGCCCAGGGCTGGAGCCACTCCTGTTGTGTCTGCAGCCTGTGTTGGAATGCAAGCTGGGATTCAGCAGATATTAGCTAGTCCGGCATGCCAGGCTGATTCCTTGGGTTAGGAGGCACTGCCAAGGCCCTGCAAGAGCATACTCTGTGCTCACTCATGTTCCTTGCAGAGCTTGGGATGAGAGGGGAGCTTAGCACACTTGGAAAACAGACTTTGCTTCAGTGGTGCTGTCTGTGTGTGTGGGGCTGGTTCTCTCCCTCAACACACTCTCTGAACTGGGAGAATGCTGCTCTTTGTCTGGGTGACATTCAGCAGGGAATGGGGAGTTACCTGCATGCTACAGCAATTGTGTGACGTTACCCAGAAGCCACAGCAATTCCAGGAGGGTTGGGGTTTTTTCCTTTTTTTGCATTGAACTTTCTGCTTGCTGAATAAATCTCAACACAGCCACCCTCATTCATATTTTGGGTCTTGTGCTTTAACACAGACTTAAGTCTTCATAAACCAAACTGCTGACCCCAGTGTGGTGGTTTGGTTTGATTTAGTTGCCCTCAGGGCATTGCTGTGTCTGTCAACTTTGCTTCTTGATGACCACTTCAGCACTTTTCTTAGTGTCACAAGTTCCTTACCAGCATTTGTGTTTTCTGGAGCTGTTACCTGATCTTTGGAGCAGGTTTTGCTGTATTCAGTATAAGCAGCTGCAGTATGAGCTTGCATACAGGACAAATACCATGGCACGGAACGTCTAACGTTGTATGTTGCTGTGGAGCTCCATTGGGAGCCTGTTAAAGGAGGCAGTTCTGTACCATTGCAGTTTGGGCTCTGCAGCTCCAAGCTGGTTCTCTCCCTTTGCTTTGTACAGCATGGTCACCATTTAGAAGCAAAACTGGACTTTGTGTAGATCATCTTGTTACTTCTGGAAGGGGATGTGACTTCACTTAAACCTGCCTGGAGGAAACCGAGTTTGTTCTTCAGACTTTTGTTAATTTGTGTGATCCCAAGAGCTCTTCACTACTGTACTTCAGTCACTGTAATATGCATTTGTGGTCTTGGAAGAAAAATCGCGTTCTTTGTTCCCGAGGTTGTTGACTGAGCTCTCTAGAAGTCCTTGTGGTGTCAGGAGCAACCAGCCCTGTGTGTACCTCACCATCTCTGCTGGTAGCAATGTGGTACAGGGTCAAGAATAAGCAGGTAGAAGCAATAATTTCTTTATGCAGCTGGTTGCTGTGGAAGCTGATCCATTGCCTGTAACTTGCCTGAGGAATTCAGCATTGCTGTGCCCTCTGCTCCCTTCCTTTTCTGCCTCTTTGAGGAACATGCATCTGTGCTTCCCCAGGACAAGGTCCTGCTTTGGGATGCTGAATGACTGACCCTATTGCAGCGCTTCTGCAAAACATGGATTGTGAATGTGCCTTTTGTTTGGGGCGTTGAGCCCCAGTTTGCATCCAGAATGCCTGGCAGGACACAAAGTGCAGCCTTTGTTTTAGATAATGAGTGGCGAATATTTTAATGAGTGTTTCTTAGTCTAGTCAGTGTCAAGTACCATTCTGGGAACAAGTGACTGAGCTAACCTCTGAGCTTGGTCCAGCAACAATCCATTTATTGATAGAATTTCACAAATTTTGAAGGAATTCCCCATAAGCAATTAATACAACTAAAAACCAAAACAAACAGCCACCCCAAATCCAACAACTGATGCAAACAACACCCCAACCCCCCCTAAAACCCTTCCAAGCCTTCCACCATCAATATATGTACAGAAATTACTGATACAAGTCAAAAAAGCGCTCAGTATCGCTATCACAGTATTTGTTTTTCTTTAGAGTCTGTTCTTTTACAGAGTGTAAAAGATAAGCATATTCCATTAAAAGAAAAAAAATGCCTTTAAATTAAGATAGTACCTACTTTTCTTGCTCCTGAAAAGCACCTTCAATGCATGTATGCTTAGGAGAGAACTTCTGCAGCAGAATTACTCAGTCTCCTGCATTGGGCATATTCTTGTTAATTTTTTTTTTTTTTTACTCTGGTTATTTTTCACACCACCTTAAATTCTGTTCTCATCTTTGACTGTTCATAACCTATCCCTGTATGTCAGTGGATGCACTGGAGAAGGAGTGAAGAAGACGTCCACTGTGGGATTTGTCCTTCCAGCCAGGAGGGGCTGTGTTTGTTCCTGCTGAATTGCCCAAATCTAGTCAGCCTTAAGCCTGGATTAGTAGCTGAACGGTTTTCTCTTTCTTTGTGAGACACCATAGTTCTCAGGAGAAAGAGCCTGCTAGCTCTACGCTATCCATTTAGATGACAAATAAATACCCATAATGAACAAAGAGAGTGAAATCTTTGTCAAGGGCTGCTGTGTTTGTAAAGCGAGCAGGAAAGGAAGGGGGAGAAGGAGGTAGAACATGGAGTGTAAGTAGGTTGGAAACAGCAGGACTACAACCAGGATCCAAAAGCCTGACATGAGATGTTTCTGGTGAGAGTAGATGCCTTCCCCCTTAACTTGGCCTCTGCACTGGTTTGAGTGGCTGGTTTTTCTCCCCTGTTCTGGGCAGAGGCTGTAATGGAGTGATTCTTCCCCCAAATAAGAAATGCTTGGGGAGCAAAGCCTTAATGGAGAAGAGGTACTGCTAGAGGCTGTGACTTCTTATTCTTTTAAAAAAAGGAACTTGATCAAGATGAAGAAGAGAGGCCAAAGGAGTGAACTGCTGGAGTGACTGACAGCACCACTCACTGAAATGTTAATGTGTTTGGAAGAATTGCTTTACCAGGGGAGGTTGGAAACTCATACAGTAACATTAATTATTAACTGCAGCCAAGAGCTGGAAGTTCTAATTTAATTTATGGTTGGATAATAGGATGATTCATGCAACAAAACAAACTGTGTCAGAAAATGAAGTGTCTCTGTGAAAACTGACATTCCTGACTTCTGCTCTGAGCTTAAGCTACTGCAGGTAAGCTATTACAGCAGCTAAAAAGTGAAAAGTACAGGCTGACTTCCCTGCAGATGTCAGGCTGTGATCCATAGGAATTAAGAGTTACTGCCTTCTCCAGTCTGGGCAAACCCACCTCCCTCAGCCTTTTCTGCTTCTGCCCCCAGCACCCTTTGCCCATTGAGGCAGTCTCACACAAGTAAATCTATTTTTCCCAGTCTGTAGAGCAGTAACAAGAGCAGTGGCTCACATCAGACACTCTGTGGGCTGTTGAGAGGTGACATGTGGGTTCTGGTATCCCAAAGTAATTGCAATGTAACCAGCTCTTCCCTCTGGCAAGCACTTCTCCCAGTCTGGCATGTCCCAGCTGGCTGAGTGTCCATCACCCAGGGTACCCGAGCCTTGTGTCTTTCTGAGACTGAAGAAGTTCAGAGGTATTTCAGGTTTTAAGAGTCACACTGGCATTTTCTTGTCAGTTGGTGTAGTTTTCCTGCTGTCAAGGTTTTTCCAGCAAAGCCTGTTGAAGCAGCTCCCTGTCCTGTCTTTCTCCAGGTGAAAGAGGCAGTGGTGCAGCTCTGGGCTGTGGGTGTGTGCCGTGGAATCAATCCCTGGAGTTATCTGGGTTAGAAATGAGCCTCCAATCACAGTTTATTGTTGGATTACAGTTTTATTGAATGTGTGTTTTGTCATTAAACAGTGCAGCCACTGACTGTTTATGGTCTGGAATCATTAAATATCTAACAAGAATATAGATTGTGGTTACGTAAACATGTTTGCATGATCTGTTGGCAACTAGTTGGGCTACTGGAGTGAATGCAGCTAAACCTCCGCTGTTTGATACAGGATCTTTGCTTGCTCTGCTACGCCTTCCTTCCACTAGACCAGGTTGCTTAAAGCCCCGCCCAGCCTGGCCTTGAGTTGGGAATATTATTAACCAGAGTAACATTGCTGCTGAATTCGGGGGTGGTGTGTGGGGGGGTGGGGGTGTGCTTTGGCTGTATCAGGGTTGTGTGGCCACTACAGGAATGTAGGTGAGTTCAAGTTTTAGTCTGCTGAGCGTCTTCCTCCTTTTCCAGAAAAGGAACAAGTGATCATCAAAAAGCGGGTTTATTTCCTCCAAGAGGGAAGAGCATCCTTTAGAGATTCTCTTCTCATACTGCCCTTCCACTGTGAAAAACTATACCTAAACCTCTTCCTATGACATATTGAAATGTATGATCCTGATCTTCAGACACAGCGAATCTAACAAAAAAACAAACCCCACAATCAGGAACAAACCAAGCACAAAACTCTGCAAACCAAACCAAAGTCCATCTCCAAGTGTCTAACAAAATTGTGACACAATTTGAGCCCTGCTGCCTGGTGCTGCTTGGGCCATGCACACAGACATTGTAACTTCCAGCCCAGTCACCGCCATCAGATGGCAAGTGGGGAACTTGTGCCTGCCAGTGTGGAGATGGGAAGCAAAGTCACAGGGCTGAAATCACACTGGTTCTGGTTGTCCTGGGCCCTGGTGGCTCGTGGTCAGGTAGTGCAGAGTATGTGTGACACTTGCTCTCTGGCCTTATTTTAAACAGTCCAGAGAGGTACCTGGAGTTGCTGCTGTCGTGGCACAGCCCGAGACAGTCATTCCAATCAGTAACAGCCAAGTGCAGAAGCATCAGCTAAGCTTCCTTATTTTTTCCCCTGAACATAACCACAGTGGTATATGTGAAGGGTTAACCAGACCTTATTCCAGCTCCATGGCTTTCCCTGTGCAGTTCACAATCAATAAATTGCCCCAGACTCGCCAGCCTGGTGAGCCTCCCGTGTGGTTTTGAGTGGTGATGCGATGATGGGAGTATCTGCAAATTCAGTTTATACCAGTAACGCTGGAGTTAGTAGGAATTGCTTTGGTGCTGTTGTGGGTGATGCTTTTGCCAGGCAGGAGGGTGGCAGAGCCCAGGTACAGGTGGGCAGTCTTAGCACCAGCCAGAGCTGGCCCTTGGCAGAGCAGCTTTCACTGGCATGGATCTGTTTGGAGCCGAGCACATCACTGCATTCAGGAGAAACCTGAGCTTCATATTCTCCCACCTGCCTGTTTCCCAACCACAATTGTTTTGAAGTAATTTTTCTGGGAATTCCACTTTTATCTGCTTTCAGGTCTTCTCATTGTCATTTGTAGTGTTATTATTATTTAAATTTGCAAATACTGCCTTCCCATTTGTGTCCTGGTCTAAATTGCTGTCTGTCAGCACACTCTGAGATAGAGGTGATAGAATCCTCCAGAACTTCATCTGACCTCATTCTTTCTGGGAGGCTCTTTGAAGTTATGTCTGCTGTGTACTGATGGAGGCTCTTGGATAAATCAGTGGATTTTTGTGGGAACTGATAGTCTAAAATACAGTGTTACACTGGATTTGTGTGCCATTTCACATAGGAAAAATGAAGAGGATTGTATTAAGTGTAAGGTGTAATTTTTCACTTTTAAGAAGTTTGAATGTTAGGGGCCTAGTGCATTTCATGAGATCAAGAAACACCAGTTCAAGATGTTTAATGATTTTTAAAAAAAATAATTAAAATACAAGTGTATCAGAGGTTTATTACTGTATCCGGCAGCCGTAGGGAGGAGAGGAGAGATCCAACAGGCAGGAATTGTGCAGCAAGATTGATTTATTTAATTATTTAGCAAACTCTTTTATAGACTTTTTTCTTCATAGTCTAATTGGACAAAGGATCAGCCACCCCCGGGTGGATTGGCTAGAAATCCTAAACATCCATTGTCAAAATATTTTTCTACTGTACCATAAACATAGTTCTACAAGGTTGCAGGTGTTCATAGTTTATAGAACTTTTGCTAATCTCTTCTTGAGAGAGAAAAGTATCCCACGGGCTTTGAAACAAGCAAGAAAATTGTTGCTAGCAGCAATATTGTATCCACAGAGGTTGATTCAGTGAAAGGTAAAAACTTTTGTGTTGTGCTAGAGCAGCTGCTTTGAAAGCAAGTCCTCCTGTCTGGTCCTTCTGTGAGTCCTTACTGCAGGCTGCTAATTGGGAATTCAGACCCTTTCTCTTTACTGGAGGTGGTTGTCAGACGTCCACTGGGGACATGGATTTTTAGTGGTTCTCTTTTGCCTAATAAGTTTTGAAGTACTGCTGAAAAGTAATGGATCAGTGTGGGTCCTAACCTGAGGATAATGAGGATTTGAAATTAAACCAACCTGCCTTGTTCTTTTGCCAGTGTCAGGACCAGTGTCCTGTTGTCATCTTACACAGAATCATCATTCCTTTGTTTTATGGTGCTTTGTGCATGTCAGAAAGTGGGGTACTTGTTTAAATAAAACCTTGAGGTTGTAATTAATCAGTTTGGTTTCTGTATATCCAGAGGGAAGGAGATGGAGTTCTGTCAGATTTTTCTTCAAGAATTCTCTGTTGAAATTCACAGTTAATGTTCAGTTTGGATGCAGATGGTCTTGGTGCTGGTGTCTCATGCAATATTAAGATTGAGCGTGTTTTTTTGGGGGTGGTTTCGTGGGTTTTTTTCATTTTTAAAGCTAAGTTCATATAGGAGAGTCACTGTCAGGTCACAGGTTGCTGCAAATGCACTACTTACTCCTAGTCAAAGCTTTGTTCAGGTTTTTAATAGCAACATGTATGAAATGCTTTTCCATTTCTCTTCTCCCACCAAAGATTAAACACTTCTCTTGTCCAGAGAAAAGCAGATAAAAGTTTCCTTTGGGAAGAGAATTTCCTAGACTCTAAATGCAAGGCATGTACAGATAATTCAGCAAATATACCTTCCTGCCACTAACTAGGGTGTTAGTGGGCATTGTGATATCGGGTTGAAGGTTGAACTTGGTGATCCTGGAGGTCTCACCCAACCGTAATGATTCTGTGATTCCTGCATGAGACACTGGAGAGCTCAGTCAACAAGGTTGTGCAGAAAACAATGTTTTGCTTACATGAATTCTTTTAATGAGTGATATAAATAGCTCTAAAAGTTAAATAAGGAGACTAAAGTCTTGTGTGGTACAGCAAGTCCATTAAATTAAAGTTCTTTTGCATCTTCTTAGGTATTACCAAAGCTCACAGGTGGCCTGGTTCAACACGCTTTCTAAAATGGCTCAGGTATATCTAACTGCGTGGAGTTCAGTGGGTTTCTATTAAAATAGATCACAATTCACTTGGAACACTTAGTTTTTTAAAATATGCGGTAAAAATACCTTGTAGGCAGATTTTCGTGAGGGCAGTACTGTGGTTTGAGCCTGTTAATAGTGTGCTTTCAGCATTGGGCATCTGGAGTCCTGGTCCCACACACTGTCGCTGATGTGCAGGTACCTTTGATCCCCATCCACCGCTCCTGATGTCTGTGTTTTAACTTGCTCATTCCAGTTTTGTGTGCTCTTTTCTGCTGGTTTGTCCCCGTGGGAGAGCAGCAGCATGATAGTGTCCCTCTAAGATAAACTTGTGTCGGGATGAAATTCTGCCTAGTGTTTTTTTTCTGCTGACTGTGTTATTCCAGCCAAGGAAAACATGAATACAGTCCTTCTTCTTTAGCGGTCTGAAGTCCTAGAAATAGGACCTAAATCACTATTGTAAAACATTTAATATTTTTCTGCTGTATGAGCTTATGAATACTGTAGTTCTCCAAACTCTGCAGTTCTTTTTATGCCTACTGGTGTTTGCTTCATCTTTTGATTCCCGCTGTGTGAGAATCCTTGCTCAGCCAGGAGTACTCTGGAGGACCATGTATGCTCCATGAACTGACCAATGCATTGTAGCCAGGAGGGTCTTTCTGATCCAAACTGCACAGCCTTCTTTCCTCCAAAAGCTTTTAGGTTTAGTTGCTCTAGTTTTGCAGTCTCCTGTGGAGAAAATAATGGGGTTTTTACAAACACATTGCATCCTCCAGCAAGGGTTGAGAAGTCCGTGGGTAAGAAAAGGCACAGTTTGATTTACTCTTGGAGGGGGAGTGTGACGAGCACTTGCAAGGACAGAGTTCTGAGCTGGGTTTCCAGGCTGCTTGTGGTGAAGTGTCTGAAAGGAGATTTTAATGTCCCTGCTTGAGCCAGATGAGTTGTAACCAAGTGACCTTTTAACTTTGTTTTCCTATGCTGAACTTGCAGAGGAGAGTGGAGATGTGGGTCATAGCCCTGGTGCATGGTTTTGTTTGCATTGCACAACTGAGATTTTATCAAACACTGTTGGCAAAATTGCCACGGACAATTTCAAGATTAGTAAGATATTGCAAGAATTATAGTGAGACTTACTACATTGTGTTGCTATGGCCTTCAGAAAGTCACTGTGATGTCGTCAGAGATCAAGCTGTTTCCTTGGGGTGCTCTCAGCTGCCTTCCCTGGGCGTGATGGTGACAGCCCACCAGACAGAGCATCCCACTTGGGTTCTCCCTCTTGGGCTGCCCAGCATGGTTTGATGTTAGGGAGGACCCAGTCAGAACAAGGTAAACCAATTTGGGAATACTCTCTGCAGGAGGTTGATGTGGAATAGCTTCCTAGAGCACAGTTTTTTCACTCAGCCGTATGTGGGTTGGTTTAATCTGCCAACAAATCAAAGTAAGAATCAGCTCAACTTTTCTGCCATTGAACTTGGTTTCAGTTGCTGGGAGATTTAGAAGAAGCGTCACATGGTTTTTAGGCTTGCTGTGGCCAACACTGGCCCTTAAGTAGATGACGCATACTTTATTTTACTTTGGAACTACAGATCCTGGTTGATTTTTTTCCCCCTGCAAATGTGGAGAATTAAGAGCAGTGCGTGTTCGGGTGACTGCGTGTATGTGGGTTTTTATTCAGGGAACCAGAAGTGCCACAGTTAAAACATTGAACTAGAGGTTTGTTGTCTTTTCCATTTGGATTTGTTTTGCCACCAAAACACTGAGTTAAAGATCTGTTATCTTTTTTAATATGTTATGTTTTGCAAACTTTCAGGTATAATAAAACTAGAGATGAGGTGCTCAGTGGGTGAAACCAGATTCACAGAGTCTGCGTGCAGGTAGCATTCCAGTGGGATCTGGTTTCTCTCCTCACAGTCAGTGGAAATTTACCTTGCTGGAGCCTATCATGGGTTGGAATCAAAAATGTCTCTACACAGAGAGAAGGGGGAAAAAAAGCCAAACTGAACCCAACCAACACTCCCCCACTGTGGCTCAGGCGAAGTTCTCTCCAGGTGAAACCCAAGCTCGCTGGCCTTTCCCCTCGTTGCCTTGGTGATGGTCATTTATTGCCTCTGTCGGCTGAACTTCTGCGGGCGGAGGCGGCGGGCGAGCGGCGGTGCCTGGCGGAGCTCTCGGCGTGGGGGTCCTGCGGTAAGTGCAGCTCGCGAGGGCCGCGGCGTGACAGCGGGGTGTGCTCTGCTGCCAGGTGATAGCCTGGCGTCCCACGCGGGCTGGCTGCGGCTGCGTGCGCCTCAGGAAATAGGAGAATAAATCTGCCCGTCTTGGGGTGCTTGACTCGGAGGCAGTTTTATATAGCTTTGGAAAAACACGTTAAATGTTTAATCTTCCTGGTCTGAATGGCAGCTGTTCAAATATCGGCTTGCATTGATCCAGCCGTTGTGCCTTTCACACTTGTCTGTTCATTTAAACGAGTCAACCTTCTAATTTTATACCCCCATCGATTGTTATTTCAGGCTGTTCTCTTAATGCATACGCTACATGTGTCATGGGATTGTCTGTCCTGTTGGAAGTTGACATCTGCAGCTTTCCTTCTTACACCAGACTGGATTGCTGTGACTTTCTTTCAGTGTGCATTTAGAACATACAGATGTGTATTCCAGAGCTTGTTCAGGTTGGTTTTACAGCACTTCCATGTGGGTTCAGCTGGTGTGGGCTGAGCTGCATCTCCTGGATCACCCTTTGAACGGGCAGCATTTGACCCTGCCAGTGGGGGAGAAGGCAGCTTGGGACACTGTGTTTGGCCTGTGTTCTTTGTCTTCTGCTGTCACAACTCTTCTCTGAACTCCCCAGCTCCAGGATATTTTACTGATCCAAGGGCAGGACTTAATAAGTTTTCTTTTTGTGAGTGCTTTAAGGGGTGTTAGAAATTACTTGGCTTTTCAGGAGCAGCTGGAGAAAGTGAATGTGATGTGTGTTTAACAAAGAATTAACAAAATCTGAATTGTACAGATAAATATACATACAAAAGTCTCCTAAATCTGGAAATGCATCTGTGTTCCTTCATATTTTCTGAGGTGAATTGAGGTTTGTTCACTGTTGATGAAGTCTGGGTTTTGATCTATAATAGGCTTCCAATTCTACAGCTTAGTTCCACCTAAGTAAGCCAAGTCCTCTGAAACGGCACTGGGAACTGCAGCTAAGAGACCACAACCTGTGTAGAGGTTATCCTTCAGCAAAGAGGAGAACTCTGTAACCTTTGACATGTTTTGGGAAGGCAAGAATACACAAACTTCATGTTAATGATTGGACAAAGTAGAAGTCAGTGTGGACGTGGGGAGCAGTGGAGCTCAGCACTAATAGGTAACCAGGCCCTTCAGGGCAGGCTGCTGCAGCACCTGGGGAGGCTATGTTTGGGGGCAGGACAGGAGCATGGGCAGGGAGAGCTGCTGGAATGTGCACGTGGAGCTGCCGAAATGCTCACAGCCCCATGGCCATCCCCACCTGCAACACAGCCTCGCGTTCCCAGCAGCCTCACCAGTGGATTGGGACAGCACTGCTTGGAATTCCTGGTTGTGTTCTGCATTGTAGGTGCCAAACCCGAGCGAGGCAGGAATGGAACTGCAGCATCAGCTCTGGGGCTGCACAGAGCACAGCCTGGCCTCTGGAAGCAGGAGCCGCCCAGAGTAGGGAATGGCAGCACCTGGAGCCCCTTTCCAGGCTCAGAATGCTACAGGCAAGGTTGAAATAGGATAGAAAAATATCTCTGTGGGGTGAGCTGAACTTCTCTTTCAAACTGTGCTTCAAAAAGCAGCTTAGGATATGTGCTTTACAAAACACAGGGAATTCAGGAATACAAAAATTGCAGAGTCAGGTGTTCACTTCCTGCACAGAAGGTGAATACAGTTTAATCTCACCACAAGTATTTCTTTCTGCTATATAATTTCAACTCTGAGCAGAACCAAAGATTCTTCCTTGACAAATGGCATCTCAAGTGGCAAGTGACTTCTGAAGCCTTGTCTTCCCTTAACTGTTCCCAGCTCGCCATTTCCTGCCTCATGATCTCTGTGATGTTGCAAGGAGGAAAATTTGGCTGCTCATGGAAGGATGGGGTGGGATGATAAGCAGATGAGGGTGGGTGCTGGTCTCTTGGGTGCAGGAGAACGGGAAGGAGTACCCCAAGATTGTGTCCTGGAGCATGCAGTTGCCTCTACTGCTTGCTGACTCAAAGGGATATTGGATACTGTTGCCAGAAAATGGGAGTTTGTGTTGGGAAATTGCATTTTAAGAATATGTTAGGTGATTGATCACTGATGGAAGTCTTTCAGTCAGGATACTTAACTGCCAGTAAATTGTGCTCTGCAGCTTTTGTGTGGATCAGGTCATGGTCTGGACAGTTTGAGGCTGAGTGTGTGCTCAGCAGTGTCAGCTCATGTGGGACCTGAAGCTGTTCAGCTGAGAGAACTCAGGGTTACGCCATTGCTTCTGGAATCTCTTTCCTTTTTAAGATATGGCTGGGCTAATGAAGCAAATGCTTTTTTAGAGTCCAACAGAAGAACCATCTTGCTCCAGTCAGGGGCTCGTCCCTCATCAACTTTCACTTTGCATCTGGTGCTTGGGGCAGGGTGCCCATGGTTGTTCCATGGTGCTGCCACAGGTGCTGGAGGAGGCCCTCATTTCCCTCGGCGCGCTGCTCCTGTGGTGTGTGTAGCTGCTTCCCTGACACGAGTCCCGCAGAGCCGTGCTGTGTCTCTGATCAGCCTTGTTGCCCTGCTTTGCTTGCTCGTTTGTTTACTTGCAAATTAGGACTCCAGCTGTATGTTTGTTATCTTTCAGCCTCACTGTCTGCCCTGTGTCAGTTCCCCGCTTTTTCTTAATCCTCCAAATCTGTCTCCTTATCCCATTCTCTGCTTGTGCTGGGGATCACTTTATTATTTGGGGTTTGGATCCTGGGTCGTCTTGCTCAGAATTTTTCTGTGGTTAGTGATCTTGTCTTGGCTACTCTCTGTCATTGTGCCCTGGGTTTACAATAAAAATGAAAAAATCCTAATTTTCTTGTACAGAGAGGGCTGTGTGGAAACCTGCATCAGGTAATTGGTGCTCTGTGAGTCTCAGGCTGTGCCCAGCCAAGCAATCCTTTACCTGATGTTTTGGTAGACAATGAGGTGAGATCACCTCGCTGTTACTGTAATAATTTAACTCCTTTTTTACCTAGACACAACACACTTGGAGATAAAGGAAGAAATTGGGACACAAGGAGCCAGCAAAAGTTAATACATATGGTACATATGGTAGACCTTATCACTAATTGAGGTGGTTTAATTTTTTTTTTTAACATTACATATATATGTATACATATTTCATGCATATGAAAATTGGAACAAACATTTGCAAAAGCTCTTGTTCTGCTTGTTAAATTGGAATACTGAGCAGAGGCTGAGAGCCTCCTCGCAGGAGGGAACAGGATCATAGCTTCTGGGGTACTTAAAGTGGGATGCGACCCTTCAGGTGTGTTTTTGAGAATCTATTTAGATCACCTGGAGCATCATCTTTTGTATCTTGCAAAACTGATTTAGGGATCCTCCAGTAGTGGGACCTCCTCTTGCCTTGTTTTCTCTTTTAAAGATGGTGGGGGGGGGGGGTTGTTTGTTCATTTGGTTTTGTTTTTCTTTGATTTCTTTTGAATCAGCTAATATGCAGAAGTGCCCTCAGTGCAGGAAGAAGATGCCACTCTAGCAAAGTCGGTGTTGGACTTTGTTAGAGGGAATCTGAGTAGCACTGTTAATCTAGAAACAGCTATGGCAACTTCTCCTCTAGTTCTACCTCAGTGAGGTCCGAACAGTCTGGGTTTCTGCTTGGGTTTTTCTATACTGTCTTCTTTTATTGAAGGAATTATCTTGATCACAATTTGCAAGTTCACTGCCTTTTGTATATTAAAAGCCCTCTAGAAAACCAGGCACATGGTACATGGGAAAAAACTTCAATATCCACTAATGTGAGTCCATTGAATTGTTCTTTTTCACATGCTGTTTTGTTCATCTCTCAGGTAAGCTTTGGGCTCTTTTGGGGAAAAAAAATCCTGTTCCCTTAATTAGAAACTACCTTGCAGTGTTAAGTGCTGTTGGGGAGAATACCAAACCACAGGTTTACAGGAAGGATTTCAGTCTCAAGTGTTGTTTTACAGCAGCCCTGTTCCTCAGGCAGGACATGTGCCAGGGTGGAACTTGCCCTCCAGACAGGTTCAATGGGACTGTTGTTTTCTGATCCCCTGTCCGTGCCTCCTTCCAGAGGGGTGAGTTTGGCTGCCCAGGTATGGCTTTTCTTCGGAGCTGGTCTTGACCTTCCTCTCAGTTGGAAAAATCCGTGCCAAGACAGCTGACAAAGCTGTGTCTGGCTTTCAGCTGCCTAAAGCAAACAGACCAGGAGAAACCTGTGGGAAAGTGTGATTGTTTTCTGAACCAGCTTCAAGGAACGGAGTCTCAAGTTACTGTAATTGAATCCGGTATCTTGCAGCTCTGGGAGGCTTATCAAAGAAGAGAAGGTATCGCTGATATGGGGGACTGCAGAACCTGTTTCTGTAGAAGACTTTCCAGGTTTCATTTTGGTGACCTCTTTGTGTCGCTCAAGCAGGGGGAAAAAAATAAAGTAAAAAAAAGGCCATTTTTACTGATGTTCCTCAGGCGCTTCATGTAATGAAGTGATAAACTGAGCATCAGGCTGATGCTCCAGTGATGTGCATCTGCAGGACTTGCCATCTGTCACTGAACACTGGTTTTGAGCTCTCCACATACACCAAGGTGGTGAGACAGGCGTAAAAAACTCATTTTAAGGATTTATTTTAACCGTGCATCCTTGTTTTTTACACCACAGACATCTCTCATAACTAAAATGTTATGAATATTTTCCCTTGTGTTTGAAGACCTTTAGTGTCAATGCAGAATGAATTTGTGGCATATGGATCACTTAGGATGTGAAATGGCCCTGTTCAGCAAATCCTCTTCTACTTTTATTGCTGTTATTGTTACAGTGTTACTGCTGTGATGTTATTACTGTTATCTACTCTTACTCTGCCTTTGTTGAACTCTTAACAGCTCTGACTGGAGTCGAATATTCCTCATGGTTGGATTCAGATAAGCCTTCCAAGAGGTGGTTCTTTTCCAAATCCTCCCTAGGAGAGACTCCCACTATCTGTTAGCCTCTTGCCAACTGCTGATCTTCAAAGTGACCTGCAGAATAACCATTAAACCCACTTTCTTTTTTGTCGCAGGAGGAGTCTCGCGTCCTCAGGGTGAAGGTGGTTTCTGGCATTGATCTGGCGAAGAAAGACATCTTTGGAGCCAGGTGGGTGTTGTGCAGTGCCTGTGATCCTTGGAACATGATCAGCTTGGCAGGGCAAGGGCCCTGCGAGGGCTGCAGCCTCTGCAGGTGCTGGGTGTGCATCAGCACAACTGTTAACGCAGCTCTGGCTGCTCCTGCCCTCTCCTTGCCTCAGCTCTGTGAGCACAAGAAGCAGCTCAAAGCCCAGGCTTGCAGAACCCAACCAGGTAATAGCCGGGGGAGAAGCAGATTCTGAAGCTGAAATGAACCCAAGCCCAGTAATTTTCTTTTTCTAAAGGTTAATTCAGGCTTGACGTTCCTGCTCTATTAAGCCTAAGCATGATGAAATGCTCTACTGCAAATGTTCCAATCTACTTAGAAGGGTTTTATCAGTTTGAAATTAGTGGTATCCAATTTTAGCTTTTATTGAAATGACTAATTTCTTAATGTATAAATGAGCCTCCCTGTGGGTTTTCCTGTATTTCTTTAATGATGCTTACAAATTGTTCATTAACTTGTGTATCTGCTTAAAACTACATGAAAGAAGCAATTTAAAGTTTAATCAACTTTGATATTTTGGGTGAAATTTGCAACAAGCGTTCCTTTGGTAGCTGTGTGCAGAACATGGTAAACCAAAGCTTTTTTATTTTCTTTCTCCAAATGGGCTGCTTTGACAAACAGTTTTTGATGCTGACCATAAGCAACATAACTTTTATCTTTCATAATGCATGAAGCTAAATCCAGGTGTAATTTGTACTGAATCGTGTTGATGTGGCCCTTAAAATATTTTAAGGAAATTGGTCTTGAGTCAGTAGGATTTCCATAAAAGCGGAGAGTTAAAAACATATTCCCTACATGTATTTTTAAATCTGTTTTAATCATTCAAATGAGTTAATCTACAGTCATTTGAAAACACGTTGGTGTTGCAGAGTTGCGGCCCCAGCAGCTCCTGTTCCTTAGCGTGGTGGAGCCGTGCAGGGCTTCAAACTGGGGCAGAACAGTTCCCGTGTTCCTGCCTAACTGTGAAAGATTAACTACAAGGCATACATTGTGTTTTGCATCTCAGTGGGTTGTCCTGACCATTTTTAATCAACTTTACCATTATAAAACACTGCCTGTGGGCTTGCAGAATCTGAAAGCCATTTCCTTCTTGATTAAATCTAAGGAAAGTCTCTTACCAGTGTAGAGCACTGGAGAAACTTGTACTTTTCTTCTGAAGATTGTAACGGTAAAGAAATCTCAGTGCTTTTGAGGGGTTTTTTTTTTTTGGGGGGTTCTTTTTGACTTAGGAAATCATTTCCCTAGCAAGTAAGGATATCTAAGGACACTCAGAGGAAACCACCTTGCTCTCCACAACACCCTGACAGGAAAGTGCTGCCAGGTGGGGGTCAGGCTCTGCTTCCAGGGAACAAGAAGAAAGGGCCTCAGGTTGTGCCAGGGGAGGTTCATGCTGGGTATTAGGGAAAATATCTTTCCGAAAAGCGCTGCCCAGCCCTGGCACAGCTGCCCAGGGCAATGGTGGATTCCCCATCCCTGGAGGGATTTAAAAGCCATTTAGATGTAGCACTTGGGGACATGGATTTGTGCTGGACTCAACGATCTTAGAGGGTTTTTCCAACCTCATAGCTTCCTATGATTCTCCTAAGAGTTCAGGAATTTATGGAATTATGGTCACAATGACACAAAGTAACTAGAATGTAGAGTGGAATAGTAACTGTGAGCACCCTGAGGTGATGGTTAAATGTGGGGAATTTCATCTGCATAGGTGCAGTGGAGGTGGATGTAAGAGGCTGGTTGGTGTAGATGTAAGTGGGGGTCTGTGACCTGCTTTATATTTTGCCCTGTAAAATTACAAGTCTGTGATATGTACTGATGGCTAACAGATACTGCAGACTGGGATTTTGTGAATTTAGTATCAGCTTGCATGTGTGAATGTTTGACATTTATTTCCTTTTAATTCCCTTCCAACTTCTTAATTGAAGTGTCTTAATAAATTTCATACAAGAATCCAAGTACTGGCTGGAATCAGAGATTGTGTGTATCCCATAAAGGTACAGCTGATGGGGTGCCTTAGTTGCTGTATTTTGCCTTCTAAATCATGAAGTAAGGGAAAATTGTGGCTGTCTGGAAGTTGAAAAAGTAAAGTGCTTCTCAGTTAAAAATGTGGATGTTTTTCATTGTCAGGGAGCTGTGCCTCTAGTGACATAAGTTTGTTATGGGTTGCCTCTGGTTTTATTGCTTTTACCTGCTCTTTTCTGAAAAGCCCTTTCTCTGGTTTGATTTCCTGTGTCCAGGATCTATGATGGAGCTGGGTAAGGCAGGCTCCAGGCTGCTGCTAGGATTGTAAGTCATGCTGTATACTCCTGTTGTGAGCAAGGCTGCTTGAAATGTGGCTGAATTCTTTAATTCATGTGTGTCCTGTCACTTGGTTCACAGTGGGAGGAGAGCACATGTGGCTGTGGCTTTGCAGGTGACAAAGATGGCAGATGTTATAGCTATTCTTTTAAGTCCGCTATCACTATTTCTAGTCTGCTTTGAGTTGTGGTATATCTGGTTTTAACTATTGAAAAAACTGTGGTGATAGCTGTACCCCTGGAGCCATCCCCTCCAGCACGGGTTGAGATAACAGCCTGTTCCCCTTCTCGTACTGATGGCTCCTCTGATCAGCAGAGACAAATCCATTGAAGGGAGTTGCTTTCATAAATTAATCGAACCATTTAAAAAAATAATCTGGCTCCTGAATGCCTCTTCAAATGACCTGCCTCTTCAGCACTTGCATGTGTGCCGGAGGGAGAGTGCAGTGTGCATCCCGGCCGAGGGAGGCCCCGGAGGTGGAACAGAGCAGTGACCGAATTCCCAGAGCCACTTGACTAGAGGGCAGTTGCTCAAGTAGGAGAGAGTTCATATTCTGTTGTTACTTCTTCCTTTTTCTAGCTGATTTGCAATGGAAGTTTTTCCAGTGTAGTGGAAATGAACGCGTTATTAACAGTGTGGGAAGGGAAAGAAACCAGCTGAGAGTTTCCTGTGATCTAGCCCTAGCTGGACTTTGGAATGCGAAAGCGGCATCTGCACTGCTCAGCAAGCACACGTGGCTCATGCTTTCCCTGTGGAATTAGTGTGCTCCCATAAAAGCTGTGGGGTGCAGGGAGCAGCCGTGGGCAGGTGTTGAGATGAGCTCAGTCACTGCTGGATGCAGAGCAGGGGTGTGTCCCTGCCTGGGAAGGAGGGGAATGGGTCCCCACAAAGGCAGAGCCGGTGGCTTTCCAAAAGCGGCTGTTGTCAGTGGCAGTGCACCCCAGGGCACTTGACGGGCAGTCCCAGGAATGGCACGAGCCAGAACTGTCTGCTTCCCCCGTGGAAAATGCTCTGGGCTTGCCCGAAGAAAGCCCTTGACGGGACAGCGAGACGAGGACTTGTCTGAAGTGTGTGGCCGGTCTAGGAGAGGCTGCTGGGATAGGAAGAGATGAAAGGCTTCTCATCAGAAATATGCTGGATAATCGATAGTTTTATTTGTGAAACCTCAATGTTGATGGTCATACAGGTGCGTGAAATGAATATTGGGCTGGCAGGCGTGGGCACGGGGTATCGGTGTGTCCATTGCAGGGCGCAGGCCTGGATCGCGTGCGGGGCCGGCAGCCCGGCCTCCTCTGCGCTGTGCCTGGCAGCAGAGGGCGCCAGAGAGTTTCCACAGCTCCCGCCGCGAGCCTGGCGGCTTCCGAGCAAATCAGGCTTTCCGGTTTTTCGCCAAAATTAACAGATTTTTACCCGTTTCTACGTCTTACGTTCGTTAGGATGTACTGGGTATATATTTCAGGAGCTGTAAATGGAGAAATGGTGCTTATTCGAGGATGTGGTCTTGCTATGTAATAAGAGGACTTGGTAATAATTCCTGACAGTTATAATGTCATAGTGAAAAATAATTCTCATCAGATAATTGCTCAGTGGAAAAATGTCTTTGTACAAATACAGAAATGTAAAATGTTTCTTGTTACTGGAAGAAAGAAGTACCTCTGTTCAGCTCCTCAGTCTTCCCACCTGCCTACTATCTACTGTGATCTGTGAGTTTACCTGAATCTGGTATCTTTAAAAGAAAAAAAGGGCATGTCAATAAAATTATCTAAGGAAAACCCTTTGGTCTTAAATATTTAAGGTAGAACTTCTGTCTTTATTCCTCTTTGCTGTCACATAAAATCATTAAGGGGAATGGATTGAAATAATCAGCAGCTTCTACTATTTATATCTGTTAATTTTTCCTCCTAGACTTAGTGATCTTGTAATGGAAAGATTGTCCATATCTGACAGTTCCCAAGATGCATTGATTCCTTGGTGGCAGAAGGACCAGTTTGCCTGACCTGGACCATGTCATCCCATGGATGCTTTGACTGTGTCACCCTTCCTCTGAACCTGCTGCTCGGTTGCCTGAGGTGCTGCCTGAGGGCTGGCACTCCCAATAAGCCATGACCCTGTAAAATGAGGTTTTGCTTGCTGTTCTTCAGCTGCCGTGTTGTCAGGGAGGCCTGCACATGCCCACCTGGGCTAGAGGGACCAGTGCCAACTCACATCCCATCCTGCCATATGCTGCCCTTTGCTCATGCCTTGATCTGTTGTACCTCCTCTCACACTTGGGTTGTGCCCTCTTAAGGGCCAGGGACCATCTTTCTGTTCTCTGTCCAGTATGTGGAATTTTTGCATGTTTAATAAACACCATGGCAATCTTTTTATTCTTTTACAGAAATCACAATTGAACCAATGATTTATGTAAGTGAAGACAAAAAAATAGTTGAGGTTTGAGTGTCTCCTTGAGTGACAGTAAGGCGTGGAAACTTGTCATGAGACTAATGCAAATGCTGGGAGCCGAAGGCGACTGTGGCAGAAGTGAGGGAGCCCAGGGCAGCGGTGGGAGCTGTGCTGGTGCCCCAGCACAGGCAGTGGATGACCCAGGAGGGAACAGCTGGGGCAGTAGCAAGCCCAAGGGCTGGTGAAGGTGGTGTGAGGGACACTTGTGTCCCCCCAGACTGGCAGCTTTGCTTTTTGTCCCAAGCACTTACTCGCCCCTCTTTCAGTTGTCCAGATCTTCAGTAGTGGGTAAAAATTGCAACATAAATAAAATCAGAGTTGATGTTTTAGGAGGTAATAAATTGTGGATTACCCCTCTAAAGTGAATGTTTTGATGCATATTTAAGCAGGATGCCGTAAGTACTCATTGCTGTTTCTGTCTCAGAAGACTCCCAGGCTGCAGCCATGGTGTTGGGGTGCACAGGCCAGCCCTTGCTTGCTGTCACTGCCCAGAGCAGGCTGGGGGTGCTGAGGGCAGTGTCTTGTTCCGAGAAATAATGTCCCTGAACTATTTTACCCATAGAAGAAATAGTTAGAAAATACTTCAGTGACACTGATCAGGAAATTTAATGCCAAATTTTCAGCTTTGTAGCAAAAGCCCCTGGGTGGGTGATAGAGGTTTGGCTCTCCTTTTCTCTTCCCTGCTCTTGCAAGCAGTATGAAGAGGAATGAAATTTTGGGCTCCTTTGTAAAGAGCTCTGGAGCAGATAGATGGGAGTGTGTTCTAGAACTATTATTTTGTGAATAAATATATAATACTCGAATTGAAAGTAAATGTGAGCAAATTGATGCAGAAACAGATCAATAAATAATGCAATGCTATCAAACATAGAAGTTACTTTAAGCCTGTGTTGGCTTTAAAGTGTTGCGCTGTTGTTTACAGTTTGTCAGATGGTGCTGTTATTCTGGTAACAGGTAATACCTTTTCTTTGGCTTGAATACTTTACCAGAGAAATGAGCACAGCCTTAATGCATGATTTCAGCATATCTGGATTTTAAGAATTTTCTTATGGTTTAAAATGTTTAGATTTAATTTAAAAGTTTGTTTCCCCTAATGTGGATTTGGAACTGGAAACCCAAGACCAAGGCTGTTTTTCAGGAGTTGATTCTAGTTTGATGGTACAGAGTAATCCTATTGTTAATGGATCCTCTTCTCCAGATGAGCAGACCCAGATCTCTCTGTCCCAGTATGTGAGGGTCCCTTAATCATCTTTGTGGCCCTTTTTTTGACTTTCTCCAGTGTGTCTCTGTCCCCCTTGCACTGAGGGCCCAGCACTGGACCAGTCCTCCAGGTGTGGCCTCACCAGTGCCCATTATTAACACAGTAAGCTGTGTCACTTTAACATGCTGTGCTGCATGTGTGTGTTTTATAAATTTATGACAATTTTATAAAGAACTACAGAAAGTAGAAATAAAATGAAGAATGAGGCTTATTCAGGAGTCCTGTATTTGAGAGATAATGTCAGCCTATGTGATCTGAGTTGGAAAACTAAGCATTTTGAAAGATGACTTCTTAATTTCACCAGGAGATGTGTAACTGTTTACTGAGTGGGACACTGTGGGCTGATGTGAAACTGTCCTGTGGGGAAATCACTCATCCCTGCCTCTGTTGTCCCTGGTACCTTCTTTGCCAGAAGGAGCAGTCTGGTAAGGGGAAGGTGTGTGGTTAATCTCATCAAAACCTCATTGCAGCTATGAGTAATAGCACACCAGAACAAAACTGAACTCCCCCTCCCAGCCTGTTTGATTAGTGTTCTTGGAGCTGTTGTTGGTAATTCCTGAGTGCAGCCTCCCTGTATGATCTGAGGGCAGCAGCCTTTTGTGTCACAGGCGGAGCTGCAGAGCTGTGACAGGCGGCCGCTGACCCCTGCGCACAGAAGCTTTGCTTAAATCCGTCTCACTGAGCACATTCTGATGACAAATCACCAGCCTGGCAACCAAGAGCTTACTCTTAGGAGCTGACTCATGGCAAATTTCCTATCATCTCTAAATTAAGGAAGAATTTTCTTGGTTTGATTTGGTTTTGCCTTGGGAGCAGCCACCATCCCTGTCGCCCTCCCTTGCACTGCCCTGTGCTGCTCCCACTTGCTGGACCACTTCAGTTCCCTTAACCGGGAGATTTTTGGGTGGCAAATATGGGAGAAGACCACTTGTTATTAAGTTTAGTTGGCAGAGTTGTGATGATGTCTGACAAGTGTCAGAGCTGACACAAACTGTAGTTTCTGTCAGTGTGGCTTGGAGCACAGAACTTATATTCACTGCAAAAATAGCTTAGTACAGGTGGAAAATGCTGTGGAATACTAAATAATCTCCAGAAAGTGGGTTTTCAGTGTATGGGTGTGTTGAATGCCCATGCCAAGGTGCTGCCATGGTGCTGTGTGGACCCTGAGAGCACTGGGGGCACCCAGGGCCAGTTCCTGCCAATTTGGGAACGGTTCTCACCAGTGTGGAGCATCAGTGCTAGATGGGGGCAAGGCAAGCCGGGCACCTCAGGAAGGGCTCCTGGAAGGAGCTGGACAGGCAGGGGAGTGAGGGCAGAAGTGGGAGATACAGCCCTGTGAACATTCAGGTAAGAGAACCAGCACCAAAAGTCGCTGTCTGGGGGTGGGGTCTGGTTTTTCCTTTTCTTTCAGTGCTGTGGTTGCTGAGGGTGATGGGGAGCAATGGTGACCCTCAGATTCCACAGGTGTGGGGGGACAGGATTGATGCTGCGGAATAGTCCAGCACCCTGGAAGTGGGAGCCTCAGGAAAGTTGGTGAGGAGATTAATCATTCAGCCTTCAGAACAGGACTGGACTCTGTGTAGAATGAAGTGGGATGAAGCGAAGACTGGGCAGGCATTGTGTGTGAGGGGACAGAGGCAGGTGGGAGGTGACTGTGCCCTGAGGAGGACGGGCAGCCAGGCCCTTTGTAATGGCCTTGGGAGCAGAACAGCGGGTTTAATGTCAGCCTTTTTCATAGAGGGGGCGGGGGTCAGCTGCTGTCAGCTGAGGGAAGTGAGGTGGGTCCGAGATGTGGGGATGAGGGAAGGACCAGCCCAACCCAGGTGTCCCTCGGCTGGGTTACACTGACTTGCACTGGCCTGATAGTTGGTGTTGTACTCGCAGTCGTTTAGTAGTAAAAAATTTATTTTTAATTAAGCAGACTTCCAGTGGCACCCACAAATGCTGAGTTTTGGGAACTTCTGGCAGCTTATGGTTCCTGTCTGCTCTTGATGTAGAAAGAAAATTTAATTAAACTGCAGTCTCGGGAACTATCACATAGTAGCAAATGTGGGTTGTCTTGAAGCTATAGCTGGGCCTGCACCAAGAGATTAAAAATAAAAATCTTCAGGTCAGGGATCAGTTCTGAGCATCCCTTCCTCAGGGCTTTCTCTCAGAAATGCAGGAGATGCATACTTTTGAACGGAAGTTCAACCTTTCCTCAGACTGCTGGGTAAAGAGGAATGCTGCATTCTTGAGGAGGAGCAAATGAAATGGTGTTTCTGGCCACAAGCACATGATACCCCATCTCCTGCCATGTCCTGGTGTTGCCAGCTCCTTCAGTAGTGTGAGTTAAAGGCTGGCTCTCCAAGGGTCGTGGCTGAGAGAGCACACCAGCCTGGGAAATCACAGCCTTTGCCAGGTTCAGGAAAGAAAGTAGTGGCATCAAATATTTCAAGGAGAAAAAGCAGAGTTTGACATTTACCTGGCAGCCAGGGGAAACAAAAATGTTTGTGTTGTGTCACAGTTTGGGCCTTCTGCTGACTACAGCTGCTAAAGGCTTGTGGCACAGGGCATTTAGGTGTTGATGTGGCTGGGCTTGGCAAGTACCAGCAAAGGATGAGGCTGCCCAGCCTCTGCTGCTGGGACTGTGGCTCCTTCAAACAGTGGAGGCCAGGTGTCTTCTGCAAGGTGTTTGTATAACTCTTCATCAATTGCTGGCGCGGTAACTGCTGGGGAATTTAATTCATTAAACCCAGCCCTCGTTCCCAGTTCCCCTCCTGCGGTAGAGGTCAATGGTTCAGGTCTCTTAATGGCAGGGCTTTTGTGCAAGGCAGAATTTGCTATTACCCCAAGTACACAGAAGAGTAAGAAACTTTTCCTTCTGCTGCTTTCCTTAAAATTTAAGCATAATAGAAGTGTCTTTTGCCTTTTGAACTTTTGCTTTATGTCTCCGTGTCCTCTCTGCCTGTTGAAGGCCAAGATTTAAAAGATGTTTTGTGTTGTACAACGTAAATAATTAATTCTTCATTCTTTGCTGTATTTTTGTGTCATTTGTGCTTATATTCAATATGCTACATTGGGATCACCCTGAATCTTACTACCAGTAGCTTGTCTCCATTGAGTGTCCTGAATGTTTTATGTGATTTCACATGCTGATGATCCAGCTTACACTGTGCTCCTGTGGAATGAATAATACAGTGACTTATTTAACACTGAGGAATGGTGTGTCCAGTCAGATGAGCAGTTTCAGCACTGTATATCTTTCAATTGAGGCTGTCCTCCAGTTCTTTGTTTCTTTTCTTTAAGTGAAAATAGATTTGGTACATCAGCTGGGAGCAGGTTGAAGGTGAGAGCAATGGATCAGGACAGAGGGTCTGCAGGGGACTGTTCACTGCTGGTGTTAAGTTCCTGAATAGTGCTTTCATTCCTTTATTTATTTATATTTATTTTGTTTCTTTATTTTGCCTGTTTGGCATTTGACTTGATTGTATACAAACCTTCTGTGGCTGGTTATAACAAGGCATCTCTCCTGTTGCTACTGCTGAAATACACCTTTTTGGTTAGAAAGTGACACTGGATTCTGAGACCATCAGTATGTGGGAGTTTTCTGAAACTGAGATCTGGTTTTTAGTGCCTGGAAATAGATGTAACATTACTGGTTTTATTGATACTCACCTGAGTTCATCAGCTGGCACTTGTTCAGTTCATTTTGTGCACACTGAGGATGACGCAATGAGAACCACTATAGCGGCTTCTGCAGGGTATTTGCTGGTGCACTTGGCATGACATTTTCAGTGATTTTCAGTGGTTTTCAGTGACAAATTGGAAGTCTTAGCATTCTAGGCTGTCCCATTATAGAAGTTAAGAGTTATTTGGGATCTAAGGCTAAATTTCATTAGGTGAGGAGTCTTCATTTGCCCTTTCCATGTGACTTTATCATCCATAAGACTTAGAGGTTTGAAAAGATAGTCCCTTTTGCATCCCTATCTATCAGACCTCTGTCTTTTTCGCTTTTTGTAGAACTTGTTTCTGTTGCTTTTAGAATAGATGTTCCCAGTGATCTGAAAGCACTCCAGGTATGTCCTGCAAAACATTAGCCAGGCTGTGAGCTGAAGCACAGCATGCTGTGTGTCTCTCAGGCCTGAGCCAGCCCTGGGGGTGAAGATAGCTGAGCTGCCTGCACACCTCTGGAGCCTGTGGTTACAGCTGCTTTCAGGGTGGCACCTGGGAAATGTCTTTCCAGGAGTTAATCACATAGCAACACTTTGCTCTTTGGGACATTGTAGGATACAGGTTTGAATGGGGCTGAAAAAGTGGAGGAATCGCTGTGAAACCTGTGTGCTCTTGGTAAAGATTTCCTATGGGAAGGGGATAAAATAGCTGGAAAAATAACCTTCCTCCCTGCCTGTGAGGGTATTATTTCCTTACCTAGTGGCATGTTGCACAATGAAGATCAGTGAATATATTTAGATGAAAGATT
This sequence comes from Corvus hawaiiensis, assembly GCF_020740725.1. Taxonomy (NCBI): domain Eukaryota; kingdom Metazoa; phylum Chordata; class Aves; order Passeriformes; family Corvidae; genus Corvus; species Corvus hawaiiensis. The sequence continues at coordinate 543,404 of NC_063255.1, read as the reverse complement.
GCCAGCTCCTTGTTATGCACCAAAAATCTCATGTTTAGCAGACTGTCCTGAGTTAGCTTTTCTTTTCAGCCCGGATTCAGGATTTTTTAAATCAGAGGCTGCTGGAAGTCTGTCCTTCACCATGGTCTCTACCACCTAATTTAGCCTTGTACTAGCAACACAGTGATGTGATTCTCAGGGGTTTGGTTTTACCTCAGTAGCTGAAGAATAACATGAGACTTCAGGCAAGTGGATTCAAAAGGTTTTGATGTAATTAGCTCATTACTCTTATTATGCACATGGCCAGTTTTGTCCCTTTTGAACCTGGCTAATTCTTTAACCGCAGTGAATTCCACAGACTAATTATAGATTTCCTTTGCTTTCTGCCTTCTTCTGTTGTCAAATGCCATTCTGTTGCTGTGTTTGCCTGCAGCAGCTGAGGACACGGTTCTGCATCCGTGGGCGGGCGAACAGCTCGGTGTGAGCCATGCTTTCTGGGAATGGGATGACAAGTTACACCTGCTAAATCCGTGCTGCTGAGTTGTGCTCAGACCACTCTTGCTGCTGCTGAGCACAGAACCTGGCAAAAGTCGCTGACAGTGCTCTGCAGTTGCGCCCTGTGCGAGGACTGCCCTTGGTCCACACGAGCACTTGTGAGGTGCTGCGGTGACTGAGATAAGGACCTGGCCTGGGATTAGGGCAGCCCGGGCTGAAGGAAGGAGGGAAGGCTGACCCAGGTTTAATCCACATTCACTTCCCCTCCTGTTTCATCTCTGCAGTGTGAGGTATGTGCTTGCTGGCAGAGCAGGGGACAGGATGGGGACAGGGACAGGGTGGGTGGTGAGTGAGCTCCAGCAGCAGTGCTCACTTAGGTCCTTCAAAATGCCTTGGGAACTGGGGCCTCTGTGTAACAGGCTGTGCTGGCTAAGCCTGTTCCCAAGCACAGTCCATGCATGTGGCATTCATGGGCAGGGATGCTGCCTGGAATTCCTGTGCTGAGTTTTTCTGTTCCAAAAGCCAGGTGTCATGGAGTTTTCGCTCTCCTTCCCCACCCCCGCTGGATTTTGGAACTTGTTAAGATATTTTGGGAGTGTGAAGTGGCATAGGAAAATCTATGCATACATCAGCCCCTCAGCTCCAGGGGCTGATGTATGCATATTCTGTTAGAGCATTTATTTAACCTTTGGAAAAAAACTGGCCTCAGGGAGGGAAGAAACCCCATATTTACACTTCCATCTGTTCTGGAAGATTAAAATATTCTTTATGCTCTGGGGGTCTTCCAAGAGAGCAAGAATACAAAAGGAATCCATCCCGTTACCCTTTATTAGAACATAACATGGTAAAGGAAGGTGGAGACACTGGAGGTGGGGTTTGAGGTATAATTTTTAACTCCTTTTTTCACCCACAGGCACTTCTTCGCAGCTGTCTATGATGTGAGTCATTATCTCTAGTGCTCTTTGGTAAAGCCTTGCTACATTTCTTGTAGAATCAGATGAAGTGTGAGCCTTTCTTTGGGAAATAAAACACTAGAAGGGAAATGGGAGGTCTGTAAAATGACTCTGGGATTTGGCATGGAGGAGTGAGATTTTGGGATGCTTAGGCACAATGGATTGCAAGTTTGGCTTTGCGGTGAAGGGTAAGGTAAGGTTTTGTTTTCTTTTCAGAAGCTGATGTTCCTGTATCCTTGTATGATCAGACACTTCGTACTTTGCTTTAGTCACAGGACCTGAGACTTGTATGACAGTGGGGTCAAAATCTTCCTTCTCTTTGAGAAAAACTCCTAATGGATGTTACTCAGTACAGGGAGAAAGATGAAACCCAGAGGGCTCGTGCTAAAATAAAACCAGGGAGCACACACAGCCGGTATGCTCTGGAGCATTCCTTGTAGTTAATTGCTGTGTACTCTTATTGTACTTCTCCCTTCTTACAGTGCAGGAGTGGGGAAAGTCACTGGGGCAATGGTTATTGGGATAAAATGATAGTGACTGTAAGAGGTTCTGCCTTAGAACGTTGTCTTTACTGCTCTCTGTAAAACTTGGTTAGAAGTATCTCATTATAATTCTAATCTTTTTAAATGATGCATGTTTTGGGCTTTGTTTCCCTCATTTCTTTGAATCTGAAAGTGACTAAGCAAAACCTTGGAATTTAAAAAAATCTTTGGAACTTTTTAAGCTCCACTAAGTGCACGCACAGACAGAGTTTCTCTAAGTGTGTTTAAATTGTTCTGAAAAACATTTTTGGGTTCACAGAATTTCCTCTCGCCAAGCATAACCTGCTTTTCAGCCCTGATATTAACTGCTGTCCATGGGGCTCCCATAATTTTCTGGAGATTCCTTGAGATGAATGTTCTTGAAGATGGTGTATGTTACTGATCTGAATTTGTAAATGGTGGTCTTGAAGGCATGTTGTCTGTAAAAGCACATTTCCAGTAGTACAGGCTGCAGTCTGCAGATTTACTGGAGTGTCCGTGCAGAGCAGGTTGGCTCCTTCAGTGCTGAGCTGCCGTGGGCACCTGGACACGTCTGCCTCTGTACCTGCCCACAGGTGGAGGGACCCCCAAACCAGGCAAACCCAGAGCCCTCAGCCATCCCAGTGCCATGGGAAGGAGGTGGCCTGAGGTCTTTCACTGTTCTTGACAGAAATCTGAAGGTGATCATTTTGGGGAATGTTGAAACATTCAACTTCTCTGACTCGGGTGTACAGGGAGGCACGTGCCTTAAGGGCTCAGTGAGGATGTTTTTCTGTGTATACCTGCACTGATGAGAACGCAGGTAGATTGGATGGGTTGAGGGGGTGGGAAAAGGGGATGGATGAAGATTAACTGATAGCCGAATAGAGGACCCCTCAAGACCAGGGAAAGAATCAGATTGGGATGTGGCTTCAGGGAAGAGGCTTCTCTGCCTTTGTGTTGGAGTGTGCTGGTATTTCTGTAGCCAGAATTACAGGAGCTGTTGATCAGTTCTTTCACATATGTGAGGCAGAAAAGGGGCAGCACAAAGGGAATGGTTTTGTGTTTCTTACAGCAGCAAAATTATCTGGTGCAAGACTGTTCCACAGAAACCAGTCAGGCTATTTTGAAATGCAAAGTTTGCCCGCACATGACAAGCCTGGCATTCACGCACTTGCATAACAACTGTTACTAAATTTTATATGTGGGGAGGCGGTTTCAGCTTTTAAAATAAAAATAGAGCCATGTAGGCCTTAGTAGTTCCATTGTTCTTTCACGTGTGCCTGTGCTCTCCACCCCCTTCTTTTGGAGCTTAAAATAAGTAAATAATACATCATGTCACTGGCAGAAGCTAGTTTGAGACTTGCTTTCAAAACTGTTTCAAAAGTATAGAGCAAATGTGATTCCAGACTCAAGTGAACAAATACGAAACTATTCATGGGCCCCAGTTTCACACTGCTCCAAAGTAATGTGATTTTTAAAGGAGGCTGATCTTCCTTAAGATTTTTTGCTGGAGTTTTTAAGTCATCAGTGCTTTTGTTGTCTTCCAGAAGAAGAGCTGGAAGCTGCCTTTTCATGCAAAGATTCACATGAAAGATGATAATTATGTATCTACAATTGCTTGAGCTTTAAGAAAATGCCATACACTGCAAGGTGGCAAATACGTGGCAAATAGCTAGTTCTGGATGTCTGAGGGATTCCAGAGGTCAGAAAAAGGATTTCTTAAGACCTCAGATTGTTTTGATGGCTGTTGTTCTGCCAAACTCTCTTTGTACTAACTTGTGATTATGATTAACATAACTTTCATTATTAGCATCATTTTCTTAGGATTCCCTTTTATTCTCCAGAGAGCTGTTATCAGCTTCAAGGTTCTCCTGATCTTGGCAGGCACCGATGTTCTCTTTAGGTTTTGGCCGATCATGTTGGGATAGATGAGATTTAGTGCTTTTATAATTTTCAATTTTATAGCGAGGAGCATTTTAGATAGATGTTCCACAAATCAACTCCCCTTCATCTCCAGTCACTGGTGTGATGGTGACTGGGCTCGTTTCTCTTTTAAACACTACTTGGTCCTTTGAATGTCTGATAATACATATGAATATATGCACTGACTTCTCCTGTGTGATGGCATTGTCAGGTGTAAGAAGTGTAAAGCATTAAATACTGTACCTTTCAGATTGAGTATAGCTGTGCCTTCACTGCACATGGAGCGGGTTTTACCTGCCTTGTATTTTGTTGTTGCATTTTATTACAAAGATTTATTACCTGGATAGAAGGAGCTATCTGGATAGAAGGAGCCCTATAGTGGGTAAAAGAAACCTGTATTTCCCCTCCCCAGTAAGCCTTCACTGCAAAACCAGCTTCTCTTTCAGTGAGGAATACCCTCCCAGGTAGAGGGTGTTCTCTTTGTTGCCCTCAATGTAGGTTTATGATGTCCCGCACTACAGTTGGGTCACCTCTTGGGCACAGCGACCTCGCTGCATTGGGTGGCTCTCTGTCAGTCTGTCATGTCCTGGTGTTGGTGTCCCTGTGGATGCAATACTGTTTGAGTGCTGCCAGTGTAACTCTGGGTATGGGCTGGCCATCTGTAGTGTCCCCAGGCTCCAGGCTTGCGGTTCATTTTCTGTATCCATTTTCTGGTATTGCAGGGGTTCTACCAGAACACCCCGTAGATTCCACCTGGATATTTCCTACATTAACAGCTTCCTAGCAGTCCATGGCTGTCAATTTGTTGTGCTGCAGGTTTCATTAAGATGGCATTTTAACACTGGTACCGGTGTAAAAATTCATATAGAGAAAGTTTTCTACTTGTAGTTTTCTGTTTTGCAACATTTCCACCTTTAGTTCTTTATCCTCTTCCCCAGGCAAACCCAGTACTTTTCCTCAAAGCAACCTCTGCAGCAAGTTTTCCTAGCAAAGTGCAGAACGGTTGGTTCCATGTGTCATATACATGGTGTCATCCACATGAGTGGAAGGGCTTCACTCTGCTCATCCAGTGTCACGCTCCTAAGTTTTTCCAGCATCCCCTTTTAAATCCTGATGCAAGTCAGCAGTTCAGGTCTGAGACTGACATTCACAAGGAACTGTGGGATGAGCTGCTTTATTTTCCACTTGTATTTAGAGCACAATGAAAGTATTCATGCATCACTTGGAATGGTGCTTTTCAGGAGTGCCATAAGGGGAGGGTTTATAGTGATTTCTTGAGGAGTGTCTGCCAGAGGAGAGTCAAGAAAGCAGTGTTTCATTTTAATCCCTGTCTCCCCTGCTTTTAATCAGTCAATTTCAGGGTGAGAATATCTGGCAGGTACAACTCCAGACCGATCCAAGTCTGCTTTCTGTGCTCAAAAGTTAGAATCATAGAACCATAGAATATGTTGAGTTGGAAGGGACCCATCAGGATCATCGAGTCCCAGCTCCTGGCCCTGCAGAGGACATCCCAAGAATCTCACCATGTGCCTGAGAGCATTGTCCAAACTCGTCTTGTTGGTTTGTTGGGGTTTTTTTGTGCTTTCAGCAGGTCTTATTTATTACTGTGTCTTCTGACACCTGAACCATCAGGATTTTCTTCCTTTTACACATCTGCAGACATTGCTGTCAGACAGGAATCTGGTATTTTACTGCTTGTCTTCGTGTCTTTTTCATTCCAATTTGTGGATAGGTTTTCCACTGAATTTTAACAGACCAGATGCTTTATTTCTTTGTTTTGCAAGTTTTCCTCAATTTTACTGATGTTCATGTTTTTGTCTAATAACTCTTCCATGTCAGTACTGATTTTCCCTTGCGAAGATGCCGTGTTTATCTGGAATACTTGCTGTTAGTTGGGTTTTCAGGGTGCAATTAACCATGGTAAAGTTCCCTCAGTGTTTCTGCTGCTGCTTTGACATGTAGTGTCTGTTCTCTGGGATCCCAGTCATTTTGTTTTGCTGCTGTAGTTATGTTCTTAATTGGGGTTCTGCCTTCTTCCATTCTTTGCCCATTCTCCGATTCCTTCAGCAGTTTGTCAGTTACAATGTCTGCTCCCTAGGAAGTCTCAGCTGCTCTGTGTTATTTTCCTGGTAGCTGTATGGATCCCGGGAGCAGCGGTTGTGTTACCTGCAGAGCAGATGGCAGACCAGGATCCAAATAACTGGGGCTGTCCAGACCCCTGGATTTCACCTGAAGCTGCTCAGTTAATGGCACTTGCAAATTAGATTGCTTATTTAGTTGTTAGAATCTGAGCCTGATTCTAAGTAATAAGTTTCTTAAAAGCTTTATGATGTTTTTTATTTACTGACTTCTACACGTAAGAATTTTAGTATTGATCAGGTGCTTTCTAGTCACTAAGAGCTCCTGTAACTGCAGCGTGAAGAACTGTCTGACTGTACTGATGACTTCTGTGTTCCCCATGGCCTGATGGGGCTGGGAAGGGACCCCTGCATTCCTCATGGCCCATTGCCTTCAACTGGTACCCCTCCTCTGCAGCGTTCCCGTGCAAGCTCTGTGAAGAGCTGTTCTGCCACCGGGGGTGGGCAACCTGGGGGGCAGAGCAAGTGGCCGCAGTGCAGGGCTGTGTGGCACTGCTCCACCTGGGGCAGTGTCAGCTTTCCTTGGCCTCCAGTCTCTGTTTTGCTACGTGTTTGTTTTAAGTAAACAACTGTGTGGAAGTAAACAGTCTCAAATATCCAATTGTTCGAGTAAACTGCAGCCTCACCCTCAGGACCGAGAGCTTGGCTAGACAGCTCAGTCTGACGCACTCTGTCCTGCTTTTAGAGCAGGCAGACATGTCAGTAGTCTGTTCAGTAAAGGCAAAATTTCCTTACTGAAATTTGTAATAAACTTAATTATTCTCTATTTTTTTAAAATAGAAATAGATGGGAAAAAAAATCATCTGTGCCACTTCCATGGTTTTCATTTTCTGTAGGCAGAAGATTCATCCTAAAAAATTTTAGCACTAAAAAATTGTAGTATTTCTAAGGGCTCCTGAAAACAACATTGCCCAAGTATGGATTGATATCCTAAATCTGGGGGGATACCTGTAAATATTAGCACGGTACATCAAGCAATTCAAAGCAGCATCAGCATTTCTTTATAATCAAAGTGATGCTTTGCTTTCTTCTAAACCTTGGTGCTTAATGCTGAACTTAATTGCAGTTTAAGCAGGTGCATTTATATGCACGTACTGATAGAAATAATCAATCCAACATGATGTCTTGTTTATTCGTGTTTCCACCTTTGTGGCACTTTATATTCCAAGTACATGGAGTTTCCAGTATAATGAACATGCAAGCACTGATTGTTCTGTAGTGATACTGTCACAAAATAGTTCCTTAAATTTAAAAACTATCAGAGAATATTTCGATGACTTGGTTGGTAATCTGGGTGTCTGGTGGTATTGTGAGTGTCTCTTGTTGATGCTTTCAAGAAACTTTGGATCAGCATTAAGCTGAGTGTGCTGCAGCCTTGAGAGGGAAGCACCAGAGCAGGTCAGGGTCCTGGTTTTACTCAGGCACCCATTTCCTCCCTTCAAGCAGAGGCTCTGCTCCAGTTCCACTTCCTGACATTGTACCCATGTGAAGTTCATCTGTTCCTGCAGGATGCTGTTTCTCCCAGTTTAGAGCACAGAACCATGGAATGGTTTGTGTTGGGAGGGGCCTTAAAGACCATCTCAATTCCACCCTCTGCCGTGGGCAGGAGCACCTTCCACTGGAGCAGGTTGCTCACTGCCCTGTCTGTCTGAATCACTGCAGCTTGGTTTTATGGCTCAAAACAATTATAACCACTGCTTCAAAATACTTCCAGTTGCACTTCCAGTCAGCCTCCAGGGGTTAGTTACAGCCAGTCCCTTCCAAACCTCATGGCTCCTATTTTTCCCTGACTGGTTTTAATGGACTACCATGGGCGTGCTCGTGGGCAGGAGCTGTGTGGGAGCAGGCAGTTCTTGCCCCCAGCAGGGACAGAGCTGCAGGGAATGATCTCTGCTGTCATGGGCAGTGTTTAACTGAGCACATTCCAACACTCATTTTCAATGTGTGAGCAGCTTACTAGAGTTCCGAGGTTTCACTGAAGACAATTCCACTAGAAGTGTTTGGAGGTGCTGTTGTCATCCAGTTAAATGAAAAATTCCTTCTGCAATGCTCTTTGGCTGTACAATTATAGGCCATTAAATCTTACATCTTCTTTTGCAGTGACCCATATGTGAAACTTTCCTTGTATGTAGCAGATGAGAACAGAGAACTTGCTCTTGTGCAGACAAAAACTATCAAAAAGGTATGTAGATACTCTTTTTAATTCCATGGCTTTGGAGTGATTAAGAACGCTGGCACACAATTGTATAACATAATGCAGCACTAATTAAAATCGTTATGTACATGTATAGCAACTGGATAATGTGGTTTTTCTCCAAACCGAAATGAGAGAACGAGTGCCTGCAACCTCATTGTGTCTGGCCTGGAGACACCACCTAACATGTTCCATATTGTTCCCTAAAGCTTGGCTTATCAAATCCCACTGTGCCATTCACAGGTTCTTTTATCAAATTCGTATTTCACTGAAAGACATGGCTGAAATAAAGGACTGAGAAATTCTGCTTTAATTATCATCTATCTGACTTTTAGCAAAAATGATCGTTCTTTAATATGTCTGTTCAGAATTTCCATTTTCAAAATTATTTTCTTAATATGGGAATTTAAAACAACCAGATGACAGAAGATATGCTGTAAGAAAAGCCTGGGAATTCTTACATTTTCAGGTAGAACCAAAATTGAGTTTTATTTCATTTCTTAATTTCAATCCTCACAAACAAAATTCCACCGGGGATATTTGTCATTATCAGGACCTAAGATTTTGTAAGAATATATATATTTTTTGAATTTGCTGATATTGGTGGCAGAGAGAAAAAAAATCATAAGCTATATGAAAAGGGAAAATAATGAGTTGTCATTTTTTATGGAGGTATTTAGAATCAACAGGGCTTCAGTTGAAATCATTGCTGCAAAACAGAATAGTGAGGAGAATTTTGTTATTGAAAACACAAACCAGGATGATGTGGTTCTAAAACCAGGACATTAGGTGTCATGAGAAGACCACTGTGGAATCCTGGAGGTGTGTAAGATCCAAGCAGAACTTGTCCTGGAACCAGGGCATATTTGATGTGGAAAAGGAATTTTTCAAAGATGTCCTGGTTAGCCGTTGGTGCTTGTTTCATTGCCAGGACTGCATCTGCCTTTTTTCACTGTTTCGTCTCACTGAGTCACTTAAAGCCTGGATGTTCTCAGTCATTTCTGTAACAGTGGTATTATCTCATATGTTGGAAAGTTGTAGTTGGTAATTTCTGGTTTGAATTGTTAAATTTCATCTCAAGGCAGAGTTCTTCCTGTGCAATTTGCAGTCCTCTCTCTATTTTGTAAATAGCAAACACCATTAGCTTATCTTGGTTTTGAGTTAAAATCATTAATAAAAATGTACTGAGTACAATCAATCTGAGGAATGACTGACTGGCAGTTACCTCCTTCAGCTCTGTAACTGTGTCTAACCCTTCACAAGTTTCTCATTTTTTTCCTCATTTTTGTGTTCCTCAGTTGAATGGGTAACTTTGTGTGGCACTGCCTTGCCAGGAGTGCCTTTGGGAAAGCAAAAGGAACTGCAGTGTCCCTTTTTTGTTCTCCTTTTCCATGACCTGTGCTGTTGTCTGATCTGTATCCTACTGCACAGCTGGACTGTGCCTCTCAGAGTGCTTCATTACAGCCAAAGGGGTTAAATGCACATTGTTTTCTTACTCTGAAAAAATAAAGTTACCAGAAGAATGTCAGCTTCATGTGGCATGACCTACCTGGGTTGAATTTCTGAGGCTTTTTGTTTTGATTTATCTCCCTCCATTGTTAATCCAGCTGTAAGGTTTGGTTAATGCATTGTACTTCCTTTTGGAGCTGTGTTTGGAATGCCCTGCTGGAAAGGATGTCTCTGAAGTAGGGAAAGCTGGATTTGCTGGTTGCTGCCTTCTGATCCTGTAACATGGTCAGTGTGTTCTTTAAATTCCTGCTGGAATTTAAAAGTTTGGATGAAAATTATCCAGTTTCTTCTTCACCTTGACTGCGCTGAGCTCCGAAGACTTCTACCTTTCCCATATGGAATATTAAAAATAGTTTTCCGTCTCTGAGAATGCTCAGTCTCCCCATTGAGCTCCAGTGCTCAGGAGCATCATTTATCTCCATGTCCTCATTTTCTGTGTAGGGTTGAAAACCCTTCTGGAGTACCCGAGGAAGGTCCAGCTCAGCTTGGCTCCTGGCAGTCCTTTGTGCAGCACTTGCCCTTTTTAGGATGTAGCTCTTCTTGAGGTTGAGTTTCTGTTATTGTTGCCCTGCTCACGTCCTGTATGGAGCTACTGCTGCAATTCCTTCTCCTTTGGTGGCACTCAGGTCTTTGCACTTTCAGCCTCGGCCCACTAAGAGTGGGACCTGTAAAGATGGAAGAAATTTCTGTGAGTTACCAGGCATTTACCAAAGACTGCTGCCTTTCCATCAGATTTCCCTGAACTTTGTGGTTAAGCATCATTAGGAATTAATGGGTTATCAATGGGCAGTAGTGCCCTCAAATTCAGTGTTAAGGCAGTCCTTGCTTTGGTAAATTGTATGTACCCTCTCTTGCTGACAGCAGGAGCATTTGAAGAATACAAGTGTTTAAAATGTAGCATTGTTTTTCTCACTGCTTCATTTTAATTTATATTTTTCTGAATACATTTGTGCTCCTTCAGGGAAAAAAAGCTGGAAGTTTCTTTGTGCCCACAACCCCCATCCTTACGCTTACCCTCATCCATTCACCTGCCCTTTACAGTGATCTTTTCTTTACGGAAGTATTTCCTGCTCTGCCATGAGGTCCTGTATTCCCAGTTTGTAGAGAGATGCAGTATAGTCAGCCCCCATGCCCTGCACATGAGGAATCTATTGGATCTATAGCAAGGAGTAAGATAAACAGCCAAGATTCCCCTTCTCTGCTAGAACAGAATTGTCGTGGGTGTAGAGCCAATTTTTCCTGTCAGCTCTGCCCGTAAATCTCTGCTGTGTGAGAGCATGAGGGAATGATTTGGCATGAGCACAAAAACATTGGACACATTGTCCAATTGTTTTTATACTTACCCAAGCTTGAATTGTCCAAATTACTGTTTGTAGTTCTCATCTCTTTTTTTTTATCAATTTATTATGTCATGCTTGAGCTCACTTCAGCTTGCAATCTATATGCACATTTTTTCTGTGCATTTTAGTCAGGTTGTTAAAATTAAAATCCTTGGGCTGGGAAGAGGTTGGAATAATATTGTACCTATTCCAAGGAATAACCTTTTCTTTTGTTCTTTTTTTATTTTTCTGTTTCTTTCACAGTAAAAGTCTGAGCATATTTTTGTAGCCTTAAAGTTACCTTTGTGTTTAAAAAATACTTCTTTTAAAATTTGGGTTTAAATTAATCTTGAGTATGAAATGTCTTCAGGTTTTATTTCTATAGGTTCTCAATGGTTTTTCTTTTAATCATCAAACTCTATTTATATTTAACATCTATTTTAGGATCATCTGACTCAAATTTTATCATCCCACGTTTGGTTTACTCAATAGAGAATTTCTAGATGGCAATATATTTTTCAATTTCTTTTATTACATGCTTTTCTTTCTCTTTTATTTCCCTAGAAAACTGTCATTTTCATGCATGTTTTTATAATTGCAAACCAGAAAACCTAAAGAAACTTTAGTATGTAAATACTGTTGTTTCTTTTACAGACACTGAACCCAAAATGGAATGAAGAGTTTTATTTTAGAGTAAGTGTCTCTTTATTTGCGGTCATTATCAGGACATGCACAGCTAATCTTATTTTATATTTGTTGTTCATGTGTTTACTTAAAAGACCTGCTTGCCATGATGTACTTGCTGTTGTGTTTCTGCAGGGATGGAATGCTCAGCAGGAGCTGGCACCAGGTTACTTAGAAACAGTTTCACAACCTGCCATTGTGTAAATGTGAAGGACAGTAACTTCGCTACTTAGTTGCAGACAATATTTTTCCAAAGAGGAATGGTTGAATTTTAGTGTAGCTGTAGCTTCCACCAAAGCAGGTCAGGTAGAATTTCAGGGGGTTTCAAGCATTAATCTCGAGCAGCTGCCCGAGGGCAGATGTGGCAGATTGTTCTGGGCGGGAGTTGTGCCGGACGCGGGGAGCTGCCTGCTGGGATGGGAGCTGGGAGAGCAGTGCCGTCAGTGGAATGTTCAGTGCACGGGCTTCAGCTTCATGGGGAATGCTTATTTGTACCCATGTACCAAACAGCTTTTCTGGGGTTTGCAGCTAAGTAATACAAATCTAAAATCTCAGGGAAAGGGAATGCACAAAAGTGCTGCAAAACCTCTGGTATGGTTCATAGAAGCTCTGTTAAAACATCTTGACAGTCCTAAGCAATAATGGGATCTATCAAGTAATTTAGACCCTATTTTGTGTGTCACAGTTCTCTGATTTTCTCAAAACTGACAAGTCCATTGCCAGCCCATAGCATTATCAGTGCATCGTGGTATATTATTTCTAAATTTTCTTAATTAAATGTGCTGGTCATAGTAACCTGGCTTGCAAAGGCTTTCTGAAAAAATATATCAACTGGATCAAACACTATAAAACTTTTTGTTGTTGAATAGCAGCTGTTTTGTTTTCCTGACAGAGTTCTTTTTATGTTTGTTTTTGTCCTTTTAAATGTTGGCAGTCTTTCTGCTTCAGTTTAAGTAAATGCAGATAAGTCTCTGGAGGTATATTTGCTGTTTTCAGGTGTTGGGGAGACTTCTGTTGAGTGTTCCAAGACCATGTATGCTAAATGGGCTAGAGAATGGTGAGCGATGGACAGTCAGAAACATATCTGAATGTGAAATTCTGAAGGAAATGCAGCAAAACTCTGCTCCTCGTAAATCAATCAATCACTTAGTGAAGGAGCCCTGATAATCTGTCCAGCCTGGGACTGGGGGTCCTCTGCCAGGGAAATGCAGTAACTGAGCACAGCAAATGAAAGCTTTCATGTCAACTGCCAGGCTCTTCCCAGTTGCTGCAAGGTTCTGGTGCTCCAGTTTAAGTAAAGATTTACATCAGAGCTGTTAGTCCTGTCCTGGTTGCCTTGGTTTAATTGCTGCCTGAGCTAGTACGCAGATACTGTTATTGTCCAGCTACTGAACTTCCGGTGACATTTGGATTTTCTCCCAGGTAAACCCAACCAACCATCGGCTCCTGTTCGAGGTGTTTGATGAAAACAGACTGGTGAGTGCTTGTCTTGGTTGTGTTACACCAATCACAAGGCTCTGTGTGCCGCAGCTGATGGAAATACAACACAGCTTAAAGGTGTCTTTAGACTGTTGTTTCAGTGAGCGTGCCAAGAAATGCGGATAGATGCATAAAAACCATTTGGGTTTGGGACTAAAAGGGCACTAAAGTAGTGCCCTGCTGGGTCAGACCAAAATAGTCCTCCTCACCCAGCCCTCTGACTGCAAAACCCTCACTCTGTCCTTCTGTAGGCCTCTCCACTGCAAACCAATTAAGTCCTGACCTTTTTAGTCGCTGATAAAGCAGCTCCTTCAGCCCCTGACCATTTTAGTGTGCCTTTGTAGTCCTTTAATGCTTCTGCATCTTGCTTTGGGAGGTGGTTACCAGAGCTGCACCTTGTGCTCACGAGGCACGTGTGAAGGTTTGAGGTCGTGGCAGAATGATGCTCTGTTGGGTTTCAGTTCTCTGCCTCACAATGCTCACATGTTAGTGGGTTTAGTCTGCCTGCATTTGGCCGATACAGTAGCTCTTCTGGAGGAGGCTTTTCACCTCTGACTTCTGCTTGCTTTTGTTGTAGTTATGATTCGTGGGATAAGTGACAGTGTTCTCTGTACATCTGGGGTTAAACATGCCGGTGCAGTGGCACACTGGTGGATGGCTCTTGGGGGTTTGCCTTTTGAACATTGTAACACCATCTCTCTGTTCATGAGCTCAGGAATTAATGTTCTCTGGGCTGGGGGCGGTACAACCTTTACTAAACTTGTTCACTTTCTGAAAATTAGGATCAGAGTTGCAAGGATGCTTTCATTTTAAAAAACCCAGTGTAAAAACATCTGTCTTCAACAAACAGGTTCTTGCCTTCTGACTTGCTGATAAATAAAGAGCAAAGGAAACCACACAAGCTGTAATCTGGGGAGAAAGAGGACTTGGAAGCCGAATGACTCAATCTTTCCTCAGGAGGAAGTAAATTGGTGAACCAGTGGCACTGTGCCTCTACAGTGGGCTGACTGGGAGTGTATTTATTTGTATATAATGATCATAAATGACCACTTGCACTGTTCAAACTGCCATGTGCCATTGGAACGCAAAGGTGCCATGGGAAACGGGGACATGGGTTAGAGGAAAAATTTGTATACAGTGACAGCTGGGGAATGACAGGTTTGGGATACCCATTTCAGGCATATTCCTTTGGGTTTTCAAGTTTGGGTGTGCAGTACTGGCCTTACCCTGGCAGTTTCAGCACTTTTTGTTGTTGAACCAATTTGTGTGTGGTCTCCTTCTGGTCCTACCTCCAAAGTCAGTCTGTCCTTGGGCTTGGAACCTCCTGGCCAAGGCAGCACCTGGGGTTAGGAGCCATTGCTTTCCTTCCAGGAGGCCTATGGCAAGGCAACTACTTTGGGGGGTTTGGAGTAGCAGGCTTCCATCAGGTTGTGTTTGTAGAATGAGGAGACACTGAACTGATTATTTTGGCTTTACTCTGACATACTTATTGTCAATACTTAAATGGCTTTTATTGGAAGGACTTTGTTCCCGCTTCCCAAATTACCAAAGTGCACTCTGTCTCTGCAGGTGTCCTTGCCTTTCTGTTCCCCAATCTCAACAGAGTAAATGTGATGCAGCTTCATTTTGGGTGCAGAGAACGTGTTCTTGAGTAATACGTTTTAGCTGAAAAATAAGATGAAATGATACCAACACCTGTGCTTCTGCAAGGCAATCTCCAGGACCATTGCTGCGTGGAAGCTAGTCCCATTTTTGTTGTGGCTCATAATCCACATAAAAAAATGGGGATTGTGCTGGCTGCTGGCAGTTTGATCAGTTTGAGCTGCCATTGCTCTTGGGATTGGTAATTTTCTGGCTTTTGAAAGCAAGCTGCTTGCAAGTGGATTTCATTTGTCTAGGCAGAGGACTGACCCGCCACATAAAGATTTTCAGAGCTGTTGACAAGATTTAGGCTTTCCAGTTCTTGCAGGGAACAGCTGTCCAGGCCCTGAGATGGAGCTGCGCTTATGGGTAACCACTTTCTTTTCTGGTGTGTGCTAAGAAGTGCACGCACCCTTCACGTGTGAGTGCCCTCAGGGCACTGAGTATCTGCATTGTAGCAGAGCCGACTTAGGGTGACCGGTTCATGTTCTGGTCTATCCTGTCTGCCTGTCCTTCTCCTGAGCTCTTCTGGCTCTCAGAGAACATAACTGTGCTCCGTGCTGGCAGTGCCACATGTGGTGGCATTGCTGAATCCCTCACTGGAGGCCAGCCAGGAGCGGGCAGTTCTGTGCAGGGTCTGAGACAAATCAGTACAAATGGGCATGCAACACCCAGCTCTGCTTTTCCCTCACCTGTACTGCCTGGTAAATCTGGAAAAGGAGCTTTGTGTCCTGCTGTCCTGCACATTTCTGCTGGTTTTACTGTGTGAGAGGTCTTTGCCATAGGTATGGTTGCTTTGTTTGTAGTTACTCAAAGAGCAGTGCAGGTTATGTTGCTGCTGGGGCTTTTTAAAGGGAAAAAGGTTGTTGCTTAATTGTGTTATGAGCATGGTTAAAATTGAAAGCATAACCATGCTATATTTATTCCTCTTCTGCCATGACAGGCCAGAGCTGTAACGCACCAAAATGTTATGCTTGAAAGAATTGTCCTCATTTGCATGTGGTGTTGACTTAAACTTTTAACACAAAATGGAAGTGGTTTTGTTGTAGTTACATTTTTCTGCGAGTGCTTTCTCCAAGTGTGCCGTGTGAATCTGATGTGGTTTAGATTTATAGCAGTGCTGAGTGTGTTTGCTGCCTCAGTCAGCTGCGAGAGCTGTCCCGCTGGGGCCGCTCCTCCCTGATGGAAAAGGAGCAGCTGGGAAGGTGCTGTTTCAGGCTCTTGCTGGCATTAAAAAAAAAAAAAAAAAAAAAAAAAAAAAAAGGAAAAAACAAACTCGCCACACGCTTACATTGGAGAGGGGGAACCAGGCCACGTGACTCCCACCATCCTACCCTATGTCACCGTGTGTGTAGGAGCGCTGACTGCTCCTGCCCAATCATGCCTGGAATGCTGCTTGCCACTTGGGCTATTTCTGCTATCTGTCGCTCCCAGGGCTGCAGTGCTAACCGTTTGGCAGATGGGACACTTTTTCTTCGAGTTTATGTCTTTGGTTTTTAACTTCTGGCAGTGCCTGAATTGTTGCTGTTCTCCCTCTCCTTTTCCCCTCTCTGTAAAACCATGGCCCATCGGCTGCGGTTTCATTTTGGCTCTGGGAGAAGCAACACAGCCCCTGAATCGGAGTTCCTTGCCCGGGAGAGAGAAGATGACTTTTTCATGGCATTCCACACCTTGCCGAGGAGAAGCAGCCCTCACGCGTTCTCGCGGCACGGAGCGGATTACGGCGGTGACGGAGATTTGCAAGAAGTGGGCTCCTTGAAAAGGAGCACATCCATGTTTATCCCGCAGCTGCTGAACGGCATCGACACGCGCCCCACCAGGAGCTCGTCCATGCAGATCTCGCTCCAGCGCAAAGCTGCCAACGGCTGCACCGACGAGTGCACAGCCCTGGAATCTCCGGAGGAGACGCTTCCCTGTAAATTCTCGGACTTCAGGGAGCATTATGCATCCCCTGTTGAAAACCACTCTTCTCCGAGCAGTCCGCAGGTGACTCCTGAAAGTTCTCCACCCAGGCCGATGGAAGAGTTGGGGCAACAGACAGATGGAACTGTTTCCTGTAACCGTAGAGTATTTCGTAGTATTCCTACTAATAACCAGAGTGAGGAGGCTTCGCTGGCTGCCCAACGAGAAGAAGCAGGTGAAGCGGCTTCAGGTTTAAACATAAGTGGTGTGAGGATTCAGCATCGGGCCTCAAGTGCGGATGTGCCTCAAGTTACTGTACTTCCCTTTGGTCCTGAGGCTCCAAATAACGCTCCCACCCCTGAACCCCGGCGTTGGTCCCTGCAGCATGTTCCGGATCTGTCAGCAAATTCAGGGAAAAAGTTCTTTGTTCTCCAGTTACAGCAGCCACAGACAAGTGGTACAGGCTCAGGAGGTGGATGTAACTTTGGCTTTACTGGAACAAAAGGGGACAGATTGGTCAGGTACCCTCGGATACGGCTGGAAAGGAGTACTTCCTACCCTGTCCAGCCACCAGCAGAAGCAATTAGCCCCATAGCTGATGGGCTGAATTCGGAACTGCCTGGAAATGGCAGGAACAGGGCAGAAATACCTAGAAGCAATTCAGTAGAGCGGATGCCTCAAGGGCAGGGATGCTTGTTTAAAATCAGACCAGATCAAAACACGAGGCAGCAGCACTTCAGGATTCTTGTCACACGTGGGCCTGAAGAACAAAGTCAGAGTGTTGGTAAAGAGGGTCACAGCACCCCTGGTCCTACAGCAGCTGGCACTGCAGTAAGTACAATGCTGAGTGTGCTGTGCTGGTAAAGTACGTGTGCTGGTAAAACACGGATTGCCTTACAAAGGCTGCCAGACTAGAGCCAACTGCAGCACTTCCATTGTTAGTGCTGGAATGTTCTGCATTTCTCTGGAGCAAGCCACGAATCATCTTTATTTCTAATCTAGTGTAACTTTGCTCTCAGTTATGATTACATCCAGTGTAATATTTTCAGATCTTACTGTCACATGTTTCTTAATTCACTGTTACGTCAGCTGGAAAGATTTTTTAAAATCAGAGCCTTCAAATAGCAAATTAAGTGTTCCTGTTAGTTTAGTTGGCTGAGACCTTGCTGCATGAAGAGCTATTCATGCAGTCTTGGTTTTAAAAACAAGTACTTTGGCACTTTCTAAGTGTGATGAACACACGTGTACCTCTACACGCTTTAAAAATTTGTATTGTAATGAAATAGTTGCTAAGACTGTGGGAATCTTAGGGTAATTTCAATCAAAATACTGGCTTAGTTAAGGTACCAAGAAGTCTGGGGGGAAAAAAAAAAATCTTTGTTATAGTAGGTTTTTTTGTCCTCCTTCTGGAAGTGAAGAACATGTCATACTTTTTGTATGCCACAAGTCCTGATCCAAGTCCAAGTGGCTTGGCACAGCTCAGTAAACAGTCTTGTTTGGATTTGCCTTGATTCGGTGTTAGGATGGCAAAATTAATCTCCTGTGTTTGCTTTGTTACAGCGGGTGAGGATTGATGGTTGATGTTTTCCAGCCGCTTTTTCAAAGCCCAAAGTAGGAACGAAACTGAAGGGTTTAGATTAGTCATTTGCTTAAATTGCTTTGCCGTGCAATCCAACACGGCCCACTCGAGTTCCCAGCTCAGAGATGCTGTATTTAGCTTAGCGAGCTCCGGCTCCAGCTGTGGTACAGTCACCGAGGAGATTTCAGGCTCCATGGCTCCTGTGCTCTCAGGCGCTGAAATGCAGCACAGGGACAGCTGCTCCCTGCAGCAAGGCCAGGGGTGACTCTGCAGCTTTCCCGTGGAAAAGCTTATGAGCTCCATGTTTTTCTGGTTTAACCTTCTTTGGAGCTCTTCAAAAGAGTAAAATAAAAAGAAATCCCTTGCTGGTACAGGTTTGGTTCCAGGACACATCAGGGAGCAGAAAAAAGTGTGCCTGATTTTCCCTTTTCTATTTACTATCCGTTGTTCCTCTCCAAGATCAGCTGTTCATGGAGACCCACCACAGCCAGTTCTATAAGTAGCTGTGGGATGCCAGACCTAGCACAGAGGCAGCAGAGGTTTGCAGAGATGTGCCCTGGGGTCTGTGCAGCAGTTCTCATTTTCCTAGAGGATCTCCCCCACAAAGTCCCTGCTTTCAACCCCCTGTAGTAACAATTCCCTTACCAAAGACATGCTTCTGTGTTTCCAGAGGAGAATGAGGAAATTTGTTCCTCCGTGCTCTTGGTTTGAGCGACCGTGAGGAATGGATTGAGGCAGCCGTGCAGCATGGCAGGCACAGAGGCACTCAGCGCACGTGGCACTGTATCCTGCAGGGCAAAAGCTCTCAAAGGAAAAGAACTAATTGAAACTTAAACCTTTTTTGTGGTGTTTCTCATCTTTGTAGTAAATGCAGAAATACTGTGGGTATAGGTGACGGACTGAGCAGGATGCCGTGGGTAGTGTGGGGAAGGGAAGCGTTTTGGTGCAAGTTTTGTTGTATTTTTTGACCACAGAACATTCCTTGTTAAGGTGCCATTTTTAATCTGTCCCACAGAAGTTTGTTTGGAAGATCTATGATGTGAGTATCAGGAGTGCCTGAAATAATCTGATTTCTTAAGCTGAGGGAAGAGGTTGCCATGGTTTACAGTTGATAGCATGAAAAAAATAATTGTGGTGTGTCCCAGTGCAAGAAGTTTATGTGTATGTGATTGATATAGGGCCTGGGCCAGGGCTGGGAGCAGCAGCTGCTGCAGCCTGATTTATCTCAGAGCAAACATCTGAGCGGGCGTCTGCAGTCCTGCTGCTCCGAGTGGTTGTGACCTTTCAAATATCTGCTCTTTTAGACAAGTGCTTTGGGGCAGGCAGGATGTCTTTCATTACCAGGCAGAGTAAAATATTAAGTAAAGGCGGAGCTCATGTCAAACTGTGAAAAATTTTATTTGGAAGCCTTGTTGCAAATTCTTTTGCCTGCTCTGATTTTTTATATTCCATGCAATAGAATGTCTGTGCACTGTGCATATCCCACATACTGCTGTTGTTTATCATTGGGGACTCTGAGTGCAGAGCTGGATTTGTGGGAAACATTTCAAAAATGTATTGGACAACTGTTGGAGAGAGCTGACAAAGGCATCTTTGTGAGCAAAATACAACGTGCCGTAACAAAGTGTTGCAGGAGTAGGACTGAATTATATTTAGTAAACAAACAGAAGCAGCACCTCTGCGTTCTGCAAGCCTGCATTTCTCACAGCTCAGCTCTTCCTCTCCTTTCTTAGAAATAATTTTAGAATAAATATTGTTATGAAAGTACAGAGAATCTATTTATGCTCCAAAGATCCCAGCTGGGATTGTGATGCATAAACCAAAAAGAGCAAGCTCAGATAAGGGGATGGGAACCTTCCTCTAGTGGAAGCTATCCCTGCCCATGGCAGAGGGCTGGAACAAGATGATCCCTTGCAACCCACCCCATCCTGGGATCCTCTGGTAAAGGCAGCTCAGCAGTCGCAAAGGCCAGAGTGCTGCATTGCAGTGTACCTGGCAGTCTGGCGTGGGGACACCAAAGGTGGCTGCCTCATCCCAGCTGTCATGGCAAACCAGAGACTGACTGCCTGAACTCTGGCTAAAATACTGCTCTGGCAACACTTCCTTTCTATCAAAGTGGAAGCACGATTGGGTGAACATGTGCCATGCACATGATGGCTTTCATACAGACTCCATGGAAGTGGTTAAAAAATTCATTTGAAGAATGTGGAACTCAGTGGAATTAAAGTACTGCACGTGCTGCTCCCAGGCTCTGCCACTCCCAAGGGCTGTGACATCCCTGGACATGCCTTGCTTGACTTGAGATGTGCCAGTGGTGGTCAGAGGTCATTTTTATCACCCAGAGCAGAGCCAGCTGCTGTTAACAAAGCTGTGTAGGGGAAAAGCTGTGTTTGCTGGAGTCCTTCTCTGACAATTACATGACTGCAATGGAGGTGAGGAAAAACATTTACTCTTTTTCAGAGTCATATCATAATGTATTCTGTTCACAGTGGATTTTGACAGTTTATTTTTCTAGAGGGGATGGATGCTTTCTTAGTCCTTTCATTCAACTCCCCATTTTTGTTGGTTTCAGTGACACCCCTTCAGCACAAAAAGGTTGCTGGTAACCTCTTTGTACCTATGTGACATCCTGTGGTTTGGAAAAGACTTCTACCAGGGCAAAACGTTGGAAAGAATAGATAGCAATTCATGCAGAAAATCACTACTACAAGGCAAGTTTAAAACCTGGAACCATCTTCTTTTCTACCTCACTGTGAGACCTGTGAGTAGAATCAGTTTATTCATATTGAGGTTTGTCTATTTGTGAGTTTGACCTAAGAGAAAGTAGGTCAGTGGGTTTTGCTGATGGACTTAGAGGAGCTGCTGGGGACTGTTTTCTGGTGTCCAGTGTAGTATGTTATGAACATAGTATAGCTAATGTTAAGTCATGAATATATAAAATACACATGTTTCTGCCCTGTCCAGGATTAGAAATGTCTAAAGAACTCAGCACTTCTGTAGACTTTCTTGCACAGGGAAAGCTTCCTGCAGGATTTCTGCCTTGGTTGGACTGTGGTTGACATCAGCTCTACAGGGAGCTCTGTTCAGGAGTGCGTACAGATTCTTCCTGCAGAATAGGCTGTCTAGCTGGCCCATCAGCTGTGGATGTAGTCAGGAACTGTCAGGAAAGGGATGTGATTGTGATGTACTATATCACATATTATCAAATGAAAGGGAAAACATGCCTAATAACTCACCCTATACATTGGTGTTTACTGTTAGCCTGATTTGGGTCAAAAGCTTTTGACGTGCTATGCTCCAAGATATTCATAGTTTATGATATGGAAGCCTTGGGGACAGCATTCTCTGTCCTTATCCATGTGTTTCCAATTTCTTGTCTTTCTTGGATCCAGTGGGTTGGAAAAGAAGAATTCTGTAGCAAGCAGTTCCACCCCATGGCTCATCCAGCTGGAGTGATGAGGCAGCACATGGCTGTGCTGGCCCTGTGCTCAGCTGTCATTTTTAAAGCGCTGCCTCTGGGGACAATTGAAAGGGCAGTGCAGTAACAACTTTGTTCAAGTTTTTCACCAGTATTATTTGCAAAGTAAGAGAGATATTTTGATTGGTATGAAATTCAGTTCCAGGTTAATATTCTGTTTTTCTACTTTAGTACATAAAGTGAACAGTGTGATTAAAAATAAATGTCTATGTTTCAGAGTAAGCTCTGGCTCTTTCCTGAGTTGTTACAAGACACCAAATGCTTTGTGTTTTGCTGATCAGCACAAGGAAAACTGATGGGAATCTTCATTGATTCAATAAAACAAAAAGGGATTTTCACCCCTTCAAATCACCATGACCAGAGGTAGCTGTTATTTGGTGGTTAATGCAGTTTAGGGAGGGATCTTGGTTTTCTCCTCGAGTGTTGCCCTTCTTGCCTGTGCCACTCCCGTGGTCAGTCACCAGCAGTGTTCAGCTCTTCATTTAAATCATTCATCTCCTGATGTCCAGAGACGCTGGTCCCCCGCTGGTACGCTTTTAGGAGTTGAGTTGGTGTGGGTTCACGTATGGTTCCTGAACCCCAAATCTAAATGTCTGCCAAGTCCAAGGAATAAATAGACAAAAATGGGACAAATCCTATTCCTAAGGAACTTGTATCTAACTGCTTATCTGCCTGGCCTGTTTCCCTGTGGATGATACTGGAAGCAGCAGTTACTCCATTAGGATCTGACATGCGGAGTGAAAGCAAGCTGGTCTTTGGAGACTTGCTCAGAATCAGGGTGGTTTGGGTTGGAAGGGACTTTAAAGTTCATCCTCCCACAGGCAGGGACACCTTCCACTGTCCCAGGCTGCTCCAAGCCCTGTCCAGCCTGGCCTTGCACACTTCCAGGGATCCAGGGGCAGCCACAGCTTCTCTGGGCACCCTGTGCCAGTCTCACCACCCTCTTGAGTAGAGAATTTCTGCCTAGTATCTGATCTAAATCTCTCCCCTTTTAGTTTAAAACGATCCCCCCCCTTGCCCTGTCACTGTGTGCCTCTGTAAAAAGTTGCTCTCCCACCTTTTTGTAGGCCCTCTTTAGGCACTGGAAAGGGCTCTGAGGCCTCCCTGGAGCCTTCTCTTCTCCAGCTGAACACCCCCAGCTCTCCCAGCCTGGCTCCAGAGCAGAGGGGCTCCAGCCCTTGGGGCATCTCCATGGCCTCCTCTGGACCCACTCTAGCAGGTGCACATCTTTCTTTCACTGAGAACCCTAATCTGTATGCAGTACTCCAGGTCTTCCTTCTGTCAGTGTGTCCCTTCCAGGCCGGCTGGATTGGTACAGCTCACCTGCGCTCTGACATTCTTGGGAGGCAGGTGTGTGGCAGGTGCTGGGCACCATCCAGGGGCTGCGTTCTCCTCAGAGCTGCACAGGACTGAAGCAGCTCAAGGGCTTTTCCTTCTGGATTGCACATATCTGAGCTTGCAGTCCTACTTCAGGGGTTGCTGCCTGGATTCTAACAGGCATTTCTAGAAAATAATTCATGTGGCCTTAGCTGGAGGTTTAAATGGTTTAAATGAATAGTGCTGTGAATTTCCTGGCTCTCCACTTGCTCTGCAAGGAGTGCAGATCACCATCTGGAGAGCCTCTGCTCTCTGCGGATAAGGACTTTGTTGACAGCTGCAGATAGAGGATGATGAATTCCATCCCTTGGGTCTCTTTAGCTTTTCTGTTAAGGACAAAATCAGTTCTTCTCTCCTCAATGAGGAATCACATGCCCCTCTTCTTAATTCTAGTGTCCATCAGCTTGCAGATCTGTTCTGAACCATTCTGGCTGTTGGGGAGGGGGCAGGTGGGCATGCTCAAACCCAGGCAGAGCAGGAGCTGGTTTTCAAGATGGGAAGTACCAAGGACCTGAATAAATTTTGGTGGTTTTTTTCATCTCCTATGAGCAGAGGACAAATAATTCATGGCAGGTAGTGTAAATTAGCTTGCAGAATCAAGAAACTCATCTGTAATTTTAGTAAGGTTTCGGAGAGTCAAGAATTGGCAGTGCTGTCTTTTTACCTCATCCCTCCACATTCCCAGAGCTCCCTGGGAAACTGTTCTGAATTTTGTGTCAAGCATTTTTCTTTTTCTCCCTGAAAACTGTATCTGTTGGTATTTCTCTGTGAAGAAACCAGGATGAAACTTTGAGCAGCAGAGATGGAAAAAGTATCACTTTTTAAAATAGCAGTAATAAACTCTTTGCTCCTGCATGGAAAAACTGTATGTGAGTTTGGGTACACAGCAATCTCTAAAGTGGAGAATTTATAATGGAAATGCTGACACGGGTTTAACGCTGCAGGTGCCAGCCAGAGCTGCCTTGGTGCAGATCTAGCCACAGAAAATTACAGATAAGAAACCAGACAGAGAGTCTTGATTGCTTTTTGTGCTGTTCAGCTGGTTTTCTATTTGAGAAAAGCTGTCAAGTAATGATGAGTTTGGGAATATGCATGTTTTGTACACATAAACAGATCAGAAGTTGTGCACGTGAACTGAAGTTTCTATTTCAGCATCTATTCCAAAGCTAAATCTACCCTGTGTAGTTAGTTTCCAGATTAAATCTCATTGTAAAATTTATTACTGCATCCCTTCATCTGAAGTCCCATGCTTTTACCCATCTTTTCATCTACCGGAAAGGCATTGGGAGCTCCCAAAAGTCAGCAGTTATGTACAGAAAAATAAATTAATTAAACCAGCATGATGACCAGGAGGGTTTTTGTCTCCAAAAGGAATGAAAAAATTAAAAGGGTGTGTGGAAGAAGCTAGTTCCAGAGCTGAAGGCAAAGGAGTGAGATGAGTTGTTCAAATAAAATAAAAACTGCACCGTGTTCTGTGGTGTGAGTCCAGAGCTGTCGGTGCTCTGGTGGAAAGCTGCAGCTTCCCTTTCAGCCTGGGTTGGAAATAGCAACTTCCAGGCTGTATTTTATGGATTCTAGAGAAGAATTTTTACAACTTTGTTGTGAGAGTTTTATCTTCAGTAAGAGAGAGCTTCAGCTCTGGATGTCCATGGCCTGACGTATCTGTCAGCTTTGTCTCGAGTGTTGTCGTTCATCCCTGTGGACAAAGGGGAAAGGAAGATCCAAACCCCTCTGAGCTGTAAACTGAGCTTTGTTCTGACCATGCCTGTGTGGGAAAGAGTGTTGTGCAAGAGTGCTGCCAAAGGAAGGGAATGTGCTCAGGACGGTTGTGCATCTGGAAGAACAGTCTGTGCTCCCAAAAGGTTGCTTCTATTTGCATGGCAGCCATCAGGGAAGGAAAACCTGCAAATCCATCTGCGTTTTCCTGGTGTTCCTGGGACTGATACCCCTATGCAAAGACAGGCTTTGCTGGTTCTGTGGCAGTGAGTTGGCTATGTACTGAATATTTGCTTACTCTATTGAATTACATTTGGAAGTATGTTGAAGATTTTCTCCTGATTCCAGGATGAACAGTACTGTGAGATTGTTGTTCAGCAAGCACCTCGAAGATGTTTTATTTAAAGACTAATCTTCTGATCATGAATTTTAGAAAACAAATCTGATGCCAACTCTGTGGTTGCTTCTGTCTCTTACCGTGTGTCCATCGAATAGTCAGTGTCTCTCCTTGTTTCTGCCCTTTTTGCTCACCAGTCAGTGATGTGCAGTCACAGCTACAGCATTAAAAAAGAACAGGTAAAATGAGAAATATTAGGAATTGCACATCAAGTAGTTTAAAACATAATTAATTATTAGCTTGGATGTTATCCAGGGCCTAAATATACTTTTGTGAGTCAGCTCTGTGCATAAAAATTGCATAATGAAATAAATGATACCTCCCTTTTTGAGCGGTTGCCTCGTCTCTGATGTAAGGATACCAGCAATTTCTGAAAGGGTTTAGTAACACATGAAGAACACAAAAGAGGTTTTCAGAAATCACTTAATTCATAGTGATGTTATTTGAGATCTACTACATGTTTTTAATTTACTGTGTAAAAATATCTGATCTTAACTGAGCAAGTGAAATACAATTTTTTTGTTGTTTGCAAATGTGGCTGAGTAGGGAAAACCTTCCAGGAACCATTTCACTGTGGGAACTGGTTTTAATAGATTTGTTTTGGTCTGATGTCACCATTCTTTAATATCTTTTTGGCCTTGCAACAGCGCCCTAATGCAAATGTCTTAAAGGAAGCAAACCTTACCTGCTTAATATTTAGTGAGAGAGCTGAAATCAGTCTACTCTTGCTCTTGCCATCCCCCCAGTTAACCTCGCAGTGTTTTTTTCTTAGGGAATTAATGTTGCATTGTGTTGGGGTTTGGATATTTTGTTGTCCCTCAACTAAGGTTAAATTAAAAAGAGGAGGGGGAGAAGGGTTTCTGTAGGGGCTTTGGTTGCCCCCCCGTCTAAGCTTGTAAATCCTAAGAATTCAGTGCAATTAACCAACTGCCCAACTTTTGCCAGCCTATACATAAAAATGTAAGATACTTCCATTTCCCATTGAATTGATGCATCTTTATCCCACTGAAGGACCTGATCTCTTTGAAATGTCTCAGTCATGCCTGTTTTTTCCTGACAGTTCACTGCCACTGCTCAGGAAGGCCCGGGAGGGGATGGCAGCCGAAGCAGGTGGGACGGTTCCTCGTGCCCCCAGGTGCCGAGCTGGCTGTGCTGGGCAGTGTTTGTGTCTCCAGCAGTTCCAGAGGGCCAGATTGGGCAGCTGACATCACTTGGGTTCCTTGTGCCAGGTGCAGCCAAAACAGATGCGGGAAGAGGAGGGAGGAAAGAATGCGGAGCCGCCAGTTGTCAGCGCCGGCTCCATTCTCCACGGAGCTGATGTGGGAGTTGGCACCATGTGTTCCCTGCCCAGCACAGGCAGGCTCCTGCAGAGGATTCCTGGGAGCTTGGAGCTGAACAGAGCTCTTCCTTGCCTTTTGTTCTGCTCCTGAATTTGATGGGGATTAGCAGTTCTGACCAGACATTTGCAGCAGATAGTCCTGGAGTTCTGGCTTTTCTGGTTTTGGCTCTAATCAAGTCATTGTGCAGAATTCCAGAATACAAACAGATTTTAAAAAAAAAAAATGTGTGTAACAAACTTTTCAAACTTTTTCCTGTGTTCTTTATTTTTCACCCAGAGAGTTCATATTACCAGTTATGCACTGGATTTTTAACTGACTGCAATTTAAATTACCCACCATAAAAAATCTGGCAAATATTAGTGACTGATCCACATGAAATAGTCAATGTAATCTTGGCTCTCCTTTCTGTTACAAACAAATGCGTTGTTTCTAACCTTGAAGATTGAGCAGGTGTGAGGGTTCTTGGTCTCAGCAAAGAAAAAGAGCTTGAACATGTTTAGGTGTAAACGATGATTAATTTTCAGATATTAGGACTAGTTAATGTCCACTAATTAGCATGTCGGTGGCCTAAGCATGAAGTACCTTACTGTTCTGGTCAGGGCACAGCCATGTTTCCCCTCAAGATCCTGATTATTACCCAGCAGAACACAGTCTCGTGTCACAGAAAAGTGGCCTTTAGAATTCTTAGAGTGGATCTTGTTTTTTTCCATAACATTAGGAAAATCATTAAAGCAAAAATAGGATGTCACATATTGCCAGGCCTAATGCCTTCTTGAGTATAAGTGCTGCTGGGATCAGCCAGTTGAAAGAACGTACTTAGTACCTTTAGAAAATTCAGGCTGAATAAATGTCAGCATGCCTTCCCCGATTCCATTCCAGCAATCTCATTTCCCTGCCTGCAGAGCCTTTCATGACTTTGATTTCCCTACCACCGCTTCTCTGTTGTTTAACCTCAGCCCACATACCTAAAGCACTGCATCATGATCCAGAAAAGTGTGGTGATGCTCCTGATGTAACAGAGCTGGACACTTGGCAAAGGTGCTGGCTGGGGCTGCTGCTCCCAGTCATCCCTGGCAATTTATAGGGCACTTGCATGCTGTTGGGGAGAGCAGAGTTTTCACAGCACTGCTGCAGTTTTAGGATGTCGTTTTTAAACGAAGGCCTAATCCTACATTATTACTGAGGTTGACTTAAACTGCAGTTTTCTGGACTGTTGCTGATAAAGATGTGCACCCTCAGCTTCCCCAGACACACGTTCAGCTCAGCACACAGGGAGCTCACTTAGTGAGCTGGACACAACCACAACACCGGCATGGGAATCACAGCTTGTATAAATGTGAGCTGTTGTTGATGTGCCCCTAAGGGTTTTATTGGGGGTTCATGAGGGGTCAGATAAACATTTGGTTCCAAACTGTCCCCGGTCCTGTGAGCTTGGGGTGTCATACTCAGGTTACAGTGGGGATTACTGCGGGTGTTTGAGGCTGTTCTGAACTGTTGGGAGTGGCTGATGCCCCAGTGCGTGGTGTGGATAAGGAGAGGGTGGAATGGCAGAAATTAGTGTCTCTGCTGAATGGAAAACTGAGGACTTTTATTTCGCCATGAGTCATTTTATATTATTTTAGTGCTGCTGTGCAATAAGCAGTGTACATATCAAGGAGAGCAAATTCAGGAATAGTGCTCAGTAATAAAGGATGTTACGTCAGTGTGATGGGTGTGATGGATGACTAAAATTTCATTGTTCTTCAGGAGCAGTTCTTTTCTGCAGAGTTCTTGACATGAGAATTATTCTAATTTGTATGAAGAATGCCAGTAAATTTGACTAGAATCATGGAAGAGCTGCAGAGAGAAGAATCAGTACTTAGAAAATTTCCAAAGTGCATGGTTTTGCTTACTCAGCGTGTCTGTGCAGAATTTATACACGTTAGGCCTCTGGAAGTGATGCACCACTGATCCCTCTATTTTTCAAGCTGTTTATTAAAAACAGCAGTTCCATTTTTGACTGATTTTAAGAGAGAAATTATGGATTTCTTCAGTTTTGTCTCTGTTCAATTCCCACAGAAGTTGCAGTCTGAACACTTTTCTTCTTTCTCAGCTGCCTTCTTCAAGAAGCAAGAGGAGGTGAAAGTGTTCCCAAAGAAGGTGATGACCATTTTTAACCTTCCTGTTAAAACCAGCTATCCTGCTGCTTATCTTCCAGCACACTTGCAAGAGCTGCATGTATTCTGCATCTCAAGTCCTTCAGATCTCAGTTGCTGTAGTTCTCCAGGATATATTAGAAGCAGTGGAATAGCTTTAGGGGGAATACAAATCCCCCTAGCACACTGGAGCACTTCTAGTCTTACAGTAGTTGGCTTTTCTGAGGGTTGTATTTATTAATTGCTTTCTGCCAAGAAAGCACTTACACAGAAAAATTGGTCATGACAGATGTATAGTGGAATCCAAAAGTCTGAATATATCCAAAAATCTGAACTGCTGTTGATGAGAAAAAGAAGCAGAGAAAGTAGGACATTTCTTTGAGCAGAAGGAAAAGGTAGGATTAGATTAGTGCAGAGGAGAGAGGAAGAAATGGTAGTGGAGACAATAAGAGGTCTGTTTGAATAGTTCGTGGTGTCTGCAGCAAGACAACATTAATGAGCAATTTGCCAGCTAATTATACTCCTTTTGTTCTGCTCAGTGCTGCACAGCATAGCAGAGCTTCCCCAGCCTCTGTCACCTGCTTGCCAGGATCTGCAGGAGAAGGTCCTAGCTCCAGGTGCCCTTCCCTCTGGGAATGCTTTTTGGGAGTCCTTGGGTTTCAGGGGCGCTGTGGGGCAGCCGCATTTGCTCTGCAGGAGCACGTAGTGCTGCAGTGTGCTCTGGGCACCCCCCCAGGCAGGAGCAATGCCAAGGATGAGGCTGAGCAAATGAAGAATTTGGGGACCTCTGTGCAGGTTCCAAGTAGTAAAATGCAGCTGTTTGTGCTTTGGAGAGCCACCAGCCCCCCTTCCTTGCAACAATCCTCCTGCTGTAAACCTGCCTTCGTTTTGCTTGCTGGCTTTACCAAGCTGGCCTCACATCTACAGTTTCTCATCTTGGAATGCCATGGTTTTTGAAATTCTGTACCTTTTAACTCCTCAGCTGTCAAGAAGTATGCAGGTGTTTGTGTTACACACCGTGTGCTGCAGCTCTGCACGTACTCGATGTACTTTGCTGCTGCTTCATAAAACACGTTTCTTCGCTCTTTTGAAGAGCAGCATTTCCCAAACTTGATATGAGTCTGTTACTTTCTTCCATTATGTTCTGGCTCTGTAACTCAGGTAAGGAAGGTGGCTTGAGGGCTCTGAGCAAAGAGTCTCAGCCAGAGTTCTTTGGAAAACTGTTCTTGGAGCAGTGCCCTTCTCCTGCCGTGACAGAAAGTGCATGGAGTGGGCAGGGGAAGGTTGGCCTCTGCTGTTGCAGAGCTCTGCGCATGAACTGCCACACGTTTACGTGTGGGTTCAGAGACATGAGCTTCTCTGGCCATGTCAGCAGTGTCCTGAGGTCTGTGCTCCTGCCCGTGCTGCAGCTCTGGGACTGTTATGGGGGTGCTGTGTGGGTATCACAGGCTGCACTTACATGGATTGGAGACGGCAGGGGTTTCTGTTACTCCGCAAAGCAGATTATTGTGCAGAATGTTTAGAACTTAGTGGTGCTTACTGACTATTGCATTGGGAATCTGAGCCCATTCCATTGTGTCTCAATATTCTTTCTTGTGAAGTTACAATGAAACTTCATAAGAAGATAGTTTAATTTTTGTTCTGAGAGGTTTTTTTCAATAACTCCTTAATTTCTTACAGAACATGGGATAGAAGCTGTCCTAACACATTTACTTTGTTCTACACTTTCTACCTGTTCTTTCACTTCTGTACATTGAGTCTGTTCCTATTTTCCACATACTCTCACAGCTCAGGTCTGTCTTAAGTATCTTGGGCATCAACTCCTTCTTCCTGCCATGGCTACTCCTTCTTCCGTATTTGGTCTGTTCAGTGTCTAAGGAGGAATGGATTCCCGTCTTTCCAGAGGCTGTTGGTAATGTGGCTATGGTAATAATAGTAGATATTTGCTCTGTCCATCACAGACAGGGAGGCTTTGATAACCGAGAGCGAGGAGCAGCCTCCTGTTTGCAGCCCTCCTGTGTCTCGCACCTTCAGTTACAATGGGCAGCTCTCAGTAGGAAGCCATTTTCCTGTAGTGAGCAGAATAAGGCTGAACTGGTTGCTTTTCCCCTGACATTGTCCAGAGTTTTTTTGGCTGTTACTGTGTTTCAGGAGTATATCAGATCTTGGCGTAGGTGCTGGGTGGTTTTTGTTATGTTTAAATAAGCAGAGGCAATGCAAGAGAAATAATTCAGAATTTGAATAATTGATGCTTACGTCTTGCAATTTGCTTAATCCGTTTAAGAACTGATCCAGTTGTGGTTGTCCATGTGCGCGAGGCAGGAGACATTTCTCCCTCAGCTGTGATGATTTTGGAGCACCACTGCCTCATCTGGGAAGTTGCAGCTGAGGACATAATTCATAAATCTCAGTTCTGGTTTGGCTCCCGGGGCTGCCTGCGTGTTCCCTGGTTCTGTGGTGTCCCAGGCTGGAGAGCCAGGGGCGTGTGCGACACTGGGAGCCTCCTGTAGTGCCTCGTCCTTCCCTGTGCTCAGTGCGTGGCACTGACACCCCGGTGGGCAGTAATTGGGTCGTAAAATGAAAGTTGAGAGGGAAGGCATCAGGGAAACTGTAATCTGACACTGTTGTATTAAGCTGCCCAGAGGAAAAGCCAGCGTTTGTTTACTCCAGTAGGAAGGAATAACAGGAGATCGTTTTTTAGGAAATAACCCACCTGTGTAGTTTGTTCTACCTGCGCTTAGAGGTTTGGAATAGGAAAACCACCCCTACACACACATCAGTTAGGGTTTTTTCCATGGTTACAGTGCAGTATTTTTGATTAAGAAAATATCAGTAAAAATATCATAGCCACGTTGCAGAGATCCACTGCAAAAGTATAGTAAGTTGCCATTATTAGCAAATGAAAAATGGAATTTTAGTTATGCTTGGGAAATGCTGCTGAAAATATTTTGCTTAAGAAGGAAGCAGTGACAGTGGCAAGTGGCAGAATTTCTGAAAGTTTATATAAATGAAAAGAGTTTTATTGCAGTTCAGTTAGTAAGAAGAAAAATTGCTGAAACTTGCCAGCTAAAAATTTTAGTATTCATTTCATGAAATGATAGAGGAATATCATAAAAGTATTGTTGTAGCTTTATTCATGAGAATGAGATCTGGGAGTTGATAAGCCTTAGATGTAGAGAGACATCTGTGATGGCTAATTAATACTTTAACATTTTAGTCAACAGCAGTTAAATGTGCTTTGTTTCAATTAACAAAACTGTGTTTTGCTGCTAGTTTTTTGGGGTTTTTTTAATAATTAACAATACTTATGTGAACAGAAATCCTCTTTGATTTTTTGGGGTCCTTTTCACTTTTAAAGCCTTTGGTAAAGGTACAGTTCAGAAGAGTTTTCTCTCCAGGTGAGATGTGTGATTTCCTTTAGCTCTCTGGGAAGGCAGCAGTGTTTTCTGCTCTTATATTTTTCCTGTTGATGTGTGCAGCTCTGTTGTATTTGTGCTGGGAAACGTGGTGCTGTCTGAGCCAGACAGTCTGGACTGCTCCTGGAGCAGTTTTCCAGGACTTGGCAGTGATGGCACATCACATCTCAAGTGCAGGGTTTAAGTACTATATCAGGAAAATTGGCTTAATTTGTGCTTAATTTTTCACTTTCGTTCTACCAGGGTGGCTGCTGAGTGCTCAGTGGAGGTGGGGATACCCTCTTGACAGCCTGGGATTTGGCTTTGCCAGGTGGGTTTATCCCACTTTCCACGGTGCCGTTGGCCTTTGACTGTCAGGATCAGCAGGTTAAAGCCAGCTGCCATGTCCCCAAGGGCTGGGTTCCCTGTCCCCCTCTCCTGTCTCCCACCAAACCACTGCTGGCACACATACCACGTGGTGTACCCATGAGCGTCCTTCACAGCTGCTCTCATCACATTCAGTGTTACCCACCAGGACTGCAGTGATTTGAAAAGTTTGGGAATAACATGGCTGTAATATATTTAGAATAAATGTAAAGAGAAGATGGGCTCTGAACCTCAGCAGGCTGTTTCCACCTGGATAATAATTTAGGCACATAGTTGTGTACTGAAGCATGGCACAGGGTGGTTGTGGTCTGAGAAAGGTGCAAACTCTGGTTTACTTTAAGGCATTAAAAAACCAGTTAAATTTACTGTAGGGATCATGTCTGCCTGCTCTGAAATTAAGCAATATCTGGGTTGGAATGCGACATCTGTTTAAACAGTGCCCAGAAATAGTACGCAACAATTTTCAGGTCAGGAAGCTGGGAACATCCTGATCATCTCAAAATGCCAAGGGAACTGTAGGTGGGTGGAGTGTTATTACCCAGCCTGGTATCTGGACAGGGAATCAAAGCACCTCTGAGAGCTCTGTACCCACAGTGCTCCGCACTCAGCTCCATATCCCTGGGGTGTCAGCTGGCAGCAACACAGGTTCTGGGGGACCTTTTAGCCTGTTCTTCTTTTCACATCTTGTCCCTGTCTCTGTCCAGTGCTTCAGTTTGGATGGGCCATGGCTCTGTGGTTTGCAGGTGTTGCTGGTTCCCAGGCCAAGGTGATGACGTTTTCACACAGGGGCGTTCCATGGGAGCCCCTTTGGGATCATTCCCAACCTCCCACTCCTGCTTTGGCTCCTGCTGCCGTGCTGTGCCACCATCCTTCTCAGTTATGCCAGTGGCACTGTTCATGGAGTCAGTCTGGAGGACAGCAGGCAGTTAATGTTCTGGATTCAAACCCAGCTGCATTTCTTGGTGTAGGTGACGCAAGAGCGAGGGAAGGTGCAAGGTGCTGCGGTGCCAGGGAGGACACCAGCAGAAGGCCTGGGATCAGGAATCAGGAATGATCCTGCTTCTGTCACTGCATGCTAATTGCAGTGATATAAATGGGCATTTCCTTGCATGGACTGGAACTGGCACCTCAGTCAGGCCTGTATCTAAATGATTTTCTCGTGTTTACTCAGTAAATGACTGGATGCAGCTGTTTATACACTATTTGCAGTTTCTTGTGAACACCTGAGTCACACAGTTCTACAATCACCTGCCTGCACCAGTCCCATAACAGCCCCTTGGTGTTGGAGGTACTGCACGCCAGGGGAGAGCTCCTAAAGCTCTCACAGTACCCTGGCTGGTGCCTCTACCAGTCTGTGTCACTGATGTGAATCCACTGGCATGGAAGAACAGCCTTCAGATTCTCAAGAGTCCATTGTGCGGCTGGCAGAATTAAGTATATATTTATCAAGTGTTGCTGCAGCTAAAATTCTTTTTTTTTTTACTGCTGTTTGGACATTATGAAATTTTCAGGCACTTTCAGGAGTTTGTTCTGCACTATTGGTGATCAGTTGTAACAACGTGGTGTATTGGTCCAGGTTTGGAAACAGGCAGGAAGAGTCCAGGACCAGGGCTGCTGGGAGAGCTGTCCTGATGTTGGTCTTAGGAACCACCAGACAAGCACAGGATTGCAGCTTAGCCTGGTACTGCATGGCAGCAGTAGAGCCTTTCCTTGGGAGAACTGCATATGTTGGAGGTGTCAGCTTGTGTACACGTTTGGGGGGGCTTAATAGTATTTTACACGTAGCTAAAGGTCTTAATCTCCGTGACACCTGCCCACTCCTGCAGATCCTTCACGTTGTTTGTGTGACCTTTTAGTCAAAGTCCTGACCGACCTGTTGTAGCTCTGCTGTTTTCTAACTTCTGATTTCTATTCAGGCTGGAATAAAGCTAAGTGGACTTCAGTTGCCTGTTGTAATTGCTCGTGTGCTCAGCTATTGCCTAACTGTAATGTCTGTTTTACCTTATGGTGAATAGTACATTTCACCACTCTTAGAGGTCAGGTTAAATAAAGGGTGCGCATCTGAGGTAATATTCACCTTTTATTCCAGAGCTGAAATGAGCAAGCCACTAACAGATGAGCTGTTAACTATTGGCACTTTCCCTTCTGGAAAACAACAAGCTTCAGTGTTTGAAATGAACATCAATACAATAGTTTATTCGTACTTTTCTTCTAAATGTGACTCCCATTTTGTGTCATCCTAAGTAAAGCTGAGGTGCATGTATACAATCCTGTGGCTCAGCTAAGTGTACTGCTTTGTACCGAAGTGTCAAGGGATGTTTTTCCTTTCTCTGCTGTTTTGGAGACTAAGGGCTTTTAGGGTGCTGCAACTTTATCCCAGACTT
Organism: Corvus hawaiiensis; assembly: GCF_020740725.1. Lineage (NCBI taxonomy): Eukaryota > Metazoa > Chordata > Aves > Passeriformes > Corvidae > Corvus > Corvus hawaiiensis. Next base: position 508,497 of record NC_063255.1, on the reverse strand, counting down.
TTCTTCCTGGCTTGCAGCTTGGATAGGTGCCAAATTGCAGCCTAATTTTTACATGGATTTGGCTTGGGAGTGTCACCTTATCACCTAAATCTCCTATGCTGAGCAGTTGTTTCACATTCTGAGGTGTTTGGCACAAGTTAGAATTTCCAAGTAGTTCTGTTGGATTTTAAAGCTTTTTCAGTCGCTGTCTACTGATTACACTTAATGAAGTGTTTCCTTGTCCCATTGCCCTTAGTGATGGCTGTCTTCTAATCTTGATCTTTAATGATATCATCAGTAAAATACATACAAACTCTACTACAAAGGGATATTAAACATGTATTACTTGGTCCAAAATCTATTTTAAGCTAGTATCTTTTTTCTTCCAGCAGTTATTACTTATGCTACTTGTCCTTATCTCCCTCCATGGCACACAGATGCTTTTCTGTATTATCTGTGTATCTAGAAAGAAAGTCAGGTGCCTGAACCCTGCCACTCCTGCTGCTCCCAGGAATGGTCCCTAATCCTGATACCTGCTTCATTCACAGATTGATCTGGAACATTTAAACATCAGATTATATTTTAATGTAAGATTGACTTATTTGAGTATTCAAGTTGGACTGTCTCACTTTATTTTTCTTTACGTTGGACATGGCATAAAATACATGTATTGTGTTGGATGTGTCCCCTGGACCTCACCTTTTTTCCATTGTCTTTCACTGGACAGCTGAGGTGCTCGGCTGTTCTTGGGATTCAGTGATGACCATGTTTCATTGCAGTGTCTCTGCAGGTGTGAGGGGTCCCTCACACACTCGGGAAAATTCAGCGCACTGAACACCCACCGTGCCTGGTGTGTGTGAGCCTGATGCTGCTTTCCCACAGGATCAGTGCATGAATGAGCGAGGTGGTTGGACAGATTTGGGTTTCCTGAACTGACAGTGGGTATTTATGTCTCTGCAAAAACACTGAAGTGATGACCTTCCACTTCAAGAGAGCTCCTTGGGAAATAGGACAGTGTCTGACTTTCTCCTGTTCTACAGTAAATGTACGAAACCAACCCAACAGGTGCAACAGGGGATGCTGAAACTTTGTAAAATTGCTCTGGAATGTTAAAGGCTAATTAGGAAATTTTGGGATAGCTTTTATTATACTTGGGCTTTGCAGCAAGACTATAACAAAGCATCCGAGCCCTGCCCTACCCCTGCCTGCGTGTGCTTGTCCTGCTACCCACACAGAGGCCACGTTCCAGGTGGCACAGGAGCAAAACTTAGGGAGCAATAGCATTTGAGGGGTCACTCATTCTGGTTGGGAAAGTCCAATTCAAGCTATAGCTCAGTGAGCATCTGCATCCTGTGCCTTTGTTGTGGAGAATGGATTACGCACTGTCTAGGGGGGGATCAGACTGGAGCAGGAGTTAGCGGTGTGATACTGTGAAACACAGCAGAGCAGGCTGGTGCCTTGGGTGGCTCTCTGGATTTTAGTGACAGAGAGGTTCTCGAAACACACATTGTTATAATGAGAAATTGGAAAAAGAAGGCAATGGAAAAAGTTCCTGTGGCTCATGAGATGCCTTTGCTGGAAGCAGGAAGCCCCAAAATGAGAATGCCTAAATATTAGGGCAGTGGAGGCTTGCAAGAGAAAATTCTTTTCACAGAACAAAAATACTAAATACTAATATTAATATACTAGCCTCCCCCCCTTTTCTTACAGATGTATATGTACAGTCAAGTGTTACATAAAGAGTGAGTTTTATAAGAGCCCTAGTTCTGGTAAGGGTGACCATATCGATGCAGAAGTAGATGAGGAAGTAATTCCACTTACAGAGCTGTCTGGGACTGAGGGGTTTCCAGTTCCACTGTAAGCTACAAACATATTTTGTTGGTTCAGCGTCTTTGGGTGTTTCTAACCTACCTGAACATTTTCTGTATCCATGAGTTGTGTTTTTCTTGAGCTAAACGCTGCAAGAAGAGATGTAGCAATAGGTATATTTTCTTCAGAGTAGTTATTGGAGTGACTGTATTGAAGCAGGGATGGCAGGTACTTGGGTGGTACTTGGCAAGTACAGGTGCCAGTATTAAGGGGAAAATATGTTAATTCCCTAAAAACAGGGCATGCTACCAGGTTTTTGTAGTATTTGCTAGGAAGAAGATTAATAGTCAAAATTCTGTAATGAAAAATCTACTCACTGTTTTTACTTAAAACTGGAAGAACCACGGTCTCCTTGGTGCAGATGTGCTTTCTGTGTTGTTCCATAGCATCCAGCACAGCAGGATGTGTCCATTCTGTAGGGATCATGAAATGTCATCCTATCTTTGTAGTAGAAACAGAATTCTTATGATGTTATCATATAAAAGGTGAATTTTAATATTAAACTTAATGCTCTGCTATGAGAAATATGTAAACTTGGCTCTGCAGCAGCAGCATGCACTTCCTGGAATTCTGTGCATAGCATGGTTATAAATAGGCAGCAGGTTATTTGGGAATCACTGGGGCTGGTATCTGGTGTCGCAAACAGTATCTGGGAGAAACTGTGTTCCCTGGTAGACGGTTGGGTTTGGAAGAATGCAACTGCTTGATCTTGAAAATTCCTGTCTGAGTGAATCCCAAGTGTCCCTCAAGCACAGGGCCCGGGTCCCACAGCAAACACCCATCTGCCACTGGCGTCCTTTGGCCTCAGCTGCTGCCAACATTTCCATGCTTTGCCTGTTGTGAGTAACATTCGCTAGACCCAAATGCTGGAATTCACCCTGTTTAGGTGAGCTGCTCCCACAACAGGTAAGTGTAGGACTGTCAGTCCATGAAGGGCAGCTTGGATCTGTCCCCCTTCAACAGGAAACCACCTGGGGCTCCTCAGTGCTTTGGAGGGGTTCTGGGTTGGTTGGGGTGATTTCCCCCCAGGCAGAATTGTGTCAGCACCACCACACGTGCCTTGGGCTCAGGAGCCTGTTTGGAGTGTCACAGGAAATCCTGTGCTGAGATAAATGAATTAGAACAACAAGTCATGGGCAACAATAAGAGGGTAGAAACCAGTGATTCCTAAAATAATGGTACTCAACCATTGTGACTAGGTTGATGTTTATAATTTTTTGCTTTTCTGATGTAAGTTTACTTTCTGTATGACAGACCAGAGACGACTTCCTGGGCCAGGTGGATGTGCCACTCAGTCACCTCCCGGTAAGCACCAGATCTCTGAAAACCCCTGGGGCTGTGTACAGTTGATGGCACACTCCACTTACATTCTCCTAAAGCAAGTGCTCCCAGCGGAGCTTAAAGGAAACTGTTACGGACAACCAAGCCTCACCTGCACAGGGACAGGGAGATGCATCAGCTGTGCATGGAAGGGATGCACTTTCTGTGCAAAAAAAGCTTTGGGATAGCAAATTTGCTTCAGCAAATGCATGGAGAACCAAAAGGCTGCCAGAACTATGTCATCTGTTCATTATTTTAGCTGAAATCGAATTCTTTGCCAGCAGTAAGAGTTCAATAGCAATCAATTGAAAGTAATTGACACAGGGTTTGAATCATTTTATTGTCTGTTGAGGTGTTTGGTTTGAGGGTGGTAATGTTTGTTTCTGTTTCTTAATTAATGGAGGAATTCAGTGTAAAGCTGGTTCTGTAACTCTGTAAAGCTCCAGTTGTCTGGTTTCCCCCCAGCAGCCAGGATTCTGCATGGACTGCAAAATTAGAGGCTAAATTGAGTGCAATTCCTATTTATAGATTTATAACTAGGAATCAACAAACGTGTACGTATATGCAGTGATTGCTTTAGCCTTGGTACAAACATTTCTGGTATTATATACTGTTTTGGATGACTAATATTGACTGAATGTAGTTAATATTTTTTAAATGTTGTGCACATTAATCTTAACATCTGTGACCTTGCAGGGCTTTTTATGTGTGAACGGGTGAAGTTATTGCAGTGTTTACATCAAAATAAGGTGTCAGTTAAGCATAACTGGCTTTTTGTGTCTGGTTTTGACTTGTTGCTATTGATGTATGCTATTGTGGGAGGAAAATGGCTTTGTAATGACTTGCACAGTGACGTTTGTTTAGAAGTATCTTTTATGGTTGATCTCCAGTCAGCACATGGTGTGTGGGGTTATAAACTTGTAACAGTGGAAAGCTACAAGGGAAGGATCACGAGCACCTTGTGGTTACAAATGCATCCTTCCCTTCTCATGGGAGCTTGTGTCATCCCAGCTGTGTTGTGCAGGATTGCTTGGTCTGTGCTTGTGTGGATATCTCCATTTGGTATCCTTATGCACAGACATGACCTAAATAGCCCTGATAATAAATAATAGGAACAGTGGAAAGAGTAATTTTCCTCTCAGATATTTTCCCTGCCGAAGCTGCTGTGTCTCGGAGCAGTCCTTTCTTCAGTAGCTGTGGCCTTGTGGGACCTCCCACATGCTTCCCCACCTGCTCCTGCCCTGCTCCAGGGAGAGAGTTACCTGTTGGGAAGGTGTGTGTGCACACTGGCTCAGGGAAGCATGCTGTACATCTTCAGTCATCCTTCCAGGACCTTAATAGGAGCCATTGGGGTGTATTTATTAACAAATTCATAATCAGCTTTCTAATTCTGCTGATTTGTTTTGTCAAAGTCCTTTTTTTCCAATACCAGCTAATTACTATTGACAGAATTTGGGTAAAACATACAGCTCCTCACTGGGAGCACGTCCCTTCCAGCTGGGCACTAAACAGCAGTGCCGAATCATGCATGCCTTGGTGCTGGTGAGCTGGTTAAAATCTGCCATCTCTGAGCAAAATGGGCAGCGTGTCTCTCCCAGAGAAAGTGGACACTGGCAGGGGCAGAGTTCAGGCCGGGAAAGGAGAGGCTGTGTGGGATTTGGCTGCCACGTATAACATAGTTCATGCTTCCAGTTTAGAATAAAGTTCCCCAGACAATCAACAGAAGTGTGCATATGGATTCATCATCTTTTTCCCTTGGCATCTGAAATTCCTACTTCTGAAATTCCTGCAGCTGTGTGTTCACACATGTGAAGGATATGACTTACTTGGTAAGAAAGCTGAAATTCTCATGGAATAGAAAGTTTCCAAGGTTCCAGGCTTTAGGTAACTTAGGATTCAGTGGACATCAGAGATGTAATCTGTCAGCCTGATGTGTGAATGTTTTTTATGTGGCTGGACTTGTGGGGAAGCCCTTTAATTTGCCATTTTCTCCACTGCTTACAGACTGAAGACCCAACCATGGAGAGGCCGTATACATTTAAGGATTTCCTCCTCAGACCAAGAAGGTGAGGGGAAGGACCTTTAAAACATTTGAGAACTTTCAAACATTTCTTACTTCATGATTTTTTGATTTGCAGTTATTTAAAAATGAGTTATTAAATGCAATGTACCTCCTTGTCTTGTAGCCACAAATCTCGCGTGAAGGGTTTTTTGAGACTGAAAATGGCGTATATGCCTAAAAATGGTGGCCAAGAGGAAGAAAACAGTGATCAGAGGGATGACTCTGAGGTAAGGCTGAGTCCTCAGGGAAGGATTCAAGAAAAATTGTAGAGTCAGCTGTATTTGAAGGATAAAGCCCTGAAAACAGAGTTAGCAGTTGGTTCTCTTTGGCACTGAGCCACCAGGAGAATACCCAGCCACCTTTGGGAATCCCTCTTTAATAGATTGCTGGGGATTTAGCTCTTTTCTCATTGCAATGAGGTGCACACTGTAACCACAGAGGTCTTTCTCCTTCATTCCTAAGCATGGCTGGGATGTGGTGGATTCCAGCGATGCCGCATCTCAACGTCAGGAGGAGTTGCCACCTCCTCCGCTGCCTCCTGGGTGGGAAGAGAAGGTGGACAACCTGGGGCGGACTTACTACGTGAATCACAACAACAGGACCACCCAGTGGCACCGACCCAGCCTCGTGTAAGCAGCCGTGGGCTGGGGGCTGTGTGGGATGGAGAACCAGGCTGGAGCTCGAGTCGGAAAGGAAACCGCGCTTTATGCCTGAAAGAGACTTCCTCGCCCCCAGCAAATCACAGAGACACAGAGTACTCTGGGAAATTCCAGGAAGTCTGAGATGGGAGGGAAGGCAGTGCGTTAACAATGCACCTTAGAATATTAGGAGACAGATAAGGAATTTTTCAGTAAGTAATTTAACAGGAATAAATTACTTTGTTTATAGAGACTGTTGAAGAGGTAAGGAAAAAAGTCAATTCTATTAAGCTTTAATGAAGTTGAACAGATTAGCTTTGAGGAGATCCTGGTTATTATTCTGTGAATAGGCTTCATTCCCTGGATGTGCTATCAGAGAAGTCTGCAAGCCGTGGGAATATATTCTCCAGATTAGATTTAGAAAGCTGTGGCAAGCTTACATTTTACAGAGTGTGAATAACTGACAGTGTCAAGAGTTACACTAAAATCACATATTTAACCCAGCACTGCCAAGGCCACCACTAAACCATGTCCAAGGAAGTGCTGGATTCTCCAGCACTGGACCCGTTCAAGGTTGGGCTCCACAGAGTGCTGGGCCATCTTGTCTAGGCCATGGTTTCCCTGCCATGAGAGGTTGAACCAGATGATCCCTGAGGTCCTTCCCAACCTGGTGTTCTGTGACATTTGTGAAGTGCTTCCAGTTTTACTTTCTTTCAACTGAGGGATTAAACAATCTCCTAATTATGAAGCTGGATATATGCATGAATAATGATTTTTATAATCAAAAGCATTACCAAAGTTTTGAAGGCAATGGACAAAGTGGGGGCTTCGCTTAACTTGGGTTATTTTCTTGTTCTTTTCTCCTTCCCATGCTGTGTTCCCCCCTCTGCAGCGACGTGGGATCCGAGTCAGATAACAATATCAGACAGATAAACCAAGAGGCAGCTCACAGGCGGTTCCGCTCTCGGCGCCACATCAGTGAGGATTTGGAACCAGAGCCTGTGGAGAGCGGAGACATTCCTGAGGTATGCCCAAGCCTTGGGCCTAAGGAGCTGACTAAACTTCGAGCTGCCATGTTTCTCACACGTGAGCCAATTACTGTGCAACACAGAGAGTCGTGGTTTTACACAGCATTTGTGGAAATTACATTGGGAAAATGCCAGCAGCACAATGACAGCACAGCCAGAGCCACTCTGCCAAGGTCCCGTGCAGCTGCAGCTGCCTGGCGGCCCGTGGACAAGGCTGAGTCCTATGTAAATGCTGGGAGAAACATTTATCATTCCAAATTGCTTGTCATATGTACATTGATAGAAACACTTTCATATTCTGCTCTGAACAACAGTGTAGTAACTTATAAAAAGAAGGGAAGTGGACTGGCTGTAACTGCCCTGTGCTTCAGTTTTCTGTAGTGCCTTGATTTAGGGGGAAGAGAAGCTGTTGTTTGTGTTGGGCACAGTGAGATGATCACACAGAAGGCAAAGGGAAAGAAGATTCGGTCTGTATAAAACCTGAGCTTAGTTTCTTCTCTTTCATTAGCCTTGGGAAACCATTTCAGAGGAGGCAAGTGCCAGTGGGGATTCCTTAAGCTTGTCACTACCACCTCCTCCAGCATCTCCAGTATCCCGGACCAGTCCTCAGGAGCTATCTGAGGAGCTGAGCAGAAGACTCCAGGTCACTCCTGATTCCAATGGGGAACAACTCAGCTCTTTGATTGTACGTAATGTGTAATCTGTAAACCTCTAGTGCAGAAATGTGCTCTTATTTGGCATAACCTGAATCACTTCATGCATGGGGAGCGATTGCTGGTCTCAGGAAAACCTGAGCATGCAGTTAAAATTCCCTTCCAAAAAATGCATCACAGTTTCACCATCGAGCAAACTGCCTCGGACAACAGAATTCCTCAGTTCAGATTTCAAGTGTTCCTCTGTGTGAGTTTCACTTCAGATTCTGCTACTCTTAGACCTTTAGTGAAACAAAATATATGAGAGTAGACCTAGGAATTTTCAAAGGAAAGGGAAAAACAGAAAAATGGTCTCTGCACTATCCATTAGTCAGAATGGGGATACCATAAAAAATCAGGATAATGTATGTACAAGTGGGGGAATGTTTTCTGTCTCTTTGATTACAAAAATAATTGTAAATATTAAACAGAACATTGTGCTCTGATTTATTTATTTTATATTCTTAGTATGATGCTATCAAGGTACCTCTGCAGTTCAAGAGATAAGAAATCATATTTACTCTTGTTCTCATCAAACAGAATCTCGATTAGGTGCATTTTTCCCAAAGAGCCAGTGCAGTTGGTCTCTGACTGATGGGAATGTCACCTAGAGGTTGGTCAGCAAGTGACAGCTCTGATGCTCTGCTGGATCTGCATGCAGAGGCACTTGGGCTTGTGTTGAGAATGGCAATTTTAGTAGCCCTCCACTGGTTTTACTGCAGCAGTCAGTGCTGTATTTTCCTGAACACTGCTCAGCCCTGGAGTGCCCAGCTGGACTGGCAGGGAGGAGCTACACTGTAGTGTCAATCAGACATGATGCATATCTGCTTTTTGAGGGAGGTGTTATTTCTAGTTCACAGTCATGAAGGATGTGTCTTGGGAAAAGACACAACTAATTCAGAAGTTAGAAGGCAAAGAGGAAAATCAAAACTGATTTTTTTTTTTTTTTTAAATACCATGAATTTTTAAGTAAATGAATTTTTAAAAAAGACTTTGAGCTCTCATCCATAATATTTGATTTTGGATTTATTTCTTAATGCCTTATTTTTTCAATAATTCATGAGTTTATTCATGTTGACATTTCTCCTTTAGAAAAATGAATGGGCCCCTTTTTTTGTAGTGTATAGGAAGCAGAAAAATGGGATATACCACTCTGTGGTAAAGCAGAAGTAGATAATTGTTTACAGGAGATTTGCTACAAAGAGGTTAGTACCTGTAGTTACTGAATTTTCTGAATAACCATCATGTTTTCATGTTTTAAGACACCCTAACTTGGATACATCTTTTTTTTTTTTTTTTTTTTTTTTTTTTTTTTTTTTTCAGCAAAGAGACCCTTCTTCACGACTGAGGTCCTGCAGTGTAACAGACACCGTCGCTGAACAGTCCCAGTTATCCCTGGTAAGCCAGAGGTCCCTTCTATTTCTTACTTTTTGGGTGGACATTCTCTGATTCTGAATAACACCTTGCCTTGGGTCAGCTCTAGTCAGACACGGATCAGTGACCAGGGTGGGCATCTGATTGTCCCAAACAGCAACGGAGACCAAATTCATGTGAGCTAAAAAAGGAGGACATTCCTGAGAGAAGTAAACATTTGGAGACTGAGCAAGTCCCACTCTCCTCAGTTGTTGAACATGGAAATTTAGGTTACTGCACTCCTATGGTGCAGTCAGTGGAGAGAGAAACTCCTCCAAGGGGTGTTCCCAGCTGGGGGAGGAGAGGGCAAGAGAACCAGCTCTACCTGGAACTGGAGCAGCCGCAGGACTCTCACAGCAGGTGTATTCCTGCGACCCATGAGTTGATTTTACTTGCAATATATAAATCTGTCTAAAATCCCAAAGGATTGGTGTTTTGCCTGGTTGTAGTGAAAATGAGGCTTTTGGTGAGAGTCTGGTATGACATACCTGGGTAGAATTTCAGTTCTTTAATCTGAGGGTCTTAGGGAAGCAACTTCTGCAGGTTTATTTAAGGAGATTGTTCAAACAGGAGAAAATACAAAGATGTTTTGTCAACAAAGCTCTTCTCTCCCTTCAGAACCATGCACACCTCTGCTCCAGCTGACAGAAAGTGGTGCCTGTCCTACAGCCCACATGCAAGAGTTGCAGAGGTGGCAGGTTTGTTCTCTCTGCCACCTCTCAGCAGTAGGTACAGAGACCACTTAAAATAGGAGCGTGCAAGGTGTGCTTTTGAGTAAAACTAGTCAGATTGCAAAAGAATATTTTAAAAAATTATATTTTTCTTCATCAAGAGTTTTGTCTTCATTTTTTTTATTATGAATGTGTCCCATGTGAATCTGCAAATAGAAAACCTGTGCATACCAAGAAGTTTGTTACTGAAGCTGCTTGTCTGTGCATTGCTTGTTCTCTCTGCTGCTGCTCTTGGGCAAACACTTCCAGAAACCATGGAGGTTTTCTCTTGGCTGGATTTTTCCTGTGCTGTAGCAGTTATTTAGTGTAGCTGAAGCATGTCCCTGGCTCTGGGGGTGAGCAGTGGGATGGGTCCCAGTGCAGTCGTGCCTCAGCTATTGCTCTCTGTGCCTGACTGTAGGGGGAACAAGGGCTGCTGTGCTGCTTTATTGCTGTGTTTAGCACTGCTGGAGCCGGGGGCTGTACATGGGCTGGCAGGTGGGGCTGGGGAGAGGCCTTTCTCCTGCTTCTTGAGGGACACTCATTTCCTGAGCACATGTTCAAATAAGTAGCACTGAGAGCATTGCTCTAAAACATCATCTTACCTGATCTTAACCACATTTCATCCTTCCTGAGCTAATGATCATTTCTCTTCTGGCAGCTAAGTACATGTTCTTCCTTAATCCAGCGCTCCTCTGGGATTCTGGCTTGGTTACTAGTGATTGATGACTTTCAGATTTGCTATTATCCATCTAACTGCTCTCTCAGTAAATATGTCTGATGCCTTGCTCCTAAAGATGTGACAGTAACTTGTGACCTTCTTCAGTAAATATGTGTAACATTAATTATCATTTAACAGCAGAGTGGTCCCTCTAGGAGAGCTCGTTCTTCAACTGTCACAGGTGGAGAGGAGCCAACGGTAATAAAACCCTTTATCAAGCACTATCTCTAAACAAAATGGGGGGACATTTAGGTCTTGTACAATGAGGAAGTTTTGGGGGTTTTTTTTTCCACAAAGCAAGCATTCATGTATTGAATGAAATACAGCCATTGAATGTTACATTTTTTTGTCCCAAATTTTCTCAAAATTTCTCAAAACACTGCTTGCACTCAAATACTGGCATGGTTTAGGGACATGGATGCAACATTGAGTTATGACGAAGCTGTGCACTAAGGAGATGCTATGGGCTCCTGAAAAATGAAAGCTACAACAGCTAATTCTTTAAAAAGGAATACTGGAAGCAGCAGGGATTAGAGACATCAAATCATTGTACGTGTAGCTGTGTGCATCTTGCATCTGTCTTTCCTTCCTCTCCATTAGACTAATTAATTTTAATTCTTAAAGTTGGTCTTAATTTGAGAGCCGTGGGGGTACAGTGATATACCACAGAGCTCTTAATGGTCTTACTGAATGCCAGTTTCATTTTCCAGCAGTTCCTCAGCAGTCCAAGACTGTAGTTTGATCATACAATAAAATTCTTGACGTGCTTTGCTGAAAGTGTAATACAAGGAAAGGGGGTTTAATCTATATTGAACTTTGTCCAAAAAATCCCATTCTTTAACCTAATTAACTGTCAGTCTGAAGTGAGTTATTTCATGGAAGTCATTTACAGTAACCTATCATAAAGGGCTTTTATTAATTTATGCCCTCCTAGAGAATTTGTTTCAGAGAAAGAAATTTAATTTATACTTGGTAGGTTTGCTGTTTACATCTGGGAAATAAATAAATCTTACTTTGGGTGTTGATGCATTGTTCTGTAATACTGTCTATATTCACTGGTTTTTTTTAGTTTTAGAACCAGAGGAGCACACTTGGAAATAGCAAAGTCTAAATAAAATACCTGACTCATTAGTGGTTAGTTAATTGTGCTAGATGAACCTGCAGTGCAGTGGTACTCTCTTGGCAGAGCATCTTGTCTTGGTTAGACTTTTTAGAGCAAAATATTAATATTTTCCTGCAAAAAGCTGAGTTCAAATATCAGTGACTCATCATTAGTGCAGCTGTACCAAGATGTTTTACCTCACCATGCTGCAGTCACTAATCCCCCCTTGTCTTTGTTCAGCATTTACACCCAGATCCCAGATCTGTGGAGGAATTGGGACTTACACAGGATTCATGGTCTAAATCCTTTGTCTTCAAAGGTTCCATTCTCTTGGGTCTTTGGGTGCCTGAGGCTTGCAGACGAACAACCTGTCAGCAGTAAAATTCTCTGGTCACCTTGGTTTTGCTTTCAGAATCCCTACAGACCCCCTCCTTGGAATGGGACCCACAGGCTCAGGCCCAGAAGCAGTATCCTTCTCCCAGTATCTGAGTTGTAACTGAGACACTGTGGAGTGATTGCAGCCCTTACTGTGGCCTTCCTGACCCCTGACTGATGGATTGGCAACCGCTGGCACAGCCTGGGCAAGGTGCTCTTCTCATTGCCTGCCAGCTCTGTGAAAACCATAGGGAAAATAGCCCTTGGCTTTTCAGGAGAGAAAGAAATGAGTCTGATAGTCTGTACTTGGATTCTTCATCTGTTTCCCTGTTTTCTCTTCCCTGCTGGAGTATGTCAGTTTTCTGACCCATCCAGTATCTTTTCTCCTTTCCTTTCTTGATTATCCCTGCAGTTCTCCAGTTCTTTGTGTCAACTGTGCTCTGCTCTTAAACAGCACCTGCACTGCCTTCGGCAGGAGCTTTGGGAAAGGTTTCACGGAGATGAAGCAAGAACAAGAATTAAGTTCATTATCTTGCTGGAGCAAGGAATATAGAGGATAGGAAGAGAGTGTTCTGGATTTCAATGGGAGCCTTTACTGTTTCATGGCAAAACCCCAGAGCTTGTAGTGCATCAGCCTCTGAATTATGCAGGTCCTTCATCCCACTCGGTTCCAGTTCCTGGCTTGTGTGTATGAACTTGTGCTTGGGTATTTTGCGGACAGGAAGGGCACAAAAGAACATCAGCCACACACAGAAACGTAGTTCCTGTGGGCAATAGGACGTGACTCCTCTGCTACCTGTATGCTTCTCTTAGAACAGGGTCTGACTTGTGGAGCTTTTAGTAGAAGTTCTTGTCATGCTGAAGTCAAGGCTCTAGTTTGGGGTTATGTCGTGTCGTCGGGACATGGAGCCCTGAGTGCAGCATTTGTGACAGAGCAAAATGGTTAAAATTAACTTTCTAAACCCACAGTAGTTTCTGGCAACTGATTCAAGACACCCTTGGGTAAAGAAGAAAACAGGACTTGGGAGATCTGAACTGCATGGTTATTTAACTCTTACTTATCCATTCTGATGAAAGGAACAAACCCCAGCTTTTCAAGGAAAACTCATTAAAACATAGACTTCCTTTTTATCATTATGTGTAACGAAATAGAATGTTTGAGGGCATATAAGCTTGTTTGCTGGATCTGTGTTAAACTGACCCAAAAGATTTCTTGGGAGAAAAAAGTTATTTGATTCAAAGGCACATGACAAAGAGCTTGAATTAAATTAAATCAGAAACTGGATTTTTCCGTATGGTTTTTGTGATTAAGAAGGGTATAAGTTAACAAGTTGCTTTTTTTTACAAACAACAGTTTGAAATGTTTTTTAGCTATTATAAAATAAGAATTCAGTGATTTCTTGCCTGAGCAGCCTTCTGTGGCCTACGTGCACACCACGCCTGGCTTACCTTCGGGCTGGGAGGAGCGCAAGGACGCCAAGGGTCGGACCTACTACGTCAACCACAACAACCGGACCACAACGTGGACACGGCCCATCATGCAGGTACCCTGCTGCATCCAGGGAGCGAACACTTAGCTTGGCTGAGGGTCATTTCAGTTGAAGCAGCTTCCAGAAATCTGAAATTTAAAGGAAAAATCCTAAGCAATACAGATGAATCATAAAAAGCTGCAACAATTTGGGATAGTTTTGGTTACTTATTTTAACTGTCAAGGCACAGGTTAAGCTGATTGCTGCAAGGGAAGGAATTTCCAGAGGTTCAGAAGAACTCTTAAAAGGAGGCAAATGTGTTCTTAGGGTTGAATTTGAAAGTTGGCTCAAGTCATTAATAGAACCATATGTTCTTGGTCCTTCCAATGGAATTACATTAATTACTTGGCCTTTAGGGAAATAAGTTTAAGAAGAGTAGTAGTGATGATAACAATGACATCAGTTTTAACATGTCCTACGTGTGGGCGGTGTTTGTGACGTTTGTGACCTGGCTTTGCTCTGGCGCAGCTCGCCGAGGACGGGATGGTGGGGCCGGGCGCGACCAGCAGCAACCACCTGAGCGAGCCGCAGATCCGGCGGCCCCGCAGCCTCAGCTCCCCCACTGTCACCCTGTCAGCACCGCTCGAGGTGAGCCCCTCCCGACTGTTCCCGACAGCCTCTCCTCAATCCTTGTCCTTCAAATGGGGGCTGCATTTCTTTTAAGTCTCTCTCAAAGTAATTCCAAGTGCTGTGGACTGATGTTCACTGTGACATGGCTACAGAATAGCTGAAGTGGCTCCTTACATAATCAAAGCCTCTGTGTGTTTGACTTCTGACGGTGTGATTCAAACTCTTGCCTCAGCTACTCCTGGCTGTGCTGAAGAGAGCCAATTCTTCAGATTTCCTCTTCACACCTAAGAGTTTGAAGAGCTGTGGCTCACACAGCCTTGCACTTAAAGGCTTTCTTGTAAATGAGATACATTGCCCCTGAAGCACAAAACACTGCTTTTGTCTTTTCCTTATAAAATGAAATATGGACACATCCAGGGCAGGTGCAGGGGAAGGTACAATCAGGTGTAAATATTGGGGACACTGTCATTGCAGAGGAAGGCACAGAACACCTTGTCCTTCACAGCAAAAGACTGGGTGTGTTAGAAGGCACAGATAGAGCTAATTAAGTTCTAGTAAATCAGTCCCAGCACTTAATTCTAGTATTAATTACATCTGGAATGAAAAGCTATTTGCTGTGAAGCTGAGTTGGATTGGTTTTGCAGCCCCAAGTGCCATGTGAGCAATGGTGCTGTTTCCTGCTCCGCAGGGCATGAAGGACTCTCCGGTGCGCAGGGCGGTGAAGGACACCCTCTCCAACCCTCAGTCCCCACAGCCGTCCCCCTACAACTCCCCCAAGCCCCAGCACAAGGGGGCCCAGAGCTTCCTGCCCCCGGGCTGGGAGATGCGCATCGCCCCGAACGGCCGCCCCTTCTTCATCGACCACAACACCAAGACCACCACCTGGGTAAGGGCACTCTAGCCAAGGCACTGGGGGCCATGGTCCCATCTCTGTCTTCCTGCCTGCATGCCCCCATTTTGGCGTGGCACTTTGTGTTCTTAAGAGCCAAAAATGTGCATGTGGTTCTAAAAGCCCTTGTGGAGTGCAGGCATCCTAAGAACAGGGCTGTGGTTTTTGAAGAATATCCCTGGACATAGCACACTTAGTGGAGTCAGGTCTTACATCACCCTAACTCACTCAGCACTGGAAAATTCACTGCCCTGTAGGAATCGTAATAAGGCATGTTTTGTTTTATTTTCTGAAAATAAAAGAGTAACTGTAACATAGGAAGATTTCCAGATAAGTCTGTGCTTGACTTAGTTTGTAGATCTGCCTTGATCTGTTGGATTTACAGTTGCATACCTGTGTTCCAGGAGGATCCACGGCTGAAGTTTCCAGTGCATTTGAGATCCAAAGCATCACTGAACCCCAATGACTTGGGCCCTCTTCCTGTAAGTGATGCTGTGCCTGTGTTCTAACCTACACTTGCTGTCGCAGGGCTCTGCTCTGTTCCTGGGCACAGGCTGCTGCAGCCCTTCTCCAGAGGCTCTGGAGCCCTGCTGTGAGCTGGGGCTTGCTCGGGCTCTAACTCATGGCCTTTGTCTGTGCTAATGAAGTGTTGAGCTTTGCACACACTTACCTGGGCTGTGTCTCTGACTGTGCTTTTAAATAATCATTTACTGCTTAAGAAAAGCAGAGCAGATTGTGGCAAGCAAGCTCTTATCAGTACACCAGCATAATTTAGCATTTAGAAATCTGAATAAATTTTGATTTTTTCAATGAAACCTCCATGTTTTGCAGAGCAAATAATCAATTTTGTGTCAGAAGTTTTTGTCATACTTGTAACCAAAGAATAATGGGGATTTACAGACATGTCAAATGCAGAACTTTGCTTTGTTTTTAAAATACTCCCAGACCTTAAAGGCAGAAAGTAATGTGTGAAAGCTGACACATTCCTGGTCACAGCAGCAGGAATGCTCTTTTGCTTTAGGAAGCAGCTGTGCTTTTGCAGTTGTCCAGGTACGTGGGGCCTGTGTTAACCTTGGAGGCACTGAATTTGTTCTTTTAACTGCGAGGGGTGAGACATGCAGTGAAACCAGGGTAGCCTGACTTGTCACTGGCAACAGGTCATTAGTAACAGATTTCACCTCAGTTAAAGCCCCTGGTTTGGAGTGAGGTTGGGCTGACCACAGAATTTAACACAAGTTTCTCCAACAAGATTAAAGTGAAATGATTTCTGCTCTGTATCTTCTGGCAGCCTAGGCTGGCCAGCATTGCCTGTCCCTACAGCCTGCCGTCCTCTCTCCTTTCTGCACTGCAGGCGCTTGGGACATGAGAAAAAGGAACGGATGAGAAAGGAAGCACTGAGGACTAGGTTAGAACATTCTTGTCCCACTGTACAGGGAGCCTGGGTTACACATTTACAGTAAATAACCCACATAGCTTTCAGAAGTAGGAGCAGAAACTTTAAAACTAAGCCATGATGGACCATCTGTTCTCTGTGATTATTTGCTCACAGCAGGAAATGGGTGGGAATCCTGAGGGAAGAGATTTCCACTTCCAAGCTTTAAAAATACTCCTTGCACGGGATGCAGTCACCTATATAAGATCTAGGTCTGAGTCTGCCTGGATTTCTGGCCTTCCCATTATGCATCTGGTCGCTTGGGGTTTCCTACCTCGTAAGCATTTTTGAGACAAGTCCAGTAGGTGTGGGCAATGCACTGCTTCAGGCCGTGTGAGACTGGTACTATTTCACTTACTCTCTCTTTTGTTTGTTTCCCATTTCCAGCCTGGCTGGGAGGAAAGAATACATCTGGATGGAAGAACGTTTTATATAGACCATAGTAAGTAAGCACTCAGGTACTAGAGCAAATAGACAAAGGGAGGTACTAAGTATTGAAGTGAAAGCTTTGTGATTTTACTCTTCATTTAGGAAGCCAGGTGTTGATATGTGGAGACATTGATACCAGAGACTTAGTGCCCTCCTACGGTACTGTACATTCACTGGAAGCTTGCTTTAATTGGCTCATCAAGCTTTGTCCCTCTCTGACTTGTGAAGCATTAACATTTCCTCTCTGTGGTTTCTTTTGTTCTTGTTGATATTTTGGATTTGTTGTTGTTGTTGTTGATGATCCCATGGCTTACTTGCACTTAATAAATTAAAATATACACTAGGAATAGAAAATAAGATGAGAAAAGATCGTGTAGCCACAGCTCCACATATAGGCAGTGGAGCAGTTAGCACTGAGAAGTACTCTCCTTTGCTTTCAGGTCTGTGGCAGTGCTGATTCTGATCTTATTTCCTATTTAGAGCATGTGAAACTGCACCAGCCCATTAATATTCTCCAGTTCTGTTAGTGGAGTTCTAGTGTAAGTGATGTTTCATTGTAGATTTGTCTTCCTAGAGCATCTCAGAACTGCTGTGTGAGTTTTGTTGGTGTTTGGAAACAAAGCAGCCCACAAAGGCTGGGCTGAGTCTTCTTACTTTTTTTTGGTTGTTCTTTTTTTCAAGATTTTAAGACTTATAATGAGACATTTCTTCACAGCCATAGCTAACTCTCATAACCGTCAGAGGAGGGTGCACAGAGTTTAGGTTTTAACTTACCCATGTTTGACAGAATTAGGTTTGTCCCTCAGTATCACTGGCTCCCATGCTTGTCCTCAGAGGTGACAGTATTAAGTCATTATTAAAAGACTGCCTCTAAAGTAATTCCAGTTTTAAAATGGTATAAATACTTTTAACTAAACATTAGAAATAATACTCAGCTAGCACCCAATGAACCTCTTCCAAACTTCACTACAGAGTTACTATCCTTTATCCCTTCTGTAATTGTTTTTCCCAACAGAGATCTGGAAATGTAACTATGGTCAATGATTCTAAACTGCTGCCACTAAGGAGTCACAGGATAAAACTGTCCCATTTAAAACAACTGTGTAACTGCTGAGCCTCCCAACCTCTCTTAAAAAGCTTTAATTTTTCAGTCTCCTAAAGCTATTTGAGCATGTGTTAGTCCCTAAAATGGAATGTTAAAGTCATACATTAATTAGAATTCCTCAAAGAATTTGTAACTGTAAGGAAGCAAAATTTATTTGCCTCTGAATTTTCCCTCTAGTCTTTTGATCTGAGTGGATTTAGCTTCTTATATAGCAGTTTTCACAAAAGTTTGGGGAAGCTTTTGGTAATGCTGCCTGTTTCCCGCAAATGTCCCTTTGGTCCCAGCCTGGTGCCCGAGCACTGCTGTGGTGGGTGGGCTGGGGGGCCTGGAGAGCAGGGGGCTCCTGAACAGTGCCACTGCCAGGACACAAAACCAGCAGGACAAGTCTGACAGAGTCAGCTGCTGGTCATGTCCTGCTTCCCTGCTACGTTTTGTAACTCTGCTGCATAATTCTCCAACGCTGTTTGTCCTATTTTTGAAATGTTTTTCTCATCCTTGGGAGAGACTGCAAGAGTCTCCTGCAGCCAGCACAGCCCCTCTGCTGTTACACAGGCACCAGAAACACTGAGTACTGGTGCAGCACACAGGGATTATTGGTACTAGAGGCTGTGTGTGACAGTGAACCCCTTTCCCTAGCTCTCTGGGCCCTCAGCTGCCCCAGTCACCTTACCTTCCATGGAGACACTGGTGTTCCCTGTTCCCTGCAGCACGCACACACTGCTGCCATCCCTGGGAGCCTCCCAGACACGTACTATCTACCTGTTGGAAGAGATCAGGAGGGAAAACAACCATTCTGCAACCATTTCCTGAACAGTTACCAGTGATTCATGGACAAGGATACACTGAATGGGTTCCCCTCAAAGTCTGTCCACATCCACCAGTACATGGTGATACTCACAATAATGCATCAGTGATTTACACAAGGAATTCAGGGGACCCACGCCTTAGTTCAGCAGGAAGCAGCAGGGCAGGAGAGGGGAGGGGCTCATTGGAATGGGATGGGAAGTCAGAGTGAGTCTAACAAATGGCCACTGCAGTGTGCAGGAAGAGGCTGCAGGAAGACGAGAATTGCAAAGTGTTTCTCAGAATGGGAATAATTAGTGGAATTTTGGTTGAAAGGGGCATGAAAAACACCATCACCTGGTCATGAGTTATCTCACCCTGTCATGTATTGACAGGAGTGCCTAAGTCCAACCTGGAGTAACCCTCCTGATGCCATCAGCACTGGGAATGTCTGGCTGTGAGAGTTCTATATCTGGCAGGGCGTCCCAAACTTCAGGGAAATAGTGGGCCCCTTGGAAAGGAAGGGAAAAGAGGAAATCATCAAAGGCCTGAGAGCCTGATTTATGACAGAGAATTGTGTTAATGGGAAGACTCAAATTTTTGAAATTTTTGAAAATGTAGAGACTTTGGAAAATGTTCTGCAGAAGGATTGAGTTTGTTATCCATGTCCACTCAGGATAAGACAGAGAATCCTGAGCTACCGTTCCAGGTGGAGTGGTTCATGCCAGACCCTTGTAGCCCTGGAGGACCATTTTTCATATGAAGTCCCTGTAGGATTCTGAAAATAAAGACTGAGATTCGTTGGTGGCATTGCACACTCTGAAGTACAGAGAGCAAAGAGCTGACACACTGTCAGTCATTTCCAGTTGACCTCCAATTTCACAGAAAACTGGCACTGTGATGTGTGGCTGTTGGTGTCAAAAAGGTGAACAGAGAACTTTGTAGAAGGGAATTCCAGTGAAGGGGTTGAAGATGGAAAGGGCTGGGCTGGGTGTCCTGCCTTGACGGCAGCTCTGCTCTGTGCATCTCTGGGGTCTCTGGAGCTCAGGCTGGCAGCCCTCCAGCATTCCCATAAGTGATAAATAGCTTTAATGTGTGGAGATAAATAAAATAGTATTTTACTATTAAATTAACTAATAGATCAAATGTCTTGAAATGTGCTTGCAATCCTTTAGAATTTTCTCCAGTTAACATTTGCTGAATGACCCTTTTCAGATCCCAGTCTCTCTTAAACCAGGTTGGGATGCTCAAAACTTACAGGGCTTTTCCAGTTCTAGAAACATGGAAAATGCAATCTTGACTCCTGATACCCAGTTCCTAACCCAGAACAGTAAACAAACAGAGAGAGGGCAGGCCATGGCACCTTGCCATTGCAGGTGGCACTTGGGATGGGGTTTGGAGCATTGTCTTATTGTTGCAACACCATTGTTTTGTTGTGATTCCGTCGTGTTCAGAATCTTGGGAGGAGCAGCTGTCTGGAGGCAGGGAAGGGGAGTCCCACCATGGTCCTGTAGAACCTTTCCTGTCATCCTCCTGGTGCTCTTCAAAGCTGTAGATGGAAAGAACTGGGCTGTGTTGCGCCACTGCCAGCATCTCCATTGGTCATAACTGGGTGATCTCTTGCGCTAAAACAGGACAGTTCTGCCTCCCTTTACCTTCTCATTAAATCGGAGTATAGGAAAAATGTTATTCCCTCCAAATTTAAAAGTATGATACTTTAGCTGTCTGTGCAAAATTTCCAAACAGTAACTTACAGTGTCATTGCCAAAGTTTTGGGTTCCTTTACCTGCCAGGCCATGTATCTCCAATCCCAGCCCATGTTCAAATGAACATGTTCACTCACTCCTGCAGACATTGCCATCAAAGCAGTGCAAATTCCCTGGGTTCTGGGATAGTTCTGTGTTTTTGAGTGAATGTTTTCAACTAAACAGTGTGTTGGGGCTGGGGAGGATGAGGGGACACAAGCCTTTGCTAACCCTGACAGAGCTGTGCAGTGCTAGGGAGAAAAAACCAACAGAAATTCATAGTGTGGTACTAGAGAAGCCATGGGATCATTTCTTTTGTTATTTGCAGATAATAAAATTACCCAGTGGGAAGACCCCAGGCTGCAGAACCCAGCCATCACAGGCCCAGTAAGTACTGCTGTGGGATTTTCCATTAAATGCCCTGACTCGGGTACAGCTGGAACCACAGCAGGCCCTGCTTGCTCCCCGGATCAGGGATGGGCAGCCTGGGAAGCAGAAGCTCTGCTGGTCCACATCCTAAGTCAGAAGAAGTTGGGAATGTTGCACCACGTTCTGGGGAGCCTCCCAGATTGTTAAGGGTTTGGGGATGCCTATGGAGAAGTGCTCCTATTTACCCACTACCTGGGTCATTACTAACAGTAGGATTTTACTGAGCTGACACATCGTTCTATTCATTTTGGGATCTCTGGACAATAAAAAGCTGTTGACACTTGGGAGGAGAGAGGTGGGCCTATGTGGATTCAAAGTGTGAAAAAAAAAGACAAAAAGTGGATCTGTCAGTTTAAGAGACATAAAACTTCTTGCAGGTAAACAGAGATTTCAGAATATCAGCCTTAGAAAAAAATACACACCATTTTACTTCAGTATCAAATTTTAAAAACATCAAAGAGTGACTCTGACGTTCTGATGCTGGTTTTGTGCTGAGTTATGCCAGTTTATGCCATTTTATGGTATTCTGAGTGATTAGACTTCCAATCCCAAGATGTTTCCTGGTGCCAAGAGTATCTTTTTATTCTGGGTAAATCCTCGGGACCTTTAAGAGTTTCAGGACACAGCAGATGAGCCTGCTGCACGGTGTAATTCCAATTGCTTATTAATAATATCAATAATAGTCACTTGTTTGACCATGGTTGCTTTTGGAGGGATTTACCCATTTGTCAGGCATTTGAAACTGGAGATCCTCACAAACAGCACTGTGCAAAGTGTTAATAGGTCTCTCCCCAGAAATGCTGAGCATAAATGGGAGAGACTATTTGAGAAAGTTTGTTTGAAGGAAATGAGATGGTCATGGTCCCCTTGAGTGACTGACAGTGGTTTGTTTGTTGGTTTTTAAGGGAAAGCAGGAGCTAATCCATTTCACAGAAGCACTAAGGATTCATCTGAATGCTTTCAATAATAATATTTCTGGTACCATGACAAACAGAATTACTTAAATAGCATTTCATGTTGTGTTTAAATAAAGGAAACACGTAGAAAGATTATTTAATGGCTGTAGTAAAGTTATATTATCATCAGAGTAAAATGATGTCATTTTGTGGGATTTTTAAATCTCTCCTGGCTGCTCTCCATCATGGGTGGGTTTAAGGGAGCCCATGGCACAATGTGTGGGTAGCAGGGCTGTACGTTCCTTTTAAATACTGTGGGGTGTCAAACTGCTGAGTAGCTGGAATGATGTGTTCTCCTGCTGCTCCCAACAGGCAGTGCCGTACTCCAGGGAGTTCAAGCAGAAATACGACTATTTCCGCAAGAAGTTAAAGAAACCTGTGAGTAGAACCAGCACGGGGGGGGCTGCAGGACACACCTGTCAGGTTACTCCATTGTGCTGCTCCTGAAGGGCTCAAGAAGGAACCAAAAACAAAAAGCAAAGTTTGAATTTGATGGATTTCTCAACAAAAAGCTTTGCTAAGTCTTTAAGACTCACATTTTTCTAGATGAATGCAAATGCCCTTAAAGCAGAGCACACTCAATTTTTATCCCTTTTTTTTGTTTGTTTGTTTGTTACTTTTCGTGTTGTTTTCATCAAATATTTACCATGGAAGTCTGCAGCACTGTTCTGGAAGTGGCCCAGTTCCCCCCATGCTCTCAACCTGTGGACTGAGAGAGCACTGGGAAATAAAAACATGGGGAACGGGAACACCAGGTGTCTGATCTGTCATTGAGCTGTTACCAGTCAGCAGTTCACCCAAAGACTTATTTCTTGAGACTAACAAGGATAATCTAATCTTCTTTGACACAGGCTGACATACCCAACAGATTTGAGATGAAATTACACAGAAATAACATTTTTGAGGAGTCCTACAGAAGAATCATGTCCGTGAAGAGACCTGATGTACTAAAAGCCAGGCTCTGGATTGAATTTGAGTCAGAAAAAGGACTTGACTATGGAGGTGTGGCCAGAGAGTGGTTTTTTCTCTTGTCCAAGGAGATGTTTAACCCTTACTATGGTCTCTTTGAATACTCAGCAACGTAAGTGTCCATTAAATATTTCTATTCTCAAGGGATATACATTACATTTTGCATGAGAGGCAAAGTTGCTCTGGGCAGAGGTAGCTCCTCCTTCCCAGGGTGCCCTGGGCAGCACCACTGCCCTGTTCCTTCTGCCCTTCAGAGAGCCTTTGGAATGGTCCTTGAGAGCCTAGAAAACATTTCCATTGCTCAGACAATATCCAGGGCAGCAAAACTGCAGTTTTTGAGGCCAGTAATGGTGAAGGGACCAGTGTCACAGAAAAGCCTCTTTCCTCTGCTGCCCAGAGTTCCAGCGCTGCTGTAGAGCAAGCTTGAATGCAGCTGCTTGTTCACACTGCAGGAGTTCCCTAGCAGTGGCCTCCCAGAACTTTAAACTGGGGGCTGCCCACCTTTAAAATCTTGGAGCAATCCGTTAGTGCAAGGGAGAGAGGGTGTCTCTTGCTCACAGTGGGTTTGGTTTCCTGCTGCGTCAGCCCTCAGTGGCTCTGTGGTGGGAGCACCAGGCTTAGCCCCTCTGGGGGGTGTGGAACAGACTGGAAAGAACTTGGACACAGCCCCATGACACTATTGAAGGGAAATGCCCCAAAGCTCAAGTTACTTACTAACATATCTGAGTATCTGCTTATTCAAAGACTTGGTTCTTTAGCTATTTTTTTTCTTTCCCCAAAAAAGGGACAACTATACACTTCAGATTAATCCTAATTCAGGTCTCTGTAACGAAGACCATCTGTCGTACTTCACGTTCATTGGCCGGGTGGCCGGCCTGGCTGTGTACCACGGGAAGCTGCTGGACGGTGAGTCCTGCTCCTGCCCTGCTGCTGCCACTGGGCTTTGGGGAGGGAAATGCACCTGCTTTAGAGCCCCAGGTTCTGGGGACAGTCTGGGACTGGACCTGTTGGGAATTGAATGGTGATTCTTAAAATGGGATAGTGTCCTGAGCTCAGTTCCCCATCTTTTGGCTCTCTCTGCCATTGTTAGGGTGGTCAGTGGAATGTGGTAGTTAGTGGATAACTGTTGAAAGTGAAAAATGGGACTTTCTGTAGCTAAATAAACCTGAGCTGCTGTGATGCTGTTGCAGTTGCAGGGCTGTTACAGTCAGGAGTTAACAGGAAATGCTAGGGGTGGTGCCCTCGAGCAGTCGTGCAGGTGCAGGGCAAGGCAGGTAACGTTTTCCTCTCCCTCACAGGCTTCTTCATCAGACCTTTCTACAAGATGATGCTGGGGAAGCCCATAACTCTCAAAGACATGGAGTCAGTGGTAAGACCCCATTTAACCCATGCCAGTGCTTGCAGGCCCTTGAGTTTCTAGAACTCTGCACTAATTGCCCCTTTTCAAACTGCCTAATTGTGATCTACCCTAGGATAGCGAATACTACAACTCTTTGAAGTGGATCCTGGAAAACGACCCTACGGAGCTGGATCTCATGTTTTGCATAGATGAGGAAAACTTTGGACAGGTATGTAAAGGTTATTTACATCTTAGGACTGCTTGTTGCCAACAAATACCTCAGTACTGAGCAGTCTCGTGGTGGTGAATGTCACTGATCAGCCTTCACCTCTCTGTGTTTTCAGCTGGGACTGGGGGTGTCACATTGCTGTCAGGGAGCTGTGACATCTCTGGGACAAGCTGGATGTGCAGCTGAGTAAAATACTTGCAATGAGGAGGAATAAAGGTGTCCCACAGTCCAGCTGGAAGATGGTCAGAGCCCAGGGACTGTTTGGGTTTCTGAGGTTGCAGGGAGGTGCTCTCTGCAGTGCCTGTCGCAGAGGCAGCTGGTACGACAGGGGGAAGCAGTCAGGTTTAAAAGGGTCACAGTCTATGGGTATCTTTCTCCATTACAAATGAAAATGTTGTAGACATTAAATTAAATTAATTTGCTTAGAGGCTTTTATGGTCTTCTTTAGCATTTTCCCTTTGTTTACTTCTGAGATTTGTTTACTAGATCCTGGCTCCAGGTACAACTGGACCTGGGGATTACAGGGCCTTTCATAAAAACTGACTCAAACATTTCAAACCATGCACTCAATGTCCTGTCAAAAACATTCTGATCCACTTTCCAGTGCTTACTGCCTTTTTCCTGAAGCAACATAAGGTTATGGATTACATGGAGAACTAGGGAGAGTATTGAAGCCACAGGATGGAGAGGTTTTGTAATACACTGGTTGGGTTTTGGGCAATTTCAATATGTGATTTAACTTACTATAAATAATTACTATTATAATTTTGTATATATAATGTACATATTTTTATAAACATATAACATATCTATAAATAATAATTATAATAAAATTATTAATAAATAGCCAGCCTCTCTGCCAGTTTTCCCTTCTGTCAGTGCCACTTTGTTCAAAAGTGTAAATCAATTTACTAATGATTTCCTGATACTGCTTGCAAAACGCTGCTCAGGGAGAGTGGGTTCTGGGAGAAAGATGTCCTCAAATAACAGGTTTTTTGGTCTTCCAAAATACAGACATATCAAGTGGACCTGAAGCCCAATGGGTCTGAAATCATGGTAACGAATGAAAACAAGCGGGAATACATTGAGTAAGTATCATTGTGAAATATGCATGGGAGTAAGGAAGAGCAGTTGTACTTACAATTGACCCTGCTGCAATTCCTGTAGTGTGTACTGCACAAGAGCATCAGGGATCGTTGGGAAAAAAAATCTTACTGTTAACATTGTTTATATCCAGTCAGATACAAGAACAAAGAGTAAATTAAATTACATGCTTGATTTTCCTGAAATTCCCCCCATGGAAATGTGCTTCTCCAACAAATGGCTCAAGCTCAGATGAGCCAGAAGGTGCTCTCCAGCCTGGCCTTCATCCCATTGTCCTCCTCTGCCAGTCACAGACCAGAGCCAGGATTCCAGTGCCAGTGTTCCTACCAAAAATTGGCCAAATCTGAAATTAGGCTTAATTTTCAGCTTTCTCAGTTTTTCTGCCTACCAGGATGTAAAATGCATAATTCAATTATACCTGCTGGCGTTTTTCATCAGAGCCTTTTCCAAGATGAAAGGCATTAAAATTGCTACATTCGTGTAAATTGAGAATTCATTTCCAATGCCTGGACCTGGACCAATTCCATGCCTGGAATTGATTTTTTATGCCTGCACCTGTGAGGTGTTTGTGCTGTGGGTGGCTGGTACTGAAAGCAAGGTGTCCCTTCGATGCTGCAGTTTATTTATTTATTTAGATACGAGGTGCTGTGTCCTGACAGCTCTCCTCAGAGCTTGTAGACTTTTCTGGGAATTGTTAATTACTCAGTGTTCTGGGAAGAATAAAATGTCTGGTCACTTAGGTACCTGCAGGAGTGAAAATATTCCCACTGTGATTCGGTCATAGCCACTGGGGTTTTTGGTTATTTCTTCAAAATTCCATCAGTCACCAGCCAATAAATTGGAACACTGGCAAAAGCTGCTCAGTTTCCTGAACTTGCTGAAGTTGCAAATGACAAACTGAAAGCACTGGGATTGCTGAAACCTCTGAACACTTGGCTGAGACCTGCTAATGAGTTTGTGTTTCTGATGGAGTTTTGTTTCTCTCTGCAGCCTGGTCATCCAGTGGCGGTTTGTAAACAGAGTGCAGAAGCAAATGAATGCCTTTCTGGAGGTGAGGCTCTTTAGCTTCTTTCTTTCACAAAAATAGGGATTTTTTTTCTACTACAGGTTTCTTACCCACTGGTGTCTGTGTGAAGGGAGCAGGGAGCTTGGCAGGGAATGCAAATGGAATACTTACGTTTTATGATTTTACAGTTTTATCTTGTGTAAGAATGTATCATCTTTCCCTTATGAGAATAAGGTCATTCTCTTTCATGTTTAATTATTTGAGCTTGAAGTAATTTGGTCATGGATGTTTTTAATTAGGATTTATGTGGGATGAGAGTTTTAACTTGCTGTTCTTCTTTGCAGGGATTCACAGAACTGCTTCCTATTGATCTGATTAAAATTTTTGATGAAAATGAACTGGAGGTGAGTCAATTTGGTGCCCCAAGCTGACAATTCCCTGACAGATGTGCCATGTTCTGGGTTCTTCAATCATCCATCCCTCTCCCTGAGAGAATGTGCAGACACAGCTGCCTTGCTCAGAGTTGGAAATTAGAGGTTTCTTCCTAATTAATAAATCTATTCATGACATGCAAAGAACTGCACTTACTCAGGGAGGTGGTTGGGGGTGTACCTGTGAAAGCTCCGAATCTCCACTGTGTGTGCATAAATGACTGAAGGTCAGAGCCCTGAGGAGCAGTGACACCTTGTTACCCTGAGAGTGCAGGGAACCACACCCTCATTAACATCTCGCTGTTCTGTTTACCTGCAGTTACTGATGTGTGGCCTTGGTGACGTCGATGTCAATGATTGGAGACAACACACCATCTATAAAAATGGTTACTGCCCAAATCATCCTGTTATCCAGTGGTTCTGGAAGGTAAGACTGGGCACCACCTCTGACTGAGGGTGAAAGTTACTGCCCTGTTTTGCAATAATTTTTTTTCATGAAAACTTCTAAGAATGGGGGGGGTTGTGCTGGGGGGCAGGACTTGTTCCCACCTCACTCAGGCAAGGGCAGGTGTAGCTCCTGCCAGAGCAGCCCACAAATGGGACCTGGAGCAGAGAGAATCCATTGTGTCCTGAGGGTTGGCTCATACAAAAGGTGCTTCATGTTGGCTTTGGGCTGCTCTTTAGCCCTGCCCATCCAGGCCAGGGTAGGAGGATGAGGCTGATGGTGTCCATTTTCCAACAGGCTGTTCTGCTGATGGATGCTGAGAAACGGATCCGGCTCCTGCAGTTTGTGACCGGGACGTCACGTGTGCCTATGAACGGATTTGCTGAACTTTATGGTGAGCTGCTTGTGGCACAATGGGAATTCCAGCCAACCTCTGACCCCCACGTAGTACTGAGTTTTAAATGCTGATGTCTGAGCTCACTTCCTTGGCATTACACAAGCTCTGAAACCAACTCACTGGGCTTGGAAAGAAAGAACCATGTTCCTGTTGCTTTAATGTACCTGTAACAGGTGAAAAATCCAGCCACAATTGATGCCAACATTTCATGTTAAAAATAATGTTTAGGCAGTGTCCAGCAATTTCTGTTTCATACGCTTTTCATTTTCACACAGGTTCAAATGGTCCTCAGCTGTTTACAATAGAGCAGTGGGGAAGTCCTGATAAGCTGCCCCGAGCTCACACCTGGTAAGTCACCAAGGCATAAATTCCAGAGCTACTCCTGCCAGAAGGGCCATGCTGCTGACCATGCTCAGCTCTGCATCAAACAGCATTTGATCCTGTAGGTCCCCAGTGCCTTCACAAACTGAGAAACTGAAGGATATTGTTTTATTCCCCACATCCTAGTAAGTGGATGTAATGAACTACAGCAAGTCAGACATCATCAAACAGCCATAGAAAGCCCATAAATCATTGGAGAATTCAAATCAAATGTAAGGTTATAAGATAATTTAACCCTGGATTATAGATTTTTGCAAACATTGAAAGCATTCAGTACAAATCTGTCTTGCTCTGTTACATTTCAGGAATGTGGCTTTTTAAAGAAAAACTGTGCTGAGTTGGAAAACTATTTTGTTGACTATCAGTACAGACTGGTGATCTTTCTCTGTGAAACTAATCATTCTATTGAGTAATGAGCTTTAATAAAAAAACCAAACCTGAAAACAAAAGCACAAAACCCCCCACCAAACACAAACACAACAACACTACCCTGAACACACTCCAAAATCAACCCATCCTCTTTGGGTTCCAATTCTCTGCTAGCTTTTACCTTTGGAAGACTTTCTCTTGGATGTTTAATCTTCTTTCCCCGCAGAGAGCAAAGCGTCTGTCCTCTAAATCCAGAATATCTTTGCTGAGCCTCAAGAAATCAGTCTTGTGACAAAGATTGTTTTCCATCATCTAACACAGTGAGGGGCTTTCTGTTGGCTTTTTTCCTGTCCTAAGTGATTTTTACCAAATTCCTGCTTCCACCTTTGCAAAGGAAGGCAACACAGTTACTGGAGAGCTCACCTTGGGCAGGTGTGAGGTGTGCGGGGAACACTGTGGACCACAAGCTGCATTCTTAATCAAGACCCCAATTATTTAACCTTTTCTAGTCCTTTAAAACTCTGTTTTTCCATGGATTATTAAGTGACTCTTTCCTTGTCCCTTCTAGCTTTAACCGCCTAGACTTACCTCTGTATGAATCTTTCGAGGATCTGCGGGAGAAGCTCCTCATGGCCGTGGAGAATGCCCAGGGGTTTGAAGGGGTGGATTAACTTTGCAGCACCCGTTCCCTCTCCAAGCACATTCTGCTGGCTTTGGCACCTGCCTGAGGGACTCCAAGGGACTGTGGCAGAGCAGTTGCCCGGCGCTGGGCTCTGGAGCAGACCCTGGCAGCGCAGAGGCCGAGCCCCGAGGCCAGGACTGTCACCTGGGGTGGCCTTGCTGATGTTCCCGCAGCAGCTGAGAACTGATCACATTTCAGCAGGACTTACTCTATTTATGTTGTGCCTCTGTAGGCAAAACCCTTAATAAATATTTTACACAATTTCTAATGACAATGAATGGAATTAATCATTTTACAGGTGTAGTATTACAACTCATGTTTACTTCTTAATTGATTTAGACATTTTCAGATTTTATTTCATTACAAATTAAATATCATATACTTGGAAAAATGAGCATTTTTCTGAATTTCATACCAGACTTTTTTTTCAAAGCACGTTGAGCCTTGTTTTCCTAAGCCATTAGGAGAGTAGGAAAAAGCTCTGTTGGAAGCTTTCTCTCCACAAGCTGTCTCTCGAAAGCAACTCTCTTCATTAAGCACATCACTATTGTTCTGTATCCAGAAATATGGGCTGGATGTTGCATTTCTGTATAAGTACTAGAAGAATGTCAAGGCACAGGAGAGCCCTGACACAGCATGTCCAGATCTCTGTTCTACCGAAACTGCCTCATTACTGCCAAGCTGTACATGTGCTACAAAGCATCTGGGCTGGGGCTGGCATTAAGCCTTTTAGGAGAACGTGCTGAACCCTGTCATTCTCTCTGTACAGTGATTTGTTTTCCATCCTTTCCTCATTCCTGTTTGCGATGGAGGCGTTCTGAATGAAATCTGGCACTCTGGAACACAGCTCTGTTCTGGCTCCTGTTTGTGTGCACTTGCTAATGAACCTAATTAACACTGGGGTTGTTCATTTCTAACTGCACCGACTCTAAAGGCACTTTCTGTACCACCAGGAAGGTAGACCTGGTTTGAGCATAAACATTAATGGGATTTTACTCCTTCCCACTGCACATGTCCTTCTGGTGCAAGATCTGTCCCCTGGTGAATTTGGCTTCTGCTGTGTAAAAGAAAACCCAACCAGCTCTAGACCTGAGCCTGCAGACATGTTCCTCAGCAATTTATTTCTGTGATTTCTTTTTTACTAGCTCACAAAGATTTATTTAAAATACACTGCTATCTAATCCATTTTGTTACCTATGACATGTTGCATGCCTAAACTATAATGTCTGAGTTGCGTCTGTTTTGTGGCGGATTAAAGGTGACAGATTTGTGCTTGCCCCAGTGCAGTGACATGGTGACAGCACTGCTGGAGCAGGGTTGGTTCCACTGACCCGCAGCTCTGCCCTGGCCTGTTCCCCAGCATCCATGCAAAGTGACAGCACTTGCCAAAACAAACTTGCATCTCACTGCCAACAGTTTTTGAGCCCTGCCCTTACCTTTGCGTCCAGCCCGTGTCCAGCCACACTGCAGAGTCTTGGGTACAGGAACACACAGCTGGGAAGAAGCCTTACTGCCAGTAACATTCAGCAGTTATGGTCCCAGGTGTCTGAGGAAGATTAGGATAGTACTTCAATGCAGTCCAAGATTCCTTTTCTATTAGATATGTTTCCTGACATTCCTGCCTGACCTTTTCCATCTGAAGAGAAAGCTGGAACGCAAGACAGTGGCTGGCATCAGAGTAGACAGGGAACGCTGGACTGACTGCTTGGCTCTGGGGAGAGAATAGATAAATCCAGGTATTCCCACTGACCTGTACACTAAGCACAGCTGATTCTAACATGGAATGCCTTGAGAGAAGTGTCATACTCCAAAATTTGTTTTATCTTCTCTGGGAGGATTTTTGGTGAAGTCTGATGCCACTCATAAGAACATAGGGACGGCTGGGCCTGTTCTGGCTGAGAACCGCCCCAGCCCAGCCCCGACCTCCCCCGGGAACCCCCCAGTGTGATGTGGGGAAAGCCGGAGCCCCGGCGGTGTCGGGCGGTGCTTGTGAACTGCATGGGGGGACCCGCCGAGCGGGTCCGGCCCCGTGGGGGCGCATCCAGGGAGGGGGCGCCGCGCTCCGGCCCTCTGGGCTTTATTCTCCGGCGCCCCGAAGCCCCGCGGCTGCGGGGGAAAGAAGGAGAGTGGGGATGGAGGACGGGAATAGCGGGGCAGAGGGGCGGGTCGGAGTGTGCAGGGGAGAGGGGGCAGGTGGAGGTGTTGCGGGGGAGGAAGGAAGGGTGAAGGAAGGAGGGGGAGGATTGAAGGCAAGTGGGGGGGAACGGGGGGGAAAAGGGGGAAGGTGGCGGGGAAGGGGAGCAGGGAGAGGGGGCAGGAAAGGTGGAGAGGGAGAATTAAAGGCAAATGGAGCAGAAGGTCAGGGTGCGAATGGAAGCAGGGAGAGGTTGGGTGGGGGGGGGGAAGGAAGGGTGGAAGGAGGAGGGGGAGGATTGAAGGCAGGTGCGGGGAAATAGGCGGGGGGAGAAGGGAAGAAGGGGAGCAGGGAGAGGGGGCAAGGGGGCACCAGGCCGGGGGGGGAAGGAGGGCAAGGGAGGGGGGGTTGCAGGAGGAGGGTGCGGAAGAGGAGGAAGGAAGGGGAGAAAGGAGAGGTATAGCGGAAGAGAAGTACAGAAGAAAAGACGTACAGAAGAAGAGAAGTATAGAAGAAAAGGGATATCGAGGAAGAGAGATCTCGAGCCCGGCCCGGCCGCAGCCGCCCGCACCGAGCGCCCTGGGGCAAATGGCGCCGGGGGCCAATTCCCGGGGCTTAAATCCCCTCGGCCCCGCCCCGCGCAGCCGCTCTGGGGCCCCGCGCACCTGTGCAGGTCCCGCCCGTCACACCTGTGCCGGCCCCGCCCCGCCCCGCCCCGCCCCGCCCCGAAATCCCGGCGGATCCGCGCTCGCTCCGCTTTGTGCGGTGGATGCTTATCTCGGGCTGCGGCGGGACCGTCGCAGCCGGAGCAGGAGGGGTAGCGCCGGGCTCGGCCCATCCCCGTCCCCATCCCTCCTCGGTTCTGCGCGCCCGGGGCGGGGGTCGGGGTGGGGCCGGGACTCTGGGGCGGGGTCCCGGAGGGTCCCGGGGGCGGGTCCCCGGGCTACACGGGGCGGGGCCCCGGCTGGTACCGGGGCGGGTCCCGGAGAGTCCCAGGAGGCGGGTCCCGGCCGATACCGGGGGCGGGGCCGGCCGACACCGGGGGCGGCCCGGAGGGGCCGGGGGTGGGGCCGGGCGGAGCCGGGGGCGCGGCTTCAGGGGCGGGGCCCGGGACCGGCTTCAGGTGCGCGGGGCGGGCCCGGCTCAGGTGCGCGGGGCCCCAGGGCGGCTGCGCGGGGCGGGGCCGAGGTGATTTAATCCCCGGTAAGCGCCTCGCCGGCCATTTGCTCACTCCGGGCACGGTGAGGGCAGGAGCTCGCTGTGCGAGCTCCGCAGGTGAGACGCGGGGGCTTCGGCCTCCCCTCCTGTCCCGTTCCCCCCCTTCCTCCTCCGCCCCGTATTCCCCTTCTTTCTCCCCCTTTCTCCTCTCCTCTCCTGTCCCAAACCCGACCGCCCCACACTCCTTCCTCTCCTGTCCCTACCCCGCTACCCCGTTCTATTCCCCCTCTCCCCCTCCTCTGTCCACCCTCCCTCTACCCCCCACCTGGCCTTTCCCTTCCCCTCCCGCTTCCCTCCGCACTCCGACCCCCCTTCCCTACCCCTTCTCATTCCCCCCCCTTCCCCCCACAACTCTCCTCTCTCCCCGTCCTCCCCTCCCCTTCTTTCCCCCGCAGCCGCGGGGCTTCAGGGCGCCGGAGAATAAAGCCCAGAGGGCCGGAGCGCGGCGCCCCCTCCCTGGATGCGCCCCCACGGGGCCGGACCCGCTCGGCGGGTCCCCCCATGCAGTTCACAAGCACCGCCCGACACCGCCGGGGCTCCGGCTTTCCCCACATCACACTGGGGGGTTCCCGGGGGAGGTCGGGGCTGGGCTGGGGCGTTAGGGGAGGGGGTGGGTTAGGGAGGGCCCCCTCCGGAGGAGGGGGTCCCTTGGGGGGGGGCCAGGGCGGACCCTCTCCGGAGGAGGGGGTCCGGGGGAGGGGCGGGGCGGCGGGGGGACCTCCCCCCTCCAGTCCCCGCCCCCTCCTCCGGACCCCCTCCTCCGGACGGGGTCCGCCCCGGCCGCCTCCCCGGGACCCCCTCCTCCGGACCGGGGCCCGAGGGAGGGAGGGCGGGCGGGCGGGTGGGGGGGGGAAGCTGGGGAGGAGTCGTCCGTTTGGTCATTTCTATGTTCGCGCTGCTGAGTGACGTGACCCCCCCCTGCTTCCCACCCCCCCCCGCCCCCCCCTCCCCGGAGGAGGGGGTCCCGGGGAGGCGGCCGGGGCGGACCCCGTCCGGAGGAGGGGGTCCGGAGGAGGGGGCGGGGACTGGAGGGGGGAGGTCCCCCCGCCGCCCCGCCCCTCCCCCGGACCCCCTCCTCCGGAGAGGGTCCGCCCTGGCCCCCCCCCCCCCCCCCCCCCAGGGACCCCCTCCTCCGGAGGGGGCCCTCCCTAACCCACTCCCCCCCCCAACGCCCCAGCCCAGCCCCGACCTCCCCCGGGAACCCCCCAGTGTGATGTGGGGAAAGCCGGAGCCCCGGCGGTGTCGGGCGGTGCTTGTGAACTGCATGGGGGGACCCGCCGAGCGGGTCCGGCCCCGTGGGGGCGCATCCAGGGAGGGGGCGCCGCGCTCCGGCCCTCTGGGCTTTATTCTCCGGCGCCCCGAAGCCCCGCGGCTGCGGGGGAAAGAAGGAGAGTGGGGATGGAGGACGGGAATAGCGGGGCAGAGGGGCGGGTCGGAGTGTGCAGGGGAGAGGGGGCAGGTGGAGGTGTTGCGGGGGAGGAAGGAAGGGTGAAGGAAGGAGGGGGAGGATTGAAGGCAAGTGGGGGGGAACGGGGGGGAAAAGGGGGAAGGTGGCGGGGAAGGGGAGCAGGGAGAGGGGGCAGGAAAGGTGGAGAGGGAGAATTAAAGGCAAATGGAGCAGAAGGTCAGGGTGCGAATGGAAGCAGGGAGAGGTTGGGTGGGGGGGGGGAAGGAAGGGTGGAAGGAGGAGGGGGAGGATTGAAGGCAGGTGCGGGGAAATAGGCGGGGGGAGAAGGGAAGAAGGGGAGCAGGGAGAGGGGGCAAGGGGGCACCAGGCCGGGGGGGGAAGGAGGGCAAGGGAGGGGGGGTTGCAGGAGGAGGGTGCGGAAGAGGAGGAAGGAAGGGGAGAAAGGAGAGGTATAGCGGAAGAGAAGTACAGAAGAAAAGACGTACAGAAGAAGAGAAGTATAGAAGAAAAGGGATATCGAGGAAGAGAGATCTCGAGCCCGGCCCGGCCGCAGCCGCCCGCACCGAGCGCCCTGGGGCAAATGGCGCCGGGGGCCAATTCCCGGGGCTTAAATCCCCTCGGCCCCGCCCCGCGCAGCCGCTCTGGGGCCCCGCGCACCTGTGCAGGTCCCGCCCGTCACACCTGTGCCGGCCCCGCCCCGCCCCGCCCCGCCCCGCCCCGAAATCCCGGCGGATCCGCGCTCGCTCCGCTTTGTGCGGTGGATGCTTATCTCGGGCTGCGGCGGGACCGTCGCAGCCGGAGCAGGAGGGGTAGCGCCGGGCTCGGCCCATCCCCGTCCCCATCCCTCCTCGGTTCTGCGCGCCCGGGGCGGGGGTCGGGGTGGGGCCGGGACTCTGGGGCGGGGTCCCGGAGGGTCCCGGGGGCGGGTCCCCGGGCTACACGGGGCGGGGCCCCGGCTGGTACCGGGGCGGGTCCCGGAGAGTCCCAGGAGGCGGGTCCCGGCCGATACCGGGGGGCGGGGCCGGCCGACACCGGGGGCGGCCCGGAGGGGCCGGGGGTGGGGCCGGGCGGAGCCGGGGGCGCGGCTTCAGGGGCGGGGCCCGGGACCGGCTTCAGGTGCGCGGGGCGGGCCCGGCTCAGGTGCGCGGGGCCCCAGGGCGGCTGCGCGGGGCGGGGCCGAGGTGATTTAATCCCCGGTAAGCGCCTCGCCGGCCATTTGCTCACTCCGGGCACGGTGAGGGCAGGAGCTCGCTGTGCGAGCTCCGCAGGTGAGACGCGGGGGCTTCGGCCTCCCCTCCTGTCCCGTTCCCCCCCTTCCTCCTCCGCCCCGTATTCCCCTTCTTTCTCCCCCTTTCTCCTCTCCTCTCCTGTCCCAAACCCGACCGCCCCACACTCCTTCCTCTCCTGTCCCTACCCCGCTACCCCCGTTCTATTCCCCCTCTCCCCCTCCTCTGTCCACCCTCCCTCTACCCCCCACCTGGCCTTTCCCTTCC
Organism: Corvus hawaiiensis; assembly: GCF_020740725.1. Taxonomy (NCBI): domain Eukaryota; kingdom Metazoa; phylum Chordata; class Aves; order Passeriformes; family Corvidae; genus Corvus; species Corvus hawaiiensis. Next base: position 473,116 of record NC_063255.1, on the reverse strand, counting down.
CCTCCCGCTTCCCTCCGCACTCCGACCCCCCTTCCCTACCCCTTCTCATTCCCCCCCCTTCCCCCCAACAACTCTCCTCTCTCCCCGTCCTCCCTCCCCTTCTTTCCCCCGCAGCCGCGGGGCTTCGGGGCGCCGGAGAATAAAGCCCAGAGGGCCGGAGCGCGGCGCCCCCTCCCTGGATGCGCCCCCACGGGGCCGGACCCGCTCGGCGGGTCCCCCCATGCAGTTCACAAGCACCGCCCGACACCGCCGGGGCTCCGGCTTTCCCCACATCACACTGGGGGGTTCCCGGGGGAGGTCGGGGCTGGGCTGGGGCGTTGGGGGGGGGGGGTGGGTTAGGGAGGGCCCCCTCCGGAGGAGGGGGTCCTGGGGGGGGGGGGCCAGGGCGGACCCTCTCCGGAGGAGGGGGTCCGGGGGAGGGGCGGGGCGGCGGGGGGACCTCCCCCCTCCAGTCCCCGCCCCCTCCTCCGGACCCCCTCCTCCGGACGGGGTCCGCCCCGGCCGCCTCCCCGGGACCCCCTCCTCCGGACCGGGGCCCGAGGGAGGGAGGGGGGGCGGGCGGGTGGGGGGGGAAGCTGGGGAGGGGTCGTCCGTTTGGTCATTTCTATGTTCGCGCTGCTGAGTGACGTGACCCCCCCTGCTTCCCACCCCCCCCGCCCCCCCCTCCCCGGAGGAGGGGGTCCCGGGGAGGCGCCGGGGCGGACCCCGTCCGGAGGAGGGGGTCCGGAGGAGGGGGCGGGGACTGGAGGGGGGAGGTCCCCCCGCCGCCCCGCCCCTCCCCCGGACCCCCTCCTCCGGAGAGGGTCCGCCCTGGCCCCCCCCCAAGGGACCCCCTCCTCCGGAGGGGGCCCTCCCTAACCCACCCCCCCCCCTAACGCCCCAGCCCAGCCCCGACCTCCCCCGGGAACCCCCCAGTGTGATGTGGGGAAAGCCGGAGCCCCGGCGGTGTCGGGCGGTGCTTGTGAACTGCATGGGGGGACCCGCCGAGCGGGTCCGGCCCCGTGGGGGCGCATCCAGGGAGGGGGCGCCGCGCTCCGGCCCTCTGGGCTTTATTCTCCGGCGCCCCGAAGCCCCGCGGCTGCGGGGGAAAGAAGGAGAGTGGGGATGGAGGACGGGAATAGCGGGGCAGAGGGGCGGGTCGGAGTGTGCAGGGGAGAGGGGGCAGGTGGAGGTGTTGCGGGGGAGGAAGGAAGGGTGAAGGAAGGAGGGGGAGGATTGAAGGCAAGTGGGGGGGAAACGGGGGGGAAAAGGGGGAAGGTGGCGGGGAAGGGGAGCAGGGAGAGGGGGCAGGAAAGGTGGAGAGGGAGAATTAAAGGCAAATGGAGCAGAAGGTCAGGGTGCGAATGGAAGCAGGGAGAGGTTGGGTGGGGGGGGGGGAAGGAAGGGTGGAAGGAGGAGGGGGAGGATTGAAGGCAGGTGCGGGGAAATAGGCGGGGGGAGAAGGGAAGAAGGGGAGCAGGGAGAGGGGGCAAGGGGGGCACCAGGCCGGGGGGGGAAGGAGGGCAAGGGAGGGGGGGTTGCAGGAGGAGGGTGCGGAAGAGGAGGAAGGAAGGGGAGAAAGGAGAGGTATAGCGGAAGAGAAGTACAGAAGAAAAGACGTACAGAAGAAGAGAAGTATAGAAGAAAAGGGATATCGAGGAAGAGAGATCTCGAGCCCGGCCCGGCCGCAGCCGCCCGCACCGAGCGCCCTGGGCAAATGGCGGCGGGGCCAATTCCCGGGGCTTAAATCCCCTCGGCCCCGCCCCGCGCAGCCGCTCTGGGCCCCGCGCACCTGTGCAGGTCCCGCCCGTCACACCTGTGCCGGCCCCGCCCCGCCCCGCCCCGCCCCGCCCCGAAATCCCGGCGGATCCGCGCTCGCTCCGCTTTGTGCGGTGGATGCTTATCTCGGGCTGCGGCGGGACCGTCGCAGCCGGAGCAGGAGGGGTAGCGCCGGGCTCGGCCCATCCCCGTCCCCATCCCTCCTCGGTTCTGCGCGCCCGGGGCGGGGGTCGGGGTGGGGCCGGGACTCTGGGGCGGGGTCCCGGAGGGTCCGGGGGCGGGTCCCCGGGCTACACGGGGCGGGGCCCCGGCTGGTACCGGGGCGGGTCCCGGAGAGTCCCAGGAGGCGGGTCCCGGCCGATACCGGGGGCGGGGCCGGCCGACACCGGGGGCGGCCCGGAGGGGCCGGGGGTGGGGCCGGGCGGAGCCGGGGGCGCGGCTTCAGGGGCGGGGCCCGGGACCGGCTTCAGGTGCGCGGGGCGGGCCCGGCTCAGGTGCGCGGGGCCCCAGGGCGGCTGCGCGGGGCGGGGCCGAGGTGATTTAATCCCCGGTAAGCGCCTCGCCGGCCATTTGCTCACTCCGGGCACGGTGAGGGCAGGAGCTCGCTGTGCGAGCTCCGCAGGTGAGACGCGGGGGCTTCGGCCTCCCCTCCTGTCCCGTTCCCCCCCTTCCTCCTCCGCCCCGTATTCCCCTTCTTTCTCCCCCTTTCTCCTCTCCTCTCCTGTCCCAAACCCGACCGCCCCACACTCCTTCCTCTCCTGTCCCTACCCCGCTACCCCGTTCTATTCCCCCTCTCCCCCTCCTCTGTCCACCCTCCCTCTACCCCCCACCTGGCCTTTCCCTTCCCCTCCCGCTTCCCTCCGCACTCCGACCCCCCTTCCTACCCCTTCTCATTCCCCCCCCTTCCCCCCACAACTCTCCTCTCTCCCCGTCCTCCCCTCCCCTTCTTTCCCCCGCAGCCGCGGGGCTTCGGGCGCCGGAGAATAAAGCCCAGAGGGCCGGAGCGCGGCGCCCCCTCCCTGGATGCGCCCCCACGGGGCCGGACCCGCTCGGCGGGTCCCCCCATGCAGTTCACAAGCACCGCCCGACACCGCCGGGGCTCCGGCTTTCCCCACATCACACTGGGGGGTTCCCGGGGGAGGTCGGGGCTGGGCTGGGGCGTTGGGGGGGGGGGTGGGTTAGGGAGGGCCCCCTCCGGAGGAGGGGGTCCCTGGGGGGGGGGGGGCCAGGGCGGACCCTCTCCGGAGGAGGGGGTCCGGGGGAGGGGCGGGGCGGCGGGGGGACCTCCCCCCTCCAGTCCCCGCCCCCTCCTCCGGACCCCCTCCTCCGGACGGGGTCCGCCCCGGCCGCCTCCCCGGGACCCCCTCCTCCGGACCGGGGCCCGAGGGAGGGAGGGGGGGCGGGCGGGTGGGGGGGGAAGCTGGGAGGGGTCGTCCGTTTGGTCATTTCTATGTTCGCGCTGCTGAGTGACGTGACCCCCCCTGCTTCCCACCCCCCCCCGCCCCCCCCTCCCCGGAGGAGGGGGTCCCGGTGAGGCGGCCGGGGCGGACCCCGTCCGGAGGAGGGGGTCCGGAGGAGGGGGCGGGGACTGGAGGGGGGAGGTCCCCCCGCCGCCCCGCCCCTCCCCCGGACCCCCTCCTCCGGAGAGGGTCCGCCCTGGCCCCCCCCCAAGGGACCCCCTCCTCCGGAGGGGGCCCTCCCTAACCCACCCCCCCCCCTAACGCCCCAGCCCAGCCCCGACCTCCCCCGGGAACCCCCCAGTGTGATGTGGGGAAAGCCGGAGCCCCGGCGGTGTCGGGCGGTGCTTGTGAACTGCATGGGGGGACCCGCCGAGCGGGTCCGGCCCCGTGGGGGCGCATCCAGGGAGGGGGCGCCGCGCTCCGGCCCTCTGGGCTTTATTCTCCGGCGCCCCGAAGCCCCGCGGCTGCGGGGGAAAGAAGGAGAGTGGGGATGGAGGACGGGAATAGCGGGGCAGAGGGGCGGGTCGGAGTGTGCAGGGGAGAGGGGGCAGGTGGAGGTGTTGCGGGGGAGGAAGGAAGGGTGAAGGAAGGAGGGGGAGGATTGAAGGCAAGTGGGGGGGAACGGGGGGGAAAAGGGGGAAGGTGGCGGGGAAGGGGAGCAGGGAGAGGGGGCAGGAAAGGTGGAGAGGGAGAATTAAAGGCAAATGGAGCAGAAGGTCAGGGTGCGAATGGAAGCAGGGAGAGGTTGGGTGGGGGGGGGAAGGAAGGGTGGAAGGAGGAGGGGGAGGATTGAAGGCAGGTGCGGGGAAATAGGCGGGGGGAGAAGGGAAGAAGGGGAGCAGGGAGAGGGGGCAAGGGGGCACCAGGCCGGGGGGGGAAGGAGGGCAAGGGAGGGGGGGTTGCAGGAGGAGGGTGCGGAAGAGGAGGAAGGAAGGGGAGAAAGGAGAGGTATAGCGGAAGAGAAGTACAGAAGAAAAGACGTACAGAAGAAGAGAAGTATAGAAGAAAAGGGATATCGAGGAAGAGAGATCTCGAGCCCGGCCCGGCCGCAGCCGCCCGCACCGAGCGCCCTGGGGCAAATGGCGGCGGGGGCCAATTCCCGGGGCTTAAATCCCCTCGGCCCCGCCCCGCGCAGCCGCTCTGGGGCCCCGCGCACCTGTGCAGGTCCCGCCCGTCACACCTGTGCCGGCCCCGCCCCGCCCCGCCCCGCCCCGCCCCGAAATCCCGGCGGATCCGCGCTCGCTCCGCTTTGTGCGGTGGATGCTTATCTCGGGCTGCGGCGGGACCGTCGCAGCCGGAGCAGGAGGGGTAGCGCCGGGCTCGGCCCATCCCCGTCCCCATCCCTCCTCGGTTCTGCGCGCCCGGGGCGGGGGTCGGGGTGGGGCCGGGACTCTGGGGCGGGGTCCCGGAGGGTCCCGGGGGCGGGTCCCCGGGCTACACGGGGCGGGGCCCCGGCTGGTACCGGGGCGGGTCCCGGAGAGTCCCAGGAGGCGGGTCCCGGCCGATACCGGGGGCGGGGCCGGCCGACACCGGGGGCGGCCCGGAGGGGCCGGGGGTGGGGCCGGGCGGGAGCCGGGGGCGCGGCTTCAGGGGCGGGGCCCGGGACCGGCTTCAGGTGCGCGGGGCGGGCCCGGCTCAGGTGCGCGGGGCCCCAGGGCGGCTGCGCGGGGCGGGGCCGAGGTGATTTAATCCCCGGTAAGCGCCTCGCCGGCCATTTGCTCACTCCGGGCACGGTGAGGGCAGGAGCTCGCTGTGCGAGCTCCGCAGGTGAGACGCGGGGGCTTCGGCCTCCCCTCCTGTCCCGTTCCCCCCCCTTCCTCCTCCGCCCCGTATTCCCCTTCTTTCTCCCCCTTTCCCCTCTCCTCTCCTGTCCCAAACCCGACCGCCCCACACTCCTTCCTCTCCTGTCCCTACCCCCGCTACCCCGTTCTATTCCCCCTCTCCCCCTCCTCTGTCCACCCTCCCTCTACCCCCCACCTGGCCTTTCCCTTCCCCTCCCGCTTCCTCCGCACTCCGACCCCCCTTCCCTACCCCTTCTCATTCCCCCCCTTCCCCCCACAACTCTCCTCTCTCCCCGTCCTCCCCTCCCCTTCTTTCCCCCCGCAGCCGCGGGGCTTCGGGGCGCCGGAGAATAAAGCCCAGAGGGCCGGAGCGCGGCGCCCCCTCCCTGGATGCGCCCCCACGGGGCCGGACCCGCTCGGCGGGTCCCCCCATGCAGTTCACAAGCACCGCCCGACACCGCCGGGGCTCCGGCTTTCCCCACATCACACTGGGGGGTTCCCGGGGGAGGTCGGGGCTGGGCTGGGGCGTTAGGGGGGGGTGGGTTAGGGAGGGCCCCCTCCGGAGGAGGGGGTCCCTTGGGGGGGGGCCAGGGCGGACCCTCTCCGGAGGAGGGGGTCCGGGGGAGGGGCGGGGCGGCGGGGGGACCTCCCACCTCCCCCCTCCAGTCCCCGCCCCCTCCTCCGGACCCCCTCCTCCGGACGGGGTCCGCCCCGGCCGCCTCCCCGGGACCCCCTCCTCCGGGGCGGGGGGGGTGGGAAGCAGGGGGGGTCACGTCACTCAGCAGCGCGAACATAGAAATGACCAAACGGACGACCCCTCCCCAGCTTCCCCCCCCCACCCGCCCGCCCCCCCTCCCTCCCTCGGGCCCCGGTCCGGAGGAGGGGGTCCCGGGGAGGCGGCCGGGGCAGACCCCGTCCGGAGGAGGGGGTCCGGAGGAGGTGGGCGGGGACTGGAGGGGGGAGGTCCCCCCGCCGCCCCGCCCCTCCCCCGGACCCCCTCCTCCGGAGAGGGTCCGCCCTGGCCCCCCCCCCCCCAGGGACCCCCTCCTCCGGAGGGGGCCCTCCCTAACCCCACCCCCCCCCCCCCCAACGCCCCAGCCCAGCCCCGACCTCCCCCGGGAACCCCCCAGTGTGATGTGGGGAAAGCCGGAGCCCCGGCGGTGTCGGGCGGTGCTTGTGAACTGCATGGGGGGACCCGCCGAGCGGGTCCGGCCCCGTGGGGGGCGCATCCAGGGAGGGGGGCGCCGCGCTCCGGCCCTCTGGGCTTTATTCTCCGGCGCCCCGAAGCCCCGCGGCTGCGGGGGAAAGAAGGAGAGTGGGGATGGAGGACGGGAATAGCGGGGCAGAGGGGCGGGTCGGAGTGTGCAGGGGAGAGGGGGCAGGTGGAGGTGTTGCGGGGGAGGAAGGAAGGGTGAAGGAAGGAGGGGGAGGATTGAAGGCAAGTGGGGGGGAACGGGGGGGAAAAGGGGGAAGGTGGCGGGGAAGGGGAGCAGGGAGAGGGGGCAGGAAAGGTGGAGAGGGAGAATTAAAGGCAAATGGAGCAGAAGGTCAGGGTGCGAATGGAAGCAAGGAGAGGTTGGGTGGGGGGGGGAAGGAAGGGTGGAAGGAGGAGGGGGAGGATTGAAGGGCAGGTGCGGGGGAATAGGCGGGGGGAGAAGGGAAGAAGGGGAGCAGGGAGAGGGGGCAAGGGGGGCACCAGGCCGGGGGGGGAAGGAGGGCAAGGGGAGGGGGGGGTTGCAGGAGGAGGGTGCGGAAGAGGAGGAAGGAAGGGGAGAAAGGAGAGGTATAGCGGAAGAGAAGTACAGAAGAAAAGACGTACAGAAGAAGAGAAGTATAGAAGAAAAGGGATATCGAGGAAGAGAGATCTCGAGCCCGGCCCGGCCGCAGCCGCCCGCACCGAGCGCCCTGGGGCAAATGGCGGCGGGGGCCAATTCCCGGGGCTTAAATCCCCTCGGCCCCGCCCCGCGCAGCCGCTCTGGGGCCCCGCGCACCTGTGCAGGTCCCGCCCGTCACACCTGTGCCGGCCCCGCCCCGCCCCGCCCCGCCCCGCCCCGAAATCCCGGCGGATCCGCGCTCGCTCCGCTTTGTGCGGTGGATGCTTATCTCGGGCTGCGGCGGGACCGTCGCAGCCGGAGCAGGAGGGGTAGCGCCGGGCTCGGCCCATCCCCGTCCCCATCCCTCCTCGGTTTCTGCGCGCCCGGGGCGGGGGTCGGGGGTGGGGCCGGGGACTCTGGGGCGGGGTCCCGGAGGGTCCCGGGGGCGGGTCCCCGGGCTACACGGGGCGGGGCCCCGGCTGGTACCGGGGCGGGTCCCGGAGAGTCCCAGGAGGCGGGTCCCGGCCGATACCGGGGGCGGGGCCGGCCGACACCGGGGGCGGCCCGGAGGGGCCGGGGGTGGGGCCGGGCGGAGCCGGGGGCGCGGCTTCAGGGGCGGGGCCCGGGACCGGCTTCAGGTGCGCGGGGCGGGCCCGGCTCAGGTGCGCGGGGCCCCAGGGCGGCTGCGCGGGGCGGGGCCGAGGTGATTTAATCCCCGGTAAGCGCCTCGCCGGCCATTTGCTCACTCCGGGCACGGTGAGGGCAGGAGCTCGCTGTGCGAGCTCCGCAGGTGAGACGCGGGGGCTTCGGCCTCCCCTCCTGTCCCGTTCCCCCCCTTCCTCCTCCGCCCCGTATTCCCCTTCTTTCTCCCCCTTTCCCCTCTCCTCTCCTGTCCCAAACCCGACCGCCCCACACTCCTTCCTCTCCTGTCCCTACCCCGCTACCCCGTTCTATTCCCCCTCTCCCCCTCCTCTGTCCACCCTCCCTCTACCCCCCACCTGGCCTTTCCCTTCCCCTCCCGCTTCCCTCCGCACTCCGACCCCCCCTTCCCTACCCCTTCTCATTCCCCCCCCTTCCCCCCACAACTCTCCTCTCTCCCCGTCCTCCCCTCCCCTTCTTTCCCCCCGCAGCCGCGGGGCTTCGGGGCGCCGGAGAATAAAGCCCAGAGGGCCGGAGCGCGGCGCCCCCTCCCTGGATGCGCCCCCACGGGGCCGGACCCGCTCGGCGGGTCCCCCCATGCAGTTCACAAGCACCGCCCGACACCGCCGGGGCTCCGGCTTTCCCCACATCACACTGGGGGGTTCCCGGGGGAGGTCGGGGCTGGGCTGGGGCGTTAGGGGGGGGGGTGGGTTAGGGAGGGCCCCCTCCGGAGGAGGGGGTCCCTTGGGGGGGGGCCAGGGCGGACCCTCTCCGGAGGAGGGGGTCCGGGGGAGGGGCGGGGCGGCGGGGGGACCTCCCCCCCTCCAGTCCCCGCCCCCTCCTCCGGACCCCCTCCTCCGGACGGGGTCCGCCCCGGCCGCCTCCCCGGGACCCCCTCCTCCGGGGAGGGGGGGGTGGGAAGCAGGGGGGGGGGTCACGTCACTCAGCAGCGCGAACATAGAAATGACCAAACGGACGACCCCTCCCCAGCTTCCCCCCCCCACCCGCCCGCCCCCCCTCCCTCCCTCGGGCCCCGGTCCGGAGGAGGGGGGTCCCGGGGAGGCGGCCGGGGCGGACCCCGTCCGGAGGAGGGGGTCCGGAGGAGGGGGCGGGGACTGGAGGGGGGAGGTCCCCCCGCCGCCCCGCCCCTCCCCCGGACCCCCTCCTCCGGAGAGGGTCCGCCCTGGCCCCCCCCCCCCAGGGACCCCCTCCTCCGGAGGGGGCCCTCCCTAACCCACCCCCCCCCCTAACGCCCCAGCCCAGCCCCGACCTCCCCCGGGAACCCCCCAGTGTGATGTGGGGAAAGCCGGAGCCCCGGCGGTGTCGGGCGGTGCTTGTGAACTGCATGGGGGGACCCGCCGAGCGGGTCCGGCCCCGTGGGGGCGCATCCAGGGAGGGGGCGCCGCGCTCCGGCCCTCTGGGCTTTATTCTCCGGCGCCCCGAAGCCCCGCGGCTGCGGGGGAAAGAAGGAGAGTGGGGATGGAGGACGGGAATAGCGGGGCAGAGGGGCGGGTCGGAGTGTGCAGGGGAGAGGGGGCAGGTGGAGGTGTTGCGGGGGAGGAAGGAAGGGTGAAGGAAGGAGGGGGAGGATTGAAGGCAAGTGGGGGGGAACGGGGGGGAAAAGGGGGAAGGTGGCGGGGAAGGGGAGCAGGGAGAGGGGGCAGGAAAGGTGGAGAGGGAGAATTAAAGGCAAATGGAGCAGAAGGTCAGGGTGCGAATGGAAGCAAGGAGAGGTTGGGTGGGGGGGGGAAGGAAGGGTGGAAGGAGGAGGGGGAGGATTGAAGGCAGGTGCGGGGAAATAGGCGGGGGGAGAAGGGAAGAAGGGGAGCAGGGAGAGGGGGCAAGGGGGCACCAGGCCGGGGGGGGAAGGAGGGCAAGGGAGGGGGGGTTGCAGGAGGAGGGTGCGGAAGAGGAGGAAGGAAGGGGAGAAAGGAGAGGTATAGCGGAAGAGAAGTACAGAAGAAAAGACGTACAGAAGAAGAGAAGTATAGAAGAAAAGGGATATCGAGGAAGAGAGATCTCGAGCCCGGCCCGGCCGCAGCCGCCCGCACCGAGCGCCCTGGGGCAAATGGCGGCGGGGGCCAATTCCCGGGGCTTAAATCCCCTCGGCCCCGCCCCGCGCAGCCGCTCTGGGGCCCCGCGCACCTGTGCAGGTCCCGCCCGTCACACCTGTGCCGGCCCCGCCCCGCCCCGCCCCGCCCCGCCCCGAAATCCCGGCGGATCCGCGCTCGCTCCGCTTTGTGCGGTGGATGCTTATCTCGGGCTGCGGCGGGACCGTCGCAGCCGGAGCAGGAGGGGTAGCGCCGGGCTCGGCCCATCCCCGTCCCCATCCCTCCTCGGTTCTGCGCGCCCGGGGCGGGGGTCGGGGTGGGGCCGGGACTCTGGGGCGGGGTCCCGGAGGGTCCCGGGGGCGGGTCCCCGGGCTACACGGGGCGGGGCCCCGGCTGGTACCGGGGCGGGTCCCGGAGAGTCCCAGGAGGCGGGTCCCGGCCGATACCGGGGGCGGGGCCGGCCGACACCGGGGGCGGCCCGGAGGGGCCGGGGGTGGGGCCGGGCGGAGCCGGGGGCGCGGCTTCAGGGGCGGGGCCCGGGACCGGCTTCAGGTGCGCGGGGCGGGCCCGGCTCAGGTGCGCGGGGCCCCAGGGCGGCTGCGCGGGGCGGGGCCGAGGTGATTTAATCCCCGGTAAGCGCCTCGCCGGCCATTTGCTCACTCCGGGCACGGTGAGGGCAGGAGCTCGCTGTGCGAGCTCCGCAGGTGAGACGCGGGGGCTTCGGCCTCCCCTCCTGTCCCGTTCCCCCCCTTCCTCCTCCGCCCCGTATTCCCCTTCTTTCTCCCCCTTTCCCCTCTCCTCTCCTGTCCCAAACCCGACCGCCCCACACTCCTTCCTCTCCTGTCCCTACCCCGCTACCCCGTTCTATTCCCCCTCTCCCCCTCCTCTGTCCACCCTCCCTCTACCCCCCACCTGGCCTTTCCCTTCCCCTCCCGCTTCCCTCCGCACTCCGACCCCCCTTCCCTACCCCTTCTCATTCCCCCCCCTTCCCCCCACAACTCTCCTCTCTCCCCGTCCTCCCCTCCCCTTCTTTCCCCCGCAGCCGCGGGGCTTCGGGGCGCCGGAGAATAAAGCCCAGAGGGCCGGAGCGCGGCGCCCCCTCCCTGGATGCGCCCCCACGGGGCCGGACCCGCTCGGCGGGTCCCCCCATGCAGTTCACAAGCACCGCCCGACACCGCCGGGGCTCCGGCTTTCCCCACATCACACTGGGGGGTTCCCGGGGGAGGTCGGGGCTGGGCTGGGGCGTTAGGGGGGGGGGTGGGTTAGGGAGGGCCCCCTCCGGAGGAGGGGGTCCCTTGGGGGGGGGCCAGGGCGGACCCTCTCCGGAGGAGGGGGTCCGGGGGAGGGGCGGGGCGGCGGGGGGACCTCCCCCCTCCAGTCCCCGCCCCCTCCTCCGGACCCCCTCCTCCGGACGGGGTCCGCCCCGGCCGCCTCCCCGGGACCCCCTCCTCCGGGGAGGGGGGGGTGGGAAGCAGGGGGGGGGTCACGTCACTCAGCAGCGCGAACATAGAAATGACCAAACGGACGACCCCTCCCCAGCTTCCCCCCCCCACCCGCCCGCCCCCCCTCCCTCCCTCGGGCCCCGGTCCGGAGGAGGGGGTCCCGGGGAGGCGGCCGGGGCGGACCCCGTCCGGAGGAGGGGGTCCGGAGGAGGGGGCGGGGACTGGAGGGGGGAGGTCCCCCCGCCGCCCCGCCCCTCCCCCGGACCCCCTCCTCCGGAGAGGGTCCGCCCTGGCCCCCCCCCCCCCAGGGACCCCCTCCTCCGGAGGGGGCCCTCCCTAACCCACCCCCCCCCCTAACGCCCCAGCCCAGCCCCGACCTCCCCCGGGAACCCCCCAGTGTGATGTGGGGAAAGCCGGAGCCCCGGCGGTGTCGGGCGGTGCTTGTGAACTGCATGGGGGGACCCGCCGAGCGGGTCCGGCCCCGTGGGGGCGCATCCAGGGAGGGGGCGCCGCGCTCCGGCCCTCTGGGCTTTATTCTCCGGCGCCCCGAAGCCCCGCGGCTGCGGGGGAAAGAAGGAGAGTGGGGATGGAGGACGGGAATAGCGGGGCAGAGGGGCGGGTCGGAGTGTGCAGGGGAGAGGGGGCAGGTGGAGGTGTTGCGGGGGAGGAAGGAAGGGTGAAGGAAGGAGGGGGAGGATTGAAGGCAAGTGGGGGGGAACGGGGGGGAAAAGGGGGAAGGTGGCGGGGAAGGGGAGCAGGGAGAGGGGGCAGGAAAGGTGGAGAGGGAGAATTAAAGGCAAATGGAGCAGAAGGTCAGGGTGCGAATGGAAGCAAGGAGAGGTTGGGTGGGGGGGGGAAGGAAGGGTGGAAGGAGGAGGGGGAGGATTGAAGGCAGGTGCGGGGAAATAGGCGGGGGGAGAAGGGAAGAAGGGGAGCAGGGAGAGGGGGCAAGGGGGCACCAGGCCGGGGGGGGAAGGAGGGCAAGGGAGGGGGGGTTGCAGGAGGAGGGTGCGGAAGAGGAGGAAGGAAGGGGAGAAAGGAGAGGTATAGCGGAAGAGAAGTACAGAAGAAAAGACGTACAGAAGAAGAGAAGTATAGAAGAAAAGGGATATCGAGGAAGAGAGATCTCGAGCCCGGCCCGGCCGCAGCCGCCCGCACCGAGCGCCCTGGGGCAAATGGCGGCGGGGGCCAATTCCCGGGGCTTAAATCCCCTCGGCCCCGCCCCGCGCAGCCGCTCTGGGGCCCCGCGCACCTGTGCAGGTCCCGCCCGTCACACCTGTGCCGGCCCCGCCCCGCCCCGCCCCGCCCCGCCCCGAAATCCCGGCGGATCCGCGCTCGCTCCGCTTTGTGCGGTGGATGCTTATCTCGGGCTGCGGCGGGACCGTCGCAGCCGGAGCAGGAGGGGTAGCGCCGGGCTCGGCCCATCCCCGTCCCCATCCCTCCTCGGTTCTGCGCGCCCGGGGCGGGGGTCGGGGTGGGGCCGGGACTCTGGGGCGGGGTCCCGGAGGGTCCCGGGGGCGGGTCCCCGGGCTACACGGGGCGGGGCCCCGGCTGGTACCGGGGCGGGTCCCGGAGAGTCCCAGGAGGCGGGTCCCGGCCGATACCGGGGGCGGGGCCGGCCGACACCGGGGGCGGCCCGGAGGGGCCGGGGGTGGGGCCGGGCGGAGCCGGGGGCGCGGCTTCAGGGGCGGGGCCCGGGACCGGCTTCAGGTGCGCGGGGCGGGCCCGGCTCAGGTGCGCGGGGCCCCAGGGCGGCTGCGCGGGGCGGGGCCGAGGTGATTTAATCCCCGGTAAGCGCCTCGCCGGCCATTTGCTCACTCCGGGCACGGTGAGGGCAGGAGCTCGCTGTGCGAGCTCCGCAGGTGAGACGCGGGGGCTTCGGCCTCCCCTCCTGTCCCGTTCCCCCCCTTCCTCCTCCGCCCCGTATTCCCCTTCTTTCTCCCCCTTTCCCCTCTCCTCTCCTGTCCCAAACCCGACCGCCCCACACTCCTTCCTCTCCTGTCCCTACCCCGCTACCCCGTTCTATTCCCCCTCTCCCCCTCCTCTGTCCACCCTCCCTCTACCCCCCACCTGGCCTTTCCCTTCCCCTCCCGCTTCCCTCCGCACTCCGACCCCCCTTCCCTACCCCTTCTCATTCCCCCCCCTTCCCCCCACAACTCTCCTCTCTCCCCGTCCTCCCCTCCCCTTCTTTCCCCCGCAGCCGCGGGGCTTCGGGGCGCCGGAGAATAAAGCCCAGAGGGCCGGAGCGCGGCGCCCCCTCCCTGGATGCGCCCCCACGGGGCCGGACCCGCTCGGCGGGTCCCCCCATGCAGTTCACAAGCACCGCCCGACACCGCCGGGGCTCCGGCTTTCCCCACATCACACTGGGGGGTTCCCGGGGGAGGTCGGGGCTGGGCTGGGGCGTTGGGGGGGGGGGGTGGGTTAGGGAGGGCCCCCTCCGGAGGAGGGGGTCCCTTGGGGGGGGGCCAGGGCGGACCCTCTCCGGAGGAGGGGGTCCGGGGGAGGGGCGGGGCGGCGGGGGGACCTCCCCCCTCCAGTCCCCGCCCCCTCCTCCGGACCCCCTCCTCCGGACGGGGTCCGCCCCGGCCGCCTCCCCGGGACCCCCTCCTCCGGACCGGGGCCCGAGGGAGGGCGGGCGGGTGGGGGGGGGAAGCTGGGGAGGAGTCGTCCGTTTGGTCATTTCTATGTTCGCGCTGCTGAGTGACGTGACCCCCCCTGCTTCCCACCCCCCCCCGCCCCCCCCTCCCCGGAGGAGGGGGTCCCGGGGAGGCGGCCGGGGCGGACCCCGTCCGGAGGAGGGGGTCCGGAGGAGGGGGCGGGGACTGGAGGGGGGAGGTCCCCCCGCCGCCCCGCCCCTCCCCCGGACCCCCTCCTCCGGAGAGGGTCCGCCCTGGCCCCCCCCCCCCAGGGACCCCCTCCTCCGGAGGGGGCCCTCCCTAACCCACCCCCCCCCCCAACGCCCCAGCCCAGCCCCGACCTCCCCCGGGAACCCCCCAGTGTGATGTGGGGAAAGCCGGAGCCCCGGCGGTGTCGGGCGGTGCTTGTGAACTGCATGGGGGGACCCGCCGAGCGGGTCCGGCCCCGTGGGGGCGCATCCAGGGAGGGGGCGCCGCGCTCCGGCCCTCTGGGCTTTATTCTCCGGCGCCCCGAAGCCCCGCGGCTGCGGGGGAAAGAAGGAGAGTGGGGATGGAGGACGGGAATAGCGGGGCAGAGGGGCGGGTCGGAGTGTGCAGGGGAGAGGGGGCAGGTGGAGGTGTTGCGGGGGAGGAAGGAAGGGTGAAGGAAGGAGGGGGAGGATTGAAGGCAAGTGGGGGGGAACGGGGGGGAAAAGGGGGAAGGTGGCGGGGAAGGGGAGCAGGGAGAGGGGGCAGGAAAGGTGGAGAGGGAGAATTAAAGGCAAATGGAGCAGAAGGTCAGGGTGCGAATGGAAGCAGGGAGAGGTTGGGTGGGGGGGGGGAAGGAAGGGTGGAAGGAGGAGGGGGAGGATTGAAGGCAGGTGCGGGGAAATAGGCGGGGGGAGAAGGGAAGAAGGGGAGCAGGGAGAGGGGGCAAGGGGGCACCAGGCCGGGGGGGGAAGGAGGGCAAGGGAGGGGGGGTTGCAGGAGGAGGGTGCGGAAGAGGAGGAAGGAAGGGGAGAAAGGAGAGGTATAGCGGAAGAGAAGTACAGAAGAAAAGACGTACAGAAGAAGAGAAGTATAGAAGAAAAGGGATATCGAGGAAGAGAGATCTCGAGCCCGGCCCGGCCGCAGCCGCCCGCACCGAGCGCCCTGGGGCAAATGGCGCCGGGGGCCAATTCCCGGGGCTTAAATCCCCTCGGCCCCGCCCCGCGCAGCCGCTCTGGGGCCCCGCGCACCTGTGCAGGTCCCGCCCGTCACACCTGTGCCGGCCCCGCCCCGCCCCGCCCCGCCCCGCCCCGAAATCCCGGCGGATCCGCGCTCGCTCCGCTTTGTGCGGTGGATGCTTATCTCGGGCTGCGGCGGGACCGTCGCAGCCGGAGCAGGAGGGGTAGCGCCGGGCTCGGCCCATCCCCGTCCCCATCCCTCCTCGGTTCTGCGCGCCCGGGGCGGGGGTCGGGGTGGGGCCGGGACTCTGGGGCGGGGTCCCGGAGGGTCCCGGGGGCGGGTCCCCGGGCTACACGGGGCGGGGCCCCGGCTGGTACCGGGGCGGGTCCCGGAGAGTCCCAGGAGGCGGGTCCCGGCCGATACCGGGGGCGGGGCCGGCCGACACCGGGGGCGGCCCGGAGGGGCCGGGGGTGGGGCCGGGCGGAGCCGGGGGCGCGGCTTCAGGGGCGGGGCCCGGGACCGGCTTCAGGTGCGCGGGGCGGGCCCGGCTCAGGTGCGCGGGGCCCCAGGGCGGCTGCGCGGGGCGGGGCCGAGGTGATTTAATCCCCGGTAAGCGCCTCGCCGGCCATTTGCTCACTCCGGGCACGGTGAGGGCAGGAGCTCGCTGTGCGAGCTCCGCAGGTGAGACGCGGGGGCTTCGGCCTCCCCTCCTGTCCCGTTCCCCCCCTTCCTCCTCCGCCCCGTATTCCCCTTCTTTCTCCCCCTTTCCCCTCTCCTCTCCTGTCCCAAACCCGACCGCCCCACACTCCTTCCTCTCCTGTCCCTACCCCGCTACCCCGTTCTATTCCCCCTCTCCCCCTCCTCTGTCCACCCTCCCTCTACCCCCCACCTGGCCTTTCCCTTCCCCTCCCGCTTCCCTCCGCACTCCGACCCCCCTTCCCTACCCCTTCTCATTCCCCCCCCTTCCCCCCACAACTCTCCTCTCTCCCCGTCCTCCCCTCCCCTTCTTTCCCCCGCAGCCGCGGGGCTTCGGGGCGCCGGAGAATAAAGCCCAGAGGGCCGGAGCGCGGCGCCCCCTCCCTGGATGCGCCCCCACGGGGCCGGACCCGCTCGGCGGGTCCCCCCATGCAGTTCACAAGCACCGCCCGACACCGCCGGGGCTCCGGCTTTCCCCACATCACACTGGGGGGTTCCCGGGGGAGGTCGGGGCTGGGCTGGGGCGTTGGGGGGGGGGGGTGGGTTAGGGAGGGCCCCCTCCGGAGGAGGGGGTCCCTTGGGGGGGGGCCAGGGCGGACCCTCTCCGGAGGAGGGGGTCCGGGGGAGGGGCGGGGCGGCGGGGGGACCTCCCCCCTCCAGTCCCCGCCCCCTCCTCCGGACCGGGGCCCGAGGGAGGGCGGGCGGGTGGGGGGGGGAAGCTGGGGAGGAGTCGTCCGTTTGGTCATTTCTATGTTCGCGCTGCTGAGTGACGTGACCCCCCCTGCTTCCCACCCCCCCCGCCCCCCCCCTCCCCGGAGGAGGGGGTCCCGGGGAGGCGGCCGGGGCGGACCCCGTCCGGAGGAGGGGGTCCGGAGGAGGGGGCGGGGACTGGAGGGGGGAGGTCCCCCCCGCCGCCCCGCCCCTCCCCCGGACCCCCTCCTCCGGAGAGGGTCCGCCCTGGCCCCCCCCCCCCCAGGGACCCCCTCCTCCGGAGGGGGCCCTCCCTAACCCACCCCCCCCCCCAACGCCCCAGCCCAGCCCCGACCTCCCCCGGGAACCCCCCAGTGTGATGTGGGGAAAGCCGGAGCCCCGGCGGTGTCGGGCGGTGCTTGTGAACTGCATGGGGGGACCCGCCGAGCGGGTCCGGCCCCGTGGGGGCGCATCCAGGGAGGGGGCGCCGCGCTCCGGCCCTCTGGGCTTTATTCTCCGGCGCCCCGAAGCCCCGCGGCTGCGGGGGAAAGAAGGAGAGTGGGGATGGAGGACGGGAATAGCGGGGCAGAGGGGCGGGTCGGAGTGTGCAGGGGAGAGGGGGCAGGTGGAGGTGTTGCGGGGGAGGAAGGAAGGGTGAAGGAAGGAGGGGGAGGATTGAAGGCAAGTGGGGGGGAACGGGGGGGAAAAGGGGGAAGGTGGCGGGGAAGGGGAGCAGGGAGAGGGGGCAGGAAAGGTGGAGAGGGAGAATTAAAGGCAAATGGAGCAGAAGGTCAGGGTGCGAATGGAAGCAGGGAGAGGTTGGGTGGGGGGGGGGAAGGAAGGGTGGAAGGAGGAGGGGGAGGATTGAAGGCAGGTGCGGGGAAATAGGCGGGGGGAGAAGGGAAGAAGGGGAGCAGGGAGAGGGGGCAAGGGGGCACCAGGCCGGGGGGGGAAGGAGGGCAAGGGAGGGGGGGTTGCAGGAGGAGGGTGCGGAAGAGGAGGAAGGAAGGGGAGAAAGGAGAGGTATAGCGGAAGAGAAGTACAGAAGAAAAGACGTACAGAAGAAGAGAAGTATAGAAGAAAAGGGATATCGAGGAAGAGAGATCTCGAGCCCGGCCCGGCCGCAGCCGCCCGCACCGAGCGCCCTGGGGCAAATGGCGCCGGGGGCCAATTCCCGGGGCTTAAATCCCCTCGGCCCCGCCCCGCGCAGCCGCTCTGGGGCCCCGCGCACCTGTGCAGGTCCCGCCCGTCACACCTGTGCCGGCCCCGCCCCGCCCCGCCCCGCCCCGAAATCCCGGCGGATCCGCGCTCGCTCCGCTTTGTGCGGTGGATGCTTATCTCGGGCTGCGGCGGGACCGTCGCAGCCGGAGGTTCCCCGCAGCATTCGCTGGATCGCGGCTGGAAGCGGGCGAGGCGTGGGGAGCGCCCGTGGCAGCCCCGGGACCCCCGGCGCCGCCGCTCCCTCAGCGCCGCCCTCCCCGGTGCGCGCCCCCTGGCGGACACGGACGGGCGGCGCGAGCGTGCGGCGGGCCCGGCAGCCCCCGCTGCGCTGCCCCGTGCCGGCCCTGCCCGCGGGGATGCGGAGCACCCCCAACCTCGGCACCTCCGAGGCCACCGCAGCCCCCGGCAGAGCAGCGCCCGTGGCCGCACCCCCGGGGAACGCTTCGGAACGAGCGGGGGTTCATCGGCGCGGGCGGGAGGAGCTGCTCCGCCTCTGCCACTCCTGCTCCGACCGCGCCCGGGCTGGGACCGGGGCCTTGTTCGGGCCGCTCATCCGACACCTGCCGGATGAGGGCTGATGCTCTCCTTCCTCTCCCTCCCTTTCTCTGCGGCTCGCGCTCTCCATCGGAAAAACCTCTGAGTTTAAAACGCCAGGGAAAACTGTTTCCTCTTTATTTCCAGAGCACAGGATATTCTGAGTTCGAAAGACCCCCGAGGATCATTAAATCAAATAATGAGAAGTGATTGGTCCATCTGGGGATTGAACTCAAAATCTTGGCATTCTCATCACCTGAGCCAATTTTGGGATCACGGGAAAGGGCTGGGATGGGAACGGCTGCTCCTTTTTTGCTAATGCTGCTTAACACACCAGCCTCTGGAATGGTTCTAGGGCAGAACTGGCTGGCACCTGATATGACAGCACAGAACTCCTTCAATAACCCTGAATTCCTGCCTTTTCCAGAATTTCCCCAATGGCTTGGAAGGTGCAATGTCGTTTTCCAGGGAGAAATAAGCAAAACAAGTCCTGAGGGTTCACTTGGTCCATGGCCATAATCCCAACAGAGAAATGCACTGTTACTGTCAGATCTGTTAAAAATTCCATGACAACACTGGGATGGGATTCCTAGGAACCTTCTTAATGCTCTTGTCTCCATTTTTATTGATTTTTAGTCCCTCAACTGGCAGCTTGTAGAATTTATCCTGGGATTTAGAGGTGACGCAGGGTTGGCTTTGGATTGACCTTCACCTCTGGCCCCAGTTTCCGTCAAAAACATTCCCTACTTATTCCATGTAGATTAAGTCTTTACCTCCAAAATTTCCCTACCTGTCCACTACCAGTGATCCCATTTCCCCCCTCAAAATATTCATTCTCCATCCTGAAGAAAACATCCATTTTTACCCCCAAAATTTTCACTCCATGTCCCCAGCTGATGACTTCAGTTCACCTCAGGATGTTCATTCCTGAATCTCTGGGGATTATTTCACTTCCCCCTCTCAAATTTTCCCTGTCTGTCCACTTCTGATTTCCTCATTTTTACAAGACAATATTAATCCTCTACTCTGAGATTATCTCCAGTTTTACACCCCAAATTTTCCTTACTGTCCACAATTTATTACCTTATTTTTACCCAAAACTACTCATTCTCAGTTCTTAGATTTTTTTCAAGTTTTATCCCCCAAAATTCCCCTACTTTTCCACCACCAATTCCCTCATTTTTACTTCAAAATATTTATTTAATAACATGGAACTTTTCTCAAGATTTATCCCCACAATTTTCCCTACTTGTCCACTACTCATGGCCTCATTTTTCCCATTTTTCATTCTCTTCTCCAGAGAAGAATGGACTCTCTGTCCTCAGAGGGAAACACAACCTGATGGGACACAGGCACCACATTTCCTCTTGTTCCTGCTGTCCTGGAAAGGCCCAGGTAAATCCAGTCCCTCAGACCTTGCATCCCTGAATGCCAGGAGAGCTGGTGTTTTACCCAGATCCCAGTGCCCTGCACAGCTGCGCTGACAAGAGCGGAGGCCGATCGCTCTGCCCAGCACCATCCCTCATTTGCCTCCCACGGCTCCCCAAGCGGCCCCAAACCACCCCATGTCTGTGCCGGGGCCAGGGCCTGCCCCGAGCCCGACCAGAGGCTGTCACCCAGCCCTGCACCAGCTCCCACCCCTGGGAGAGCTGGGAATGCACCAAGAGGCTTTGCAGTACCCCACCAAAGATGGTGGCTTGACCAGAAGTGGCTTCTGTCAGAACCCAAGATGGCAAGAAGGGCAAAAGTTCCAGACTCCACACCAAAGACGGCAGCTCCGGCACCCAGATTAGCATGTCCTTCCAAAGATGGTGGCATGTGTTTTGGGTTGGGATGAAAAAGGGAGTGGCAGAAGGCCCTGCTCCTCAGAAAGGCACCTATTCGGCTGCCTGACCCCGACCCCAATCCCGACCCCAACCCCTCGTTTTCAGCAAGATTTCCTGTGACACTATGGGTCAGAGAGAGAGAAGGGAAATGACTTTTTACGGGGTTGAAATTTCTCCAGGCAGAAGTGGGATGTCGTCTTGCCCCTCCCCAGAGCCCTGCAGGCGCATGGGAGTAGCTCAGTGCCGGCCCAGCTCTCTGAGCAATAACAACGCTTGGGAGGTTCGAGTGTTGATAACAGCTCTCCTGTCTCCTGGGGCCAAAGGTCTCACGGTCCCGGACTGGTGAGGGAGAGAAAGAACTTGTGCTGTTCCTGGAAAAGCTTCTGTTATTCCTTGTGCAGCCTTTTAATTCCATGTTCTAATTGACTGTCCTCTATCTTTCTAACAGGACTTGTCAGAGATTCAGATTTAGGAATTGAATTTGGGTCCGTTCACTACAGAATCTTGCCCAGCCTGAAGGCCTGGGTGATGACTGCTTCTCAGCGAGGGCTCTTTATGAATCCTCTGTCAGATTTCCCTCAGTGCTGGGCAGGAAAGGCAAGGGTTTGGATTAGGAATTCTGCAAGCAGGGCCTGTGTGACCATTGGCTTCCTGTGTGTGTGCGCGTGTCAGTGAGCCAGGGCTGGGACAAGGACTCATGCTGTAGCTGTTGCCCTTTGGAGCTGTCAGGAAAACATTTTAAAGGTATGATCCTAGAACATTTTGGAGGCTGTTTCCAGAGCTCCAGAGCTTCCAGAGCTGGATCTCCAAGTGCAGCAGGACAGGTGAGGGTTCTGACCTCTCCAGACCTGTGCTCAGCAAGGCTGCAGCAGTCGCTGGCACAGACTAGGGCTGAGGCAGGTTTTCCAGGGAACTGGAGATCAATAAGGACTGGTGCTCTGGAAAGACGGGACCTGCAGGGATTGGCTTTTGCAAAGCTGAGATGAAGTTTGTAAAAGTAGCCCAAAATTCGAATTCCTGTGGGTTTTGTGGAGGATGTGAGATCAGAACAGGTTTTCGTGGTAAGAGGGTCTGAGGAGCTGCATCCCTACATTTGGCACGATCTGTGTGATTAAAATGAAGTCCCAGCCCCAGAGGCTGATGGTTTCTGCTCACTCCTGTCCCCAGTTGTCCCCAGCATGTTGCTGATCTAGAGGGATCTGCTCTGGTTTCAGGCTGTCTGTGCCCTGGTCACTACAGTCCCCAATGCCTGAGACACAGAAAGCCCTGGCCAAAGTGGCCAGTGTCACTTAAATGGAAATGAAATGTGCCAAACTTGCTGTGGGCAGGAACTACTCTGTGCTTGCTTAAGTTTTAAAATTGTGAGTGAATTTTTGATGCATAATCACTTAATTCTGCCTCTAGGGAGAGGGATTTTCTTCACCCCTATTTACAGATTGTTATATGCACACACACATAACTTTATTAAGAAAACAGGAAGTAAAAACCAACACCCTCTGTTACATTTCAGTATTTTTTTCATGTGGCCATTTATTTTGTGGTAAACCTGCCTTTCTCAGTGTGCTTTGGGGTTTCAGTTATTTGGGAATCATTTCAGACGACTCTTTGCAATGAAAATATGAAGGTGGGGATGAGTGACCAGTATCCTGGGAAGGGCTGTGGGTGTGCCTGGGTTGGGAGCAAATGGATAGGGCTTATCTTCTCCTGGTTTGAGGCTACGTCTGGCAACACTACAACATTCCAAAGCAGACTAATTACTTCCTCCACTTTGTCACTTGTCCAGGCTCTCTGCATACTGCCATGTATGTGGATATACCTCTATGCCATAGGGGCTTTCTGTATGGGCTTCAAGGCTTTCCTCCAAGTAGTGGTAAACTCAGTTTTCATTTTACAGACCTCTATTGCTGCTGGATTAGTTAAAGGACATGACCTCTCTGTGAAATCAGTTTTTAAACAAAAGGTAAACTTTGAACCTTGAACTAAATCTAAAAGATAACAGAGATGCACACTAGATCAATACTTAGCAAATATTAGTCGTATGCCATGGGCAGATATCTCTCTGCTGTACCTCTACATGTTTTAGTGTGCTGGTGCAGCACAGATCTGTAGTTTTAAGGGGTTCTTTACAGAACACAACCATTAAACCTCTAGCTGCTTCAAAGTGGGGTAACATAGTGTAAAAGTCTAGTAATTCCCTTCCTCTGCAGCCCACCTAGAGTTCACGGAACTGAGGGCCATCCCTTCGCACAAGTGACAGCATTTTCCCTACCATCTCAGTAACTCCCTTTGCCCCAGTGCTTTACTTCTGTGAACAGCAGCTTTTAAGAAAATTGTCAAGTTTGAAACAGTTCCCCTTCCTCACCAAGCATGCTGCTGGTTCATAGTCTCCAATTATCTAATAATAATGTAAGTACAAATTGTGCTTCCATGTAATATCAATGGCTGGGCATGACACAGACATTTTGGACTCAGCATTTCCTGATTGTACCTATAGGCTAAAAAAAAAAAAAAAAAATAGGAGCACACAATTCAATTTTTTTCCCATTTTATAAAGGACTTTGCTATTTGATAGTGAGACAGGAAACATCTTCCTGTTGCTCCTTTCTGCCTTTGGTTTGTAACAACAGCGCTGAGCCCAACGCAAGAGTTTGCACATCAGCCAATATTCCGGGAGTACGAATCCCCAGGACAAAGGCAGGTGGTGTTACATGCCAGGGAAGCAGCCCAAGACAAATCAGTGTTCCTCAGGAACAACCCAGATGTGACAGATGCTCCTGCCCTACACGTGGGCAGCAGCTCAGTGCCAGGAGCACCCAGAGCACAGCAGTTTGTGCGCAGTGCAAGGGTCCTGGTAACAGCTCCAGCTTGGCAGCCTCCTGGCACAGGAAAGCACTGGCAAGAACAGCAGTCCAGTAAGAAAATGCAGCTACCTTGAGATTGCTTTGGATTCCGAATTCACAGAGCAACAGAGCTGCTGATGTCCTGTTTGGCAAGGACACCTCTGATGGTGAGCTGTCAGCAGCACTGTCATTCCTTCAGCAGCTTTTAGAACCCAGAGAAGTTAATCAGGACTTCAGTGCAGAGACAAACACTAGACAGAGGCAGAATTGCTGCTTCTAAGCACAAGTTTGGACTAGAATTTGAATCTCCACCAATGTGCATTCCTGGAAGCAAGTTTTTACTTCATCTCTCACTTAGATTAAAAAAAAAAAACCCCAAACTGCCCCTGCTTCCCTAGGAGACCACGTTTCCTAAGGATTTTGTGCTTTTCTGTCTAGTGTCTTTCAGGGCTTGAATGCAGGAGCCAGGAAACTCACCTCAGAGCCAGTTCCTGAATCTCTGGCCTCTGATGCTTTCACATGAAGCATGGTTTGGGTAACACATACCCACTATATAGTGAGGAATTTATTGTAAACAAATATAGATTTGTGGAGTACACAAATCATGTCAATTCACCTTATTCTTACTACCAAGTCATCATTTGTCACGTGGCAAACAGAGTCTTCTATCAGCATCAGCACAAGTGCCCAGTTTGGAATTTTTCTTTCTGATGATAAACTCCTATTTCCTCCACAGGCAGCCACTTGGAGCAGTGCGCAGCCAGGCCTGCCTCTGACAATACAGACGAAACATTCCTTCCAAGTCTGCTTAATATTGCCTTTCAGAGCTTTCACCTGGCACCACGAGAGAAAGAAAGGCACTGAGAAAGTGCCACATCCACTCCTGAACTGCTTTCAGCTCAGCAGTATGGAGTCTGCTCATATCAGCAGGGAAAGGGACTGCTGGGGAAACGGCATAGGAGAGGCACAAGGCAATGCGAGGCCTTCCTACACCTCCTCATACACAGAGGGGGCTACCCCAAAGAAGCCAGGACATGTTCTCAATTTACTAGCACAGCTGAGGAAACTTTTCTGTCAATAAAGTATAGTTTCAGACATAGCACAGCACCAAAATAATGATTAATCTGGTACTGAAAAGAAAACAGTGCCTTCAGAAAGTGCTGGAAAAAAAAGAAGGACTTAATCCAGCACCCATTACTTTACTAGGTGCTGGATCAGCAAACTCACATGAGCAATACATAGTAACGCTCACTCAGTTTCCTCCTGTTCTTGTGCTTGAACCATACTATCTAAAGCTGACTTTAAAAAAAACCCCAACCACAAAACCCCCAAGACTTCATGCAAAAACATAACTTTAAATGACACTTAAAAAGCAACGTTAATTCAAACCACAATATGCATGCCAGCCTTCAGGAGTTAAATAAAAATGTGGTTACAAAATAAAGAGAAGCTTTTTAGGCGCAAAATTTTCAGCCAAGTTGAAACATTTTGTCAAATTATGCATTTCAGGAAAATTTCATTTGATGAAAAATTCCCTATTTGGGGTAAAGGTGAGTCAGCCAGTTCTCACAAACCTGTGGCTGCCACTGCCTGACTTCAAGAGAACTCCATCCCATGCTCCCAGCAGGTACAGTCATTAATCTTTATGCTTTTCAGCAAAATCCTTTAATTCATAAAATAACTGCTGCATTAGTACATACTGGGTGAAATTCAGGCCCTGTAGAAACCACCAGGAATTCTCCTGCCAGCAGTGCTGCTGTTCCTGTTAGATTTCCTGCCACTGATGATTGCCCCATGTTCTGCCTATCTAGATCCCTCTGCAAGGCCTCTCGTCCCTTGAGCCCACAGCACCTCCCACTTCAGCATCCTCATCAAACTCACTCCTGGTGCATTCCACTCCTGCACCCAGATCCTGGAAAACAGTGTTGAACAGCACGAGCCTTTGGATTGAGCCCCAAGCACCCTGCTGGCAAACCACAGCTCTCCTCTTCCTGTGACAGCTGGCCTGGCTTCCAGAGAGCCAACAGCAGTGTGCCCTGTTCAGCCAAGGTGGCAACCTACCCCACCTGCCTGGCTTCTGCCTGAATGGCATTGCCTCTCCTGCACATGCGTCATTAAAACCTGACCAGCACTCGGGGCCCCCTGAGGCAGCTCCTCAGGGGACACGGCGAACTGCTCCCTGGCGAGCTGAAAGTTTGCTCTCTTGAAATCCAGGGTGACAACTCTGCTTTTTGTAACAACACCAAAAAATTTAAACCCAACCATTTCATGACCACTGCGAGCAGGACCATCGCTCCTGCCATGAGTCCTCTATTCCTCTATATCCGTGGCAGATCCCCTTTCTTAGCTGGCTCGCTGAGCACTTGTGATGAGAAATTATCCTCAACAAACTTCAGGAATTTCTGAGACTGCTTGTCACAGCAGTATGCCACTCATGTCTGGTTAAGTTACTCACTGATCCTAAATTAAAACTGGACTTTACGTTCCACTAGCACTCAGGAATATTCTACTAGCACTTAAGAATTGTGAAACATGGGGAGTCTTGCCACACTGACCACTTAGCTTCAAACGTGGCCCCAGAGTGTTGTTCATTGACCTGGGTAAAACAGAGCCCTGGCCCACACCCATAGAGGCCTGAGAGGAATGATTAATGTCTAACATGCTACAGCTCACCAATGTGAAATACCTCCAACATGCCAGCCATGGGCAGATGGTACCTTAATTCACCACGCACGCTGGGAACACACCAGCTGTGCCACCAGCAGGCATGTTTCACCACACCCACACATGGCCCTGCCCACATCTGTGTCCCTGCCACCCTGGAGCAAGCACAGCCCGGCTTGGCCCGTGGTCAGACCCCACAGTCACAGCCCCTCTCAGCCAGGCCCCAAAGATCTTCATCTGTGTGTCCCAAACAGCTCCAGGACGCTCCTGTGCCAGGCGCTGCACCCGCCACAGGTGGTCCATCCCAGGGCACTGCCTTGCCCGGTGCCACCTGGGACAGCCCATCCCAGGGCACAGAACAGCCCAGGTGCCATCCCTGGGAACACCACCCACGGCATGGCCAGAGCTGGGGCAGTCTCCCGGGATCATTCCCAGAGCCCAGCTCCAGGAACGGTCCATTCAGCCCTGCAGCCACATGTGCAGCTGGAGGCTCCAGCAGGGACCAGGGCCACCCCATCCCACACCAAAGGCAGCTCCACGGTCTGGGCAGTGGGAGCAAGCTCTCACGTAAGTTGGAGAAACACCAGCTGATATCTGGAGGAAATAACTCACTTTCCACTGGGGATAAAGATTCAGATTTGTGTATGTGGTGTTTTGTTTTTCCCAGTCAGAATAAACTTCTGAGGAAGAAAACCAAGTTTTCAGGAGCATTCTAGGAACAGCAGGTGAGTTCTAAACTTCAGTTCATACAGAATTAATCCTGCCAACATTAATTAAAAGTTGGGGTTTTTTTCTTGGTAAGCAGAGAGAATAATCATTGAATCCCTGAATAAGCCTTGGAAGCAAATAGGTTGAAATGACTGCAAATTGCATTGTTTAAGGGTCTTCACTTGGACATGAGATTAAGTAATTGTTTCTTCATCTTAAATGAACGCAAGCCTATCTCCTATTTAATAAAAATAAAAATTAATTCACCGAGATCACTAAAACAAGAATTGCATATGTTGAATTGTTTTCCAATATAACAGAAAAATTCCAAGAGGCTGGAAAGTGTTTTGTTTTAGAGCCTGTAGAAAGTTTTAGCTTTTAAAATAAAACACTCCCAAATACAGCAAGCTGATACCAATGATTCAGCAAAAGGGAGGTTCCATGCAGCATTGAAGGGCTCTACAGTGGCTGTGAGATACAACCCCTGGAGGGACTAACATAGACTGATAGAGCAGGTATCTTTGGTCCAAAAAAAAAAAGACAGAAACATCTCATCTCCAAATAAGAATATCAATATATAGATATTTAAAGTGGCCACTTGTTGGATATCAAACAGAATTTTCCTCCCTTCTCCCTCATTTTGTGTTTCATTAAAAAAAGAAAAAGGTTACTTTTCACTGTTGAGTCTCATTTCTCCATTAAGGAAAAAAAAAAAAGAAAAAAGAAGAAAATTCATTTAACCAGCAAACTAGCTCCTCTCTCAAACACTAATACTATTAACACTGTGAGACAGTAAGAAATGAAACACAAAAAAGGAATTCTGAAAATAATTTTTCTTTTAACTGTATTCTGAGGACAACATTGTGTAACTGGGAAACCTTTATGAGGTTATGGCAATAGATTTCAAGCTCTGGTGAGCTGAACTAGTATGTGATTACACAGGCAGGTCGTGCATGCAGTTCCTAGTGGTTAAAGACAGCCAGATGTTTCCTTACAGAGCTGGGCACTCCTCCCCTCCCACCCAAGAAGAACCTGTGTCGTTTTAAGCCCAGCTCAGCCCTGGCCAGCCCCATTTGCCCAGTGACATCTCCACGGTGTGCGGGACAAAGGCGGACACGGAACACCAGGTTAGTGACTGTGTCTGTTTTCACAGCGAGGGAGAGGAGAGGCTGTTCTTTATTCTCTAAAGCCAGCAAATGCATGCTCTGAAGCTTTGTGGACAGCCCTTTACCCACAGGAGCATTCACTGCCCAGGGGACAGAGCCAGCAGCCTGCGAGGTCACCCTGGCCCCATTAACCAGGCAAGTGCCACAATCCCCAGGGCAGCACAATGTTCCACACGAGCCCTGCCCTCGTGCTGCTCTGCCTCAGCCCCCTGAGCACCCTGAAACCACCTGGAAACACAGCATGGCCTGCAAGGGCTCCCAGCCCTCCCTCAGCTTCACAGCACACCCTGAGTGGGTGCCTGGTGACACCTGGCACTCTGCAGCCATCCTTCAAACCTGCAGTTACAAAACTCCTGCCAAGGACTCCCGAAGCGGGGAGAAGGTGACCTCTTGTCCCAGTTACTGGGACTCCAGTGTCCACACTGGTTCTGTTTCTCATACACTGAAGCTGTAGATGCTGGTACAAACATCACATGAGGGTTCTGAAGTGTGGGGACATGAATACCTTAACCTAGTCCATAACACAGTACTTGGGATTACACTTCAGCTAAATACTTTTGGGGGCTCTGTGCCATGCTGCTGAGTGAGTACAGGGCAAACCCACTGATTTCCAAGAGCTGATCTTGAAAAAGCCCTGGAGCACAAAACAGGCAGAAGTGTCCGGGATCCAGACAACATCACCCTTGATCATCCAGAGGCTGAAACATGAGGCCACCTCTGATACACTAACCACTCCCTTTTTCATTTCTGTTTTTCTGTTTCTAAGCTATCCTCAGAGAGCAAAAAGATGCTGGCAGGCAAGGGAAAAGTTTTCTGGCAATTTCTTTCTGATCAAGCACATTTCCCACAGATAATCATTCTATAAAGTTCACCAAATCTAATACATGCCAAGGAACACCACCACCTATTTTAATTGCCAAGTACAGGAACCTCGGAGTCATCCTATTCCAACCACAAATTAGAAATCCACTTACTTGTCAGTTTTAAGTTTCTCCAGGTGAGTCAGTTTAGAAGAGCAGTCTCGGGAACTCCAGAGCTATTGTTACCCAGTAAATTTAATATCCAGTGCAACGGGTAAGCTTCTCCAGCTTGGCAGAACCAATTCCAAACCCCTTACCACACTGAGAATCACTTTAGACTAAAAAACCCTTACAAGGTCCCTGCGCCACCCTCACACCTGATCTTAATTAAGACTAATTAACTTCCAGCATGCCTGAACATCTGTGTAGCTCTCACACCTGTTTCTACAACCTGTACAGTTGATTAATAATTCTTCTTTCCATGTTTTTGATATGTAATGTTGCAATTCCCAGCGCTAGGTCAGGAATTGCCAATGCTCACTTTATTTTGAGCTCAAGATCCATATTTCAGCCCCCTGCTGCTTCTGCTTGCAGGGTCCCTGCAACACAGCAGCCTTGCAGCACATAAGGGGCTCACAGGAGGGCTAGGGAGGGACTTGGGACAAGGGCCTGGACTCACAGGACACAGGCAAACAGCTTCCACTTCCAGAGGGCAGGTTTAGATGGGATATTGGGAAGAAATTCTCAGCTGTGAGGGTGGGCAGGCCTGGCACTGGGTGCCAAGAGAAGCTGTGGCTGCCCCTGGATCCCTAGTAGTGTCCAAGGCCAGGTTGGACAGAGCTTGGAGCAACCTGTGAGAGTGGAAGGCATCCCTGCCCATGAGGGTGGCATGAGATGGTCTTTAAGGTCCCCTCCAACCCAAACCATTCTGGGATTCCCTAGTTTTGACACAGAAACTTCCCAGTTATCCCTGGCCAGTTAACAAGTGCTCAGGCTGCCACTGACAACCAGTGGCAGCCTCTGCCCACTGGAAGCAAATCCTTTCTGGAGCATTCTCTAGTTACCAATGTTACAAATAAACTTTCCTTGTGGAAAGAGAGCACTTCAACTCTCACAAAAGCTGCTGCCTCACTTTCCTCCCCACTTTAGTCCTTCTTTTCACTCAAAACTATCTTTGAATGCCTAACGATGCCTGATGCTCAGCACCTGCAGCAACCTAAGTAATTACAGAGCAGCTGCACCTGAGCAGCTGCAGCCTGCCCCACCCAAAACTCCTGGTTTGCATTACCCACAATGACAGACTGGGAAAAAATATCAGCTTCTTTGTCTCTGAGGTCTTGAAATCAGGATTTCGTGAAAAATGCTTTGGTTCAGCAGAG
Source organism: Corvus hawaiiensis (assembly GCF_020740725.1). Classification (NCBI taxonomy): domain Eukaryota; kingdom Metazoa; phylum Chordata; class Aves; order Passeriformes; family Corvidae; genus Corvus; species Corvus hawaiiensis. Next base: position 443,865 of record NC_063255.1, on the reverse strand, counting down.
CCACGGCAAACAAGACTGGAATAGCCATGGGAAATGCAATTTCATGCTACATAGGGTGGTAAACAAGTTGGTAAAACAGATTAGACTACATATGAAATCTGTGTGAAGTTTCTGTTTAGCAAGGAAAGTGCCTGCAATGTCACACAAAACACTCGATGGCTCATTCTTTGTCACCACTGTCTCCAAAACATTGCCATCACAGCTGCACTGTTTTTCTGTGTAACTGGGGGATTAGGAGCAGATGAATATAGAAGAGGAAAGCCAAGTCCAGCCTGTGCCAATCTGGGTTTAACTGGCCTTATCTTGGCTACTTCTGGGCCCTGACTTTAAGCCCTTCTGGTGGCCAGGCTAGCTGTGGGGAGCTCCTCCAGTCACCACTGGGCCGGGGCAGGGTAGAACACCAGCATGCAGTTATAAAAACACTATAAAAACTTTGTCTTCACGATTTTTCAAGGGGCCAAACTGATTTTTTACTTTTCTCAAATGAGCAAAACTAGCACCTGTGTGAGATGCTGGCAGGCATCTCCCAAGGCATGGGAGCCATGCTGGGACTGCTCCCTGCTGGACTGCAGCGCTGCAATTAAAAAAAGTAACTGTTAATTACAGCTGGCTGCAGCAGGCCAAGGGCACCAAGTACCCTGTCCACCCTGCCCCAAACTGCCTCAGACCTCCCGCAGGCCTTGGTGCTGGGGCTGGGCTAACGGAGGGACAGGGACAGGGCACAGGACCCCTCAGCAGAGCCTAGCCTAGCGCACAGACTGCGCTAGGGACTGACAGAGTTCAGGTCTCCAAAGTCTCTTCAAGTTCCAAGAAGTGGATTTAAGGAGGGTTTTTACTTACAGAGCCAAAAAATCAATACAGTTGCTTATCCTCATGTGCATCCGAGCCCCACATTGTGCCCTGTCTGATGGTCCAGGTGTGCCTCAAGGGACACTAACAGAGCTGGAAGTGCTCCCTCAAACCCACCCCAGGGCATCCCTCACATTCTGGTGTGCCCAGCACACCTGTCTGCAGAGCCAGCAGGTCTCCTGGGGGGAGTTGCCCTGAGGGACTGGTAAATAAAAGTTTTATGTGCTAGCCTTCCGCTTACAGCAAAATTGCTTAAATTCTGCCCACAACTATTTTGCTGGGGAAACAGCAATGTCATGGAGGATTGTCAGCCAGACTTTACTCTCCTAATCTGAAGATAATCCCCAACCCAGATTCTCTCTGTCACTGAGAATGGTTACAGGAAATGCCAGGGCAATCCAGAACTGATGTAATGAGTTTGATGATTGGGAAACTCAAATCAATTTCGTTTACTGAGCCCCAGCACAAATCAGAAGAGATCATGGCTTCCAGGTTAAAGACCTTTGCTCAACTTTCTGCTGCTCTGAGTTAATCTTTCTCTACCCAGCAGTCGGAGTGACCAGCACAGGTAATCTTTAACCAGTGGCCATTGACTGACAAGGATCACAGCATTTCTCCTCGGGGATCTGAGCTGTCCCAGCACTCGTAGCCCTTACCTCTGTCCATGAAATCGTGGTAAACGCGCCCCTTGAATGTTGCAGTACTCTGGGATAAGTTGATAAACACCACCTTTGTCTACTCTGAGCCCAAGAATCCCTGTAGCAATGTCCTCTCAAAAATTACACAGCCATATCCAAAAGCAATGTGAGTCAGCATAGAGTCACTGACATTAAGAAAGCAAAGGGATAAATTCAGTTCCACTGTTGGATAAGTGTCATTCTTCTCCATAAAAGATTCCGGCTTAAATCTCTGACCCAGCTTTGTCTGGAAGTTTAAGCCAAGGGAGCCATGCCCATGGCTGGTGGGACCATAACAGGATTTTTCCATGGATGAAATAGCCAGCCCCAAATCAGTTGAAGAGTATTGATTATGTGCTAGAGTAAAGCCACAAAGATACAGCTCAGTTTATTAACCCTGCAGCTATTCCTTCAGTTTTGAAGCTGTTCTCCCACTGTTTCCACACAGAAAAGACACCATCCCTGTGATTTTCATTTCCCTCAACATATCCTCCACATTGTATATAAGAAAAATGAGAGGAAAGAACTTTTGTATGGATCAAATCATGTCCTTTGTCTAGTGACACCTTACTCACCAGGAGCACTGCTTACAAAATGGAAGCACAGAATAATTTAGGCTGGAAGGGACTTTTTGGGATCACAGGACTCAGTCCTCTGCTCCGAGCAGTGTCAGCCTCAAAGTTAGACTGCATTTCAAAGTTAGGTGATTTTGCTTGGGGTCATAGCTACATATTTCCACGGGAAGAATCTGGCCCTCAGGTGCATGTGCAACATATGTTGCATTATCTGTCCCTGTGTCACCTTTAGTAACATTTAAACAAACCAGTTCCTTTTCTTTTTCCAGGAATTTCCCAATACTTTGGCATTTCATTTCAGAGAACTGGACCTCAACCAGCCTGCAGCAGTACTGGATGTTGCAATGCAGTTCCAGACTTTCCTCAGGCTCCCTGTGGAGTGACCAGTGCTTCACCTACAGTTGCAGAGCCTCATTTTGAGGGAAACTGCTTTTTTTTCCCCCAGAAACACAACCCACAAAATATCAAGTAAGTGGTGTTTCCACCGTGATTAAAAGTAGCACATTTTAGTTTCTCTCTGCTAATTTTGGACATGTGGCTTTTCAGTTTTGGGTTGGTTGGGTTTTTTTTAATCTGAGGACTTTTGTCCTCTTTTTCTGATTAAGCAAATTGTCAGATACCTTCTGTAGACTTCGAATGCACATCCATACTTTGAGTAGCATAAGGAGTTTGCACATGGGATGCAGATATAATTGTACAGCTCATTTCTAGATACCTACTTTCCCCAAACCTTGTTCTACTACTAGGGCAGACTCTGAACTACTACTATTACTAGTAGTACTGGTAGTAATAGTAGTATTTCTGTCATCTTCACACTGTGTGCATGCACCAGTCCCAAACGAGGAATTACTGTTTATATAACAGGACTGGGATTAGAAATCAGCATTTTAGGAAACAGTAGATTATTCTTGCCATGACACATGTGCAGTCCAAGACAGCCTTAAGCAAAAATGACGTGTCATCAACTGGTAACAAAGAGGTGTCAGGAGGAGAGGGCGAGACATAGAATGTTTTCTAGATTTGATTTCATGGTGGTTTTCTGCTGCTGGATGGACACATCCAGCCAAAATCAGTAAAGTGACCTGGTTCCTCACTTTTCTGAAGTATTTATATCAAAAACCTTGGTTTCTAAACCCCCAAACTACTACTTCAGACTGTTCCAAAATGTTCTAATGGAACAGAAGTATGGTAATGGAAGTAAGCGATGAAACACCTTTTAGTTAACTAGCAAAGGTTCTCATACCCAAGATGTGACTTTATTTTATGTTCAGAGAAAATCTCAGGTTCAAATCCTATTTTAGCCTTCCCCCAAAAAAGTGAAATTCATCAGGCCCTAAATGTGGAGGTTTATGCAACGGTCTTGTTGGATGAGGATCTGGGAGGTGTGTGCCGTTCCTGAGTTTGCCAGCAGTGTTCAGACAGGCTCAACTGAAGCCAGGCTTTCCCCCCACCTCCTAGGTGTGCTGGAAAGTGCAGTCTGAAAATTCCCACACAGAGCAGACAGTACACTAAAATTTAAGACAGAAAAACGATTGACAAGCCCCAGCAGTGAACATGAGATGAGCGCTGTGACCTGAGGAAGAGATGAAATCAGTCTCAGTGGCAGAAGTAAGCAATTAATATGCAGCCAGAATAAACACTCCATCTCAGGGTTCAGCAAAATAAGGAGCTGAAACTCCTTATATTTTGCATTTTTCCCTCCCCACATGTGCTCTCTCTGAAGGAACAGAGAAAATTGAGGTCTCAGGGCTTTTTTTCCATTCTTTAGTCTGACTAAAGGTGACTCCAGCTCAGTGCAGCGAGGGTCATCTCCCTCCCCCAGATCAATATTTTAATATGACTTATCAGAGCAAGAATGAATTGTTTACTTTAAAACCTCAGGATCCCATAAAGGGAGAGGGAAAGGTGTCCACTGGAAGCAGAGGCTTGCAGCAGCTGCCCACTGCTGGGAACTCAGAAAAGAAACCAGGACTCCAAAGATTCGAGTACAGACAGTCAGCAAAATGTCCTGCGAGAGAATCCTGGTTCTGCCAAGCCCTAACAACACACCAGAGGACCCTTTGGCTGTTGTCTCCGATGGTAAGTGTCTTCCTGTGCTCAACTCATGTGAGGAAAAGGAAATGCTAAAATATATTAACAAATATAGTGCAGGTGGATTTCCAACACTAAGCACTTCAGCATACCAAAATATCCACACATGCTTGGGGCTCAGCTGTGTAGTATAACAGGATTTAATGTCTTGGACCTAGGGATCTCTACCTGCACTTGGGAAGAGATTAGGCTTTTGTTAGGGCAGTGCAAACCACCCTGAACGTTTATTGTTTTTAAAAAATGGGGTGATGGGGGAGCTGACGGACTTCCTGGTGTGAACAGGAATGCTTCCAAGTCTGGCCATATGGGAAGGACAGGTTCTGCGACCCATCTTGAAAAACCCTCTTGAAAACCCTCTTGTTCTTCACAATGCTCCTCTGCATTGGAACATCCCAATAATGTTCTTTAAACATGTCCAGCAGAAGAGACGCAAAAAGGGGATTTTTCTCTGATGATTATGCTTTGCTTTCTCCTTGCAACTGTCCCATTGTTTTGGGTTTTTTTCCCTTGCAGTACTAAAAACTAGTGGCCATTTCTCTTTCTTTCATTATCTTTTGACTTGGAAATATTCCTGTTTATTTGCTGGAAGTTTCCACACAGCTGTGGGACTATAAAGTGCCTGTTTGCAGTGGCATCAGCTGCCTTGCTTTCTCCTTACATGTTCTGCAGTGAAGTCGAGTCCTTCTGCCAGGATTGCTGGGCTTTCCTGCTCTGCACAGGATTGCCAGGCTTTTCCTCATTAATAGGATCTTGCCTGATCATTCCCCTCTGCTGCAGAGAGAAAGCTGAGTAAAATGTGTATGAGGAAAGGTAAGGGAAGACACCAACATAGGTGAATTAGAAATCCAGGTACAGCACCTCTGTCCCTGTGGCATTAATTTCTCACTCTCACCAGCTGCAGGATAGGCACACTTACCAAAACCAGCCCCGTGGACCTCAGGGCTACAGCTGCATCCTGACTGACAGAATGTTCTGGCATGAATGGGTCTTTGCCATCATTAATTCCAAAGACTCAGTGCCATGTGATGCTCAGGGTGTGTTGCAGCTCCTCTCCTTCTTTCATGTCTCCTTCATAGCTGGGATTGCACAAAAGCCTGACCTGTGGATCTGCACATCTGCCTGTTTTGTGTGTGTGTTCAAATGCCCAGCTCTGTCCCACTGCAGCACTACAGACTCAAAACACAGTGGAACATGAAAATCCCTTGGGTGTCAGCCATGCACAAGCATTTCTAGGCTTGCTTTTGTGGCAGGGATGGGAATGCTAGATTATTACTGTTGTGATAATCACGCTGGAGAAATGAGACAGCCTGATCTGGTAACCAGACAGTGAAGGTCCATTTCTCTGCTGTTCTGTCCACCAGCCAAGGGCACTCAGAACCCAGCTTCTACTGCCAGCTCGTGGCACTGAGTTATCACAAACTCTCCCCTGAGGTTTGACTAGATGTAAATCAGCAATTAAAATGATCCAGAGCCCTACTAAGTCTGCCCTGACCTATCAACACTGGTTGAACTATATTACAATTGGGAAAGATCCAGATAAGATAAAAAGTTAGATCATGGGGTGAGGATTGGTGAGGAGATCCCTGTTACATTGTGAAGAGCAGGCTGGTGGTTCAGGTGTGTCATTACAGGTGGGCAGCAGCTCATCTGGGTGCCTTAGTGTCACCCTTCTGTGGGCACTTCGACGTTTGATGCTGTAGAATTGAGTGGGCTAATTTGTGAGCCCTGTGCTCCGTGCACAAAAAGGGATTGATGAAAAGGCTAAGCCCAGGGAGGAGTTCTCAGAGGATGAGCCTTTTGAGGGCTTTAACTTCCTTAACACTCTGTTGCTAAAGCAGAACCAGATCCAGAAGACTATTGGAGAGTCTGGGTTTACTACACATGGGCAGCAAATTCTCCCCAGTATGTAAAATGGGAATGCCTTTCTGAGCTTAAAAATAAATGAGAGAGTAGTTGAAAAGCACTACAGCAAGACATCCCGTTCTCACCTCTTGGCACAAAAAGACAACTGCATCCCCTCACAAGGGGCTTCTAACCAGTCCACAGAGGAGTCTCTTTTGAGACAGAAAGTTCAATTTTCAGTAGCTACAAAAAAAAGGTTACTGCTGTTTGCCCTAGCCCTGGTTTCTAACCTCTGTTCGGCTCCCTCCCCTGCCATGGAGCCCTGGGAGAGGGGCCCCGGGGGGGACAGACACGGGGTTTCCCTGCCCCTGCTCAGCCTCGTTCCCATTGGTTGGTTTGTGTTCCCTGCGCGGGCAGAAGGACCCTTGGTCCCGTGACTGGAACAGTTCCTGGGCAGAGCTCCGGCCATGCGGCTGGAGAAATAAACATCTCTGAAACAGCTATCAAGAATCTGTCTGTCCATATATATTTCCTTTCCACGGGACTCCTGGTTTGATATATGCATGTTGCAGGATCCCCACTGCAACATAATGGTGGAGAATTGTGAGTAGAACGATCCCCGATCCCTAAGTGACTGATTTGTGTGAGTAAACCCTGGAAACTTTGGATTCCTCTTCTTGGTTTTGTTTGCTGTTCCATATCTAAACTATGGAGGAACCGTGGGAAGACTCTTGGCTCTCAGAGCCGCATATGGACATTTATCTTAAAATGATTCTTGAACAACGATTTGTAAATTTTAGCTTGATTCAAGCTCAAAAAGAACTGAAACACTTCCTGGCATGGTTGTTTAAGAACTTTTTCTATGTTTCTTGGGATTTAATTATTACCAAGGGCTTTTGGAAAACCGTTTGGACACAGTTAATACTGGAGTCAAAATATATGCCGATGGAAGAATATTTTCGTGAATATTATTTAGTTACCGAGACTGTTGAGCAATGTCAGCTGTGTCCTGGTGAAGGGAAGCGTGGCGCAGGGACCGTGCGGCCCAGGCCACGTGCACCGAGCACTCTGCGAGCAGCAGCGAGGCAGTTCCCGCGCGCGGGCGGAGCCACGCGAGCCGCAGTGTCGGTGGCGGAGCGAGGCGCGGCGGGAGCGGCGGGACCCGGCGGTGCCTGCCCGGCCGCGCGCAGCGCGTGGTGGAGCGAGCCCCGTGAACGCCCGACCGAGAGGGGCGGCGCGCGGGCGGCGGCTGGCGGCGATGGCGGTGGAGCGGAGCCGCGCCCAGCCGAGACGCGCGCTGGAGCGGAGCGCGGGGGAGTCGTCGCTCGGGGGCCCGGCCGAGACGTGGGTGCAGCGCCCGACATCGGCAGCGAAGCTGCGACCAGAGGAGGCGACGCACGGAGAACTGAGCGGCACGGCCCGGCCCGGCCCGCGCAGCCCCGAACGCGACCCCGGGAAGAGCGCGCAAGCCCCAGCAGCCCCGACAATTCCAACACGGGAGCGACCGAAAGAGAGGGCAGAGACGCAGCGAGACAGAAAACAGCAGCCACTAGGAAAAAGGAAAAGATCATAGTACCTAAGGTCTTAGGGATAGTAAAATGGTATAATGTTAAGCAAAATTATGGTTTTATAACAAGGTGTGACAACCAGCAAGACATATTCGTGCATAGAACTGCTATTAAAAAGAATAACCCTGAAAAATGCATCCCAAGCTTGGGAGATGGAGAGGTGGTGCAGTTCAAAATTACACAAGGTAGAAAAGGGTTACAAGCACCGCAGGTCACTGGGCCTGATGGTGTTCCTGTAAAAGGCAGTATATATGCAAAAAATCGTAGTCATGTTAGACAATATCTCCACTGTAAACCCCCCCTACAGTCTCCCTTTCCTAATCCCACCTTTCCCTTTTACCCTATGTCCTATTACCCCCAGTGTATTCCCAATCCGTTTTTTCATCCATGGTTTCCCTCACAAAACCATGCTTTTGCCAATTGTTTCCCCAAAAATCCCTTTCCAATGCCGAGTGGGGGATGAAAAGGGGGAGGGAAGAAGTTAAACCCTCTCCTGCCTCAGTTTCCCACAAAGCATGCCCGGAGAGTCCTGTCTCCCTTCTGTCAGCCCTAAGATGTTCCACAGAATCTGTTTAGACATTTAAAGGCTCAGGAGGGTGGCTTGTTTTGTTTTGAAACTGTTCTTGTTATGTTTATCCAGTTATTTTCATTCTCCTTTTATTAAAATAAAACAGGTGAGGTGTTGGGGTCCCTCCCCTGCCATGTAGCCCTGGGAGAGGGGCCCTGAGGGCACAGACACGGGGTTTCGCTGCCCCTGCTCAGCCTCGTTCCCATTGGTTGGTTTGTGTTCCCTGCGCGGGCAGAAGGACCCTTGGTCCCGTGACTGGAACAGTTCCTGGGCAGAGCTCCGGCCATGCGGCTGGAGAAATAAACATCTCTCTGAAACATCTAGCAAGAATCCGTCCATATATATTTCCTTTCCATGGGACTCCTGGTTTGATATATGCATGTTGCAGTATCCCCACTGCAACAAACCTCCTCCATTCCATGTGCTCCTCCTTCTCTGTTTTCTCTGCCTCTCTGCAGCATTCAGATGTGATGATGGCATATAACTGAATTTCCATGGATTACAAATCCCTGTTCAGCATGTTTGTGTGCTCTTAATCCACTCCTTAGTCCACGTGATCTTTTATGGGATGTTTTCTACTCACTGAGTATGCAGAAATGTTATTTGGCTAGCAGGCTAAACACACAGAGAAACACTCTGAAACACCCAGCCTGTGCAGAGATGACCACCACAGCTATGGATCCTAGAGCTTAATTCCCTGATGCACAGGTGCTGATGTGTCCCAGAAGAACAAGCATGGAATAGCACAGGGGCAGTGGGACCAGGAGTACAGACCAACTTGGCTGTCTTGTATGTGGGCTACTCAAAAATGCTGCTAAAAACAAGTATATGAAAATCAAATATAATCTCCAGCATTGTGATTCCTCAGGTCTGACATAGCTATAAAAGTCTGGTGCTGATTCTGGGCTGTCTCCACCAATTAGAGGAAGACATGGGCCCTGGCAGGAATGACTCATCCCTGTCCTCAGGAATTTGTCTCTAGAATAGTACAGTTTACTTTCTCCAGGTGCTGTCCATCTCCCTTGTCTGCAAAGGCACTCAAAGCCACTTAGCTTTTACATTCCCACAGCTAGCTGAGACACAATATTCACCTCAAAGCAATTCAGGATCCTGTGTCCCGCCTCCTTGTGAGAATGCCGATGTGCCACATATAAATATGCACAACCCAGTCTTGTCTCTGTTTTGCAGGTCTTTGAAACCCCCTCTGCTGAAGTCTGCAGTGTGCATCCATGACTCCTTCCATGGGCTAAGGACCTGCTCCCAGAGCTGTGGAGTGTGACAATGGTGTTTGTGTCCAGTCTATCAAACGCCATTATCACACTAAATAGTTCCTGGCAGACAAAGCATCACGTCAGGAAGGTTTGGGACCTCTGGCAGTACATCTTCCCACTGTGCTGAGGAATAAACAACCATGGTACATGTACAGCAGGATGACTCTGCTCCTTCTTTTAGAGGCAAAAGCACCAGAGTATGTGAGAAATCCATACTCTGACACAAGCGCTTCCAGATCCCCATTGTAAAGCACACCAGACATCTTAAGGAATCATCACTATACTGTCATCACTAGGAAAGTGGATTTCCTTGGCATTAATAGGGCTGCGTTTACCTCTGAGAGGTCAGCTTGTGATTTTCTTTTTCCCATTGAACTGACTAGGACAATAAAACTGATGGCAATTAGGCAATGGGGTGAAACTCCATCTCTGACTTTGGCACCAAACTACAACATACATTTGGAATATTAATTGGCTGAGATGCTCACAACATTTTTCAAACAGAACACTTCCCAAAATTCTGATAAAAATCTATTGCCTCTGTTATAAACATGTATTATAGTATTGGCTTCTCGCAAAGTATTAAAGTAGATATTATATAATGTTAGAAATGCTTTTTGCTGTGTGGATGTAGTTTTCTCTCGTTTTAGCAAGAATGTTAGCAAGTGTGAGCAAGTAAGATAACCTCCAAGCGAGCAGAAGATGAGGCCCAAGGAGCTGCTAATCAACACTTTGTCCAGGGAACAAAAGGGCCCAAAGGCTACTCCGCCCGGAGAACGGGCGGCCAAGAGGGTCCGAGAGCCGTTATCACCGCTCTGCCCGGGGGGCAAAGAGGCCCAAAGCTGCAATCAGCCCTGACTGTCTGGAGAATTAAGAGATCCACCCTATCATCTACTCTTACCTAGCGGGCCCAACCCCAAGAATCAAAAGAAATAAAACCACAACGCCGAAGACTAGCATGCTCTAAAAAGGCAGACCCAAGGAGTGGCCATGCAGATCAATTCCTAGAAAAGTTTTAATATGAATAGAGAACAGACAGTAAAAATGGTATAAAAAGGACTCACCTCGGGCATCAGGTGTGCTCTTGGCAGAGTGCCAAGGCACCCGGCCGTTATCCCTTTGCTTTATTTTATGTGTCTCTTATTGTCTTTATATTAAACTCTTTAAATTCTAACAGGAGAGTGAACCTCGTTTTTCACAGCCTCTAACTTGAAACACCATTTATCCAATGCATTTAGCTTTGCTCGCGTCCCACCACGCCCAAGCCGCTTGCCTTATGTTCTAAACCTCCTGTTTTGGGAATGGTCACAATTTCCTCACAGAAATTCTTCTGAACACTATTGCAAAGAGTAGGCATCATCCATAGGAACTTTCAAAGGCCTAATGAAAGCCAGGTACCAGCAGTGCACTGAGGAGCCTAAATCCCACGGAAGAGTCCAAGATTTAGGCTCACAGGATGTTGTGCTCTAATTTGCAATGGAAGCAGTAACTTTAATATTCATCAGTGTGTTCCAAACTTCACCTTTCCTGACTTCTAGTTCTAAGTAACCCAGCATACACATGGAACGGGAAGCTTCCTATGGCTGTGAGGTGCAGAGTCCTGCTGGAAGAAAGCCTCGAGGAGTACGTCATATTTACCATTTACGGATTAAACTGTTTCCATGTGCAACCAATTTTATTACACAGGGTTTCCCAACCGAACATCTTCAACGAGTTACTTATTTTTCTTCCCTAAACCTTCTTTTCTTCCATGACTTATTGGCATGGAACAGTCATTAGCAATGTGTACTGCAGGAAAAACTACAGTGTTGTATATTAAAACTCACTTCCAGTCTAGATGTTTTTAAAAGAATTCTCAGCTCTCACCACCTGATCCCAGGTGTCCCTGTCACAACACCAAATGCCTTCTCACTGCGTATCTGCGGAACAGGAAAATTGGTCAGTGCCGAGCTTTTAGCTCTGTAAAAACAGAAAAAGGCTGCAGGTCCTTAGTGAAAAGGTGCAAAGGGAGAGTTTTGGGCTGGGCTGACCCACAGCATAAGGTCAGACCCAGTCCCTTGTCTGCAGGGAGCAGAAAAATGAATTGGAAAGATTGATGTAGTGGGCCAGATCCAAACCCTCTGGCACAGACTGGGCACCTGTAAGGCCACGAGGTATCAACACTATCCAGTGACACTGCTCTGCCACGGCTGCAAAACAAGCAACCTCAGGATCCCAAAGCCAACACTCTCCTGCTGTCCAAGACTTTTCCATGCCTTTGCAGGAGGAAAACAGAAGTGGGGTGTCTGCAAGGCCGTGTATCATGTTTTCACAGCAGTGACTTTTCTCCTTAGCCTCGGGCTGAGAAGGCAAGGAAGGCTTTCTCGTCCTTCCCCACGCAGCAGTGCTCTCTGGGGAGCCTGTACAAGTGTTTTGATTTGAAAAACATCTACTGTTTCTCCCCCTCAGCAAGCTTTGTGTGTTCCTTCCCTGAGCACAGTATCCATATCACATCAACAGAAAGAGTGGAGATTAGGGCTGGCATTTTGGACTAGCTCTATGATTTGCAATGTCATCACAGCCTATTCTACATCACTGACTCCTACTGAGATGCAGAACGTGAATCCCCCACTGCTGGGGCTCCATTATGGAATGCCTGTGCAGGCTTGCCAGCTTCTGTTTGTGATGTTATTAAAGGAAACCCATTTTAAAAATTCAGTCAAATATCCATGTGGGCACACCATTCCCAAACTTCCCTGGTGCTCTGTGGCAGGAGAGCATTGCAGATTAATTCTCCCTTTTACTGTGCTCAAAAATGAGAAGCTTTGTACTGAGGCTTTTATTGTAGAGCAACATGACCTTCCCAAGACACACACAAGAATTACATATACTAAAGTTTTCTGAGCGTAAGAAAAAAGAAACGGCATGATGGATCTGCATCCCTGCAGCTCACTGGTAGGTTATCTGAGGTCAAGCTGCAGGAGTTACATTGAAAGCTCCTCCAGTAACAACTGCATACAAACTTCTCCTGCTATGTCACAGAAGGAAAGGATTGGGAATCATACCGCCTGTTTTTTCATGGGGTCCTCCCTCCACCTTATACCTCCTTCCAGTGATAACTATTCAAGGCACAGCATTCAAATACATCAGCTGCCTCCTGAAGCTGCTTCCTGCGGAGCCCTGGGGTCATACATGTATGCACAATGACTGGGGAATGGGGATCATGGAGTGGCAATGGTCTGTTCAGCCAAGACCAGGCACAGAATCACACCCTGACACTTGAAGTCTGGCTTTTCCTTTTGGAAATGTGAAGAATAACCAAACTTCCATGACAAAGGTCTATCCTTCTGCAAAGGTTGAAACCACTGCAGATGTTCTGGTTACAAGTTTCCCAATTTTCCAGTTTTAGAGAAAATTCTTCTGCATTCCAGACTCATATTTCAGGCCCAGGCTGACTGTTTTCCATACCCATTGACTTTCTCAGTAAGTGAGGTGGTTATTTAAGCTCTGAAGCTGGACCCAGAGTCCACAGTGACTTCCTGCACCGTCCACTGGATTTCAAACTGTCCCCTTGAGTCCATGGAGGACCGATGGACTCTGATTCACCCACTGCTACCACGAAGACTGCTTGAACACTCAGGTGACATTTCCAAATGTATCCAAGGTTCTACTTCAAAAGGGACTGAGGAGCCCAGTTTCTACCGAGCAAGAAAGTTCTAAGAAACATAGACATCTTTTGGAAAAAAAAGATCAACTTAAGAGTTACGTGTCTAATGTTTTGTGGATATGGACATAGACACTGAAATGCCTCAGGCATTTTAAAAAAACATCACCACTGCAGCTCAATGGTTTTTAAAGCACTAAAAACTGTGAAAGAATAGGTAAAATGATCCATTTCTACCATCTGAAAAACTTCACATCAACACTTAGTTCTGCAGTAGTTGGTTTCCTGCACATCAGTTAGCAGAGAACTAAAATCTCAAATGCTTTGGAACTACTCCAGAGAACTTCATTCCATGTCACAGCAGGAATTTAAACTGCAGATGTCTGTCTGACCCTGCCTCCTTTGCCCTCAATGGACACACACAGACCCTTTTTGGCACAGTTAATCCAACCTATTTCAAATGTTTGGTTTTCTGCTGACCTGCACTTTGCTCTCAATTCCATTTGGAAGTCCTCCCTTAATGGCACAGGGAGCCCAGCATGCCCAGCTTGGATGTGATACCAACACTGCAGCTAGGAGGGTTTCTGTCACTGCACTTACTCATCTGAAACTGCTTCCAGGTGCTGAAATCTCCTCTGGATGGAATGGGTTATTGCAGAGGGAGCTGTTTGGCCACATGCAGACCCCAAACCTGTCCTTCAACAGGATCAGTGCACGCACAGCAGTACTATCACATAGGGTTGTAGGTCCAATGAAGGTTGCATGGAAAGCAAGGAATTTTATGGAGAATCATACAAGTTGACCATCTTTAAGCTGATGGCATCACTTTGTGAAGACCATAAAGATGTTGATTTGGGAGCGGATTGGAAGACATGTATGTCCAATCATGAATGGCTTTGTCTTTTAATACAAGGCATGTAAGTGGGAGAAAAAAATTATAAGAGTAGGATTATAGTAGGATTACAATATGCAAAAATCTAGGAAAGAAAACAATTTTTCTATAGCAGCCTGAGCAACAGTACTGTGCAATACTTGTACTTATAAGTGGCATCTTAAATATATTGATGTTTCCATAGCAGCTGAACCCACAGGGCCATGGATGTAGACACAGAGAAGATGTTCTTCTCCAATACCAATCCACAGAAGGGTTGTAAGAAAATCCAGGAGATGGCTTAGTCTCAGGCACCAAGAACACAGGATCAGCTCCTTCCTTTGTTGCTGGCATCAGCATCAGGATGATTCCAAAACAATGTCAAAAGGCAAAAGACTAAAGTTATCACCTCAGGCCACTGGTGCCTGTCACTGCTCCATGTCCTCAAGAGTAGTTTCACAAGATGGAATAGTGAGACTCAGTGCTCTGAAGAAATGAAGTCTCTATGTTCTCTCACCTTTTTGGGCACCATTTTCTTTACCGTTGATGAGTTTGGCAGATTTTTGCTTTTAGTGGACGTTGCTTTCCTCTGTTTTTGATGAGTGGTTCGGAGAGATTTCAGCCCCAGCATATCACAGTACTCATTGCACTGGTGGAGGGCTCTGAACTGCTCAATGAAGGAAAAGGAGCAGTTGCCTTTAAATCCCTTGTATCTGTAGTAACAAAGAAAAAAAAAGCTAAATGGGAATTAAAGATTCATTTTCTGCACAGGGAGGCAGAGTATGACTGCTGACTCATAAGCAACTTGAAAACATTAAGCCAGTCTCTTCTACCCATGCTGGCTTGAGAAGCACTGACTGTCACAGAAACGCAGACTGGGTCATTGGGACATGAGGGAAACCAGGTAACAAGTGGTGAAAGAAGCAGGGAAAGCATTAGAGGCAAAGCTCTGTGGGCTGGGTCCTGGCACTGTCTTTCACAGCATTTAGTTGGGAATAAAATTGTCTGCTGGCTCCCTTTCTCAGTAACACACAAATGAAGTCCATGCTACAGCATTCTCTGTGAACAGTTCTGTTGGCCACCATGAAGAGACAAGGTTGTTGCACAAGGTGTTGTCAGAACCAGAAGCTGTTTCCATCTGTACATCATTTCCATGCTATGCTGCTCCCCTCCCCTGGCTGCCTACAGGATCTCAAGGAGCCAAGCCCCTTGGGGAAGGAAGAAAGGAATGTTCCTGAGGAAGGCAGTTTCATCCAGCCTCCACAGTTCCCAAGCCGCCACTGTACCTCGCACCGTGAGAGGTACAGGGCACGTGTACCCCTCTTCTCCTCACCCGGCCTCTGGTTGCTGACAGTCCTCCCAGGGCCTGCTTTTTAAGCTGCATCAGCTTATTTTAAAAGGTGCACCTGCTCTTCAAAGGAGTAATTTTGGTTAAATTCTCAGGATAGAGAAGGGAGAAGAAAGGACAGGGTGCTCCTCTCCTTTTTTAACCTAATCATTGCCTGTTCTACCCTCTTCTCTTCGTTTGCTGGACATCCAGTGTCCTCAGAGGTGAACTATGAGTTGTCACTACACAAAACCAACCAAACAAGATTTGGTACTGAAATAAACAGAGGATGCTCATTCCTAGCATCCAGAAAACCTCCTTCCTCAGGCAAACTGCAGAGTGCTAAAGAGAATACTGTTGCTCTGGGAAGGTCGGGCTCCTGCTGACAGACAAGCCTTGCTCTGGAGACACCACTCAGCTGGCTCTGAACAGCAGGTGAACCTCAAAGGGATTTTTCTCTCCTCTCCAAGTAAGCTGTGTGTTTGTTTAACCAAAGAAGGTTGAAGAGGAGTATCATTGTTACCTCAAGACTATATCCTGGAGTCCAGCAGGATCATCAATGGTTCTCTTGCTCCCCTGGAGAAATCAGAGACTTCAGACTTTACTGAGCTGCTCGCAAGTTGTGTTGGTGGATGCGCCAGACACACCCACAGAACAGGAGTTCCACAGGCAAACACACCTGCCCTTAGCAAGAGAATCTCTTCTATCCAGCACCAAATCAAACCAAATCAAACCTAATCTTCCTTAAATCTGAAGGGGAAATGTTGGATTTGTCCTCAGGCCTAAACTCCCCAATGCCCCTTGTTACCATGTGGAGTAAAGCTAAACTTGTCAGTGCCCTGGAACCAGGCAGACTTTCAGATACAGACTTGGCAACCAGCACTCCTGTTAATGACCACAACCATGGGTTACCGTGCTCCTGATTCCTTCCTTTGTGTGCACCATTCCTGGGTAAATCCCTGGGCCCTTGTGCACAGTCCTACTCTGCCCACTGCGTGCACAGAGCCACACACCGTGCTGCGTTATTTTTGTTTCCATTCACCAGAGAAGCTACAGAGTAGCTGATTTAAAGGCTTGTTTGCCTGGCTCTGGTGCGGCGCTGTGGCCACATTAAAAATGCTTCCCAGGCGTTCCTGTTCCTAGGTCGGCTTCGCCCTCTCCTGACAGAACTGCACTGCAGCTCCTGCAGCACACTGCTTTGGGCCACACCACTCTGCTTTGGGCTCCTCTGCTTCTCAGTTCCCTGACAAAACACACAGACCAAGGACAAAAGATCAAAATTCCTTCCTCCACTCATTGCCGACTCTGCTCAGGAGTACAAAAGAGATCCGTTCTGTGTCCTCTCTGCCAGCACAGTTCAAGCCACACCAATCCCACTCTGCATTTCTGGCTCAGTAGGACCATGTGTTCTCCCTTCATGGACCAGGCTACCTCTCAGCAGCACGGCTGAACACAGCCCAAAGCAGCAAGACCCCGCAACACACAGGAGCTCTGGGCACTTAGTTGTTTTTCCCCACCCATGTTCATAGAATTATAAATCCAACTGCAGACATTAATACAGAGGTCTTCTTTCCATGAAGGAGCATGAAAACAAAATACAGGTCCAGGAAAAATCTGTCATCTTGCAGGAATATCATTAGCTAAATAATAAACAAAATGACACTCAACATTTTCAGGAGGTTGCTCATTTAGGGAAATTATTTTCCTTTCTATATGCCTGAGGTGATCCTTACTACAGCTTGCACTGTGCGTTCACTTCCTCACTTCTCCTTCCTCCTCCCCAACACAATGTGTGCTTTTATAGGAGTAATTTCCCACAGTGAGCTGGACAACATCCACTAAAGCATTTTTATAAATCTTCTGATTCCTGAGAACACTGTTGCCTAAATAAAATATTTATGACTTTGGTTTGTAACAGGACGATGTACATTCACTTCAACCGCTTTTACTTTGGATCCACAGCTGAAAGAGTAAATCAGTCTAACTGAACTGATGCCAGCCTGCAAATGTTCAGGATTTACGCAGAATAGTCTAGAATCACATTTTTAATAATTGTGAGGTTTCTTCTTGAATCCCAGGTATACAGACAAGGTCCAATTTAGAATGAAGGCTGAACATATAATCAGATCTTCTTTCTCCTGCCAGATTCTCAAAGGAGAATTTGAAATTAAAGCACTTACCCCATCCCCTTTCCCTGTCCAGCAGCCACTGCCTACTCCTATCCACAGCTCTGCTGGCCTGTGGTATAACTAGAAGCCTTAATTAACTCAAAAGAAGTGGACTAAAGTTAGAATATTACAGGCCTACATCTTTACACATATGCTTAAGTCTCCCCAAAAGAGCTGAAGCCTTTGCAACACCACTAGAAAACAGGCTCCAGAAATGCCCTGAACAATCTTTTGTTAAGGCTCAGAATTTCTGTTTTTGAGAGAGAAAGGGGAGAGAGACCGTCAAATCCCTTCACAATTGTCCTTGTTTATCAGGGAAGTGGCCAATACACAGCGTCCAGCTGAGAAGAGTCTTTACAAAAGCTTGTGTCACAAATACATATCCCAAAGCTTTGGCACTTCTGCTGGCTGCAGGAGAGATTCCAGCCTGCCTTTTACCCTGGGCTCCAGCTGATGGGCCATCAGGAGCCTTACCTGCTGTCAGCAGAACCCTTCATGTCACTTGTGAAATGCCCTTTGGACAAGCCCATTTCAAGGGAGGCATGCAGGAAAAGCAAAACTAAATCTACAGGGTCACCCATTCTTTCAGAACAAAATAAATGTGTTTCATTTACAGGTGGGTTTCCATAAATATGAACACGAAGAAGTTTAAAGAGTTAGATGAGGACTGCTTTCTTCTAAAGTTAAAGCAAGAATGAATTTCCAGCACACCCTCCCCCATCCACATTTAACTGTGAAGAGACAGATGAGTAAAGCACAGCCATGCTGCTGAGAAATCACGTTCACTCACCCTTTGGCCAGGGTTGCTATGCCAACATCTGTTAACTTCATCCCTACACCTGCAAGGCAGCAAGGAAACACAGAGCTTAGCTTACACTGGAATTTCTAGGACAATCTTCACATATGGAGGCTTTAAGTGTTATTTATTGAGTCACCTTTTTCATTTTCATTATTTGTCACATTTTTTTCAAAGCATTTTAAAGCACCCCAGTTAAGAAGAGGATGTTCCCTGTATCACCAGCAGTTTCTAGAAGTCAGGCTCATGCCACTATTTTACAGCTGTCAGGGTGATCAACAGCACAGCTTTTTTCCTGTGCTAGGATTTTGTTCTTTCTTCTCCCTTTAAATTATTTCAGGGATCTTGTTTAGATGCCTTGTTGCTAACTTTCCTGCCTTCACTTGTAAAAGAATATAGAATGTTTCCTAAGATTCCAGCTTTTTCTGTTTTTCTTCAAGGAGGGTCTGTCTTCCCCTGTCCCAAATACGTTGCAGGACTGAGGAGGAGTCATACCCATGAGAGCTGAGGCAGCACTTAGCAAACATGGGGGTGTTTCTTGACTATTCTTCTTTTTAAAGGAATATATTTCTTCAAAACTAGCCAGGACCCAAATGTGGAGCATTCCACTGCTGAGTGATTGTTGGTGAGTATTTAAATACAAGAAAAAGGGGAGGACTAGGGTGTCATTGTCACCCGAAGTCTTTCACTCAGCAGCCATTTCATTAATCTCCGGGTGGTGAGACAAAAGCCAGATTTGGCTCATACTGATTCACTAAGGTACACATGAAAGAACAACTCTTCCATTAAGAGTGTAAGATTTGGTTTTCTTTTCCAAACTGTCCTCTTACAAGAACATAAGCTAGATAAAAATTGCCCCTACTCAGACAACTCACCTTGCAGGTCAGTGACAAGCAAGTTCCCATTGGTCTTCTCATACACCCAGTGCTGAAAGGTGCAACACTTCTGGCCAGCCTCTGAGTCTCTTCTCAGGAAATTCACTTCCTTGCCATCCTTGACAGAGTATTTCACAAACTCCCCAACCAGCTCCTCCTCCACTGTGGCATAGGGGATGTTATTAGTGGGGCGATGAATAAGAAAAATCGGAATGATTCTGAAATCAATGGATAGAAGCTAATAAAATCCTGAGACCTCTTTCAGTGAGGGAGTAAGAAACAGACAAAAGTGGCCAGTGACCTCAGGGAGAGAATGAACAGCTGCCAACTCTAAACCAAGATGGAAGAGCTGTAACACTGTTCCCAGGTTTCCTCTTTAGTCCTAGCAATCAGTGGGCTGCCATGGCACAGGACAGTATATATAAGCATATAAGTATATAAAATATATATTTATACTCACTCTGGTACTTCTCCAAAGCCTTCCAAGGGTTCAGCTTCAGCTGCATATAACTTTGCATACTCTCTTGCAGTATTTTGGACATAGCATTCCTGTATTACAACAGACATGCCTATGGGAATATTGCTCAAAACATTCAACAGATCATCTGTTTGAATATGAGGACAGCTTTTGCCCACAACTCTGGCTTACAAAGGCCAGGGGCAGCTCACCTGCAGTGCCAGACTGTAGTTCTTCTGCAGCAGCTCGTCCCTGCTCTTGGTGCCATAGGTGAGGGCGTTGTGCACCTTGAGCACGCAGGGGTGGCCGGAGGCGAAGGCGGGTGCCAGGCCCTGCAGGACACGGCTGCGGAAGGCTCTGCGGTGCATCTCCTCGCCAAAGTGCATCCCCTCTGTCATTATTGCTCCATGCAGTGTCCCACCAAAGTAGCTGGAGCTGAGGGGATCTTCTCTGAACATCAACTGCATGAATTCAATTTCTTCCACACCTAAAACACAACAGGAATCTCTGCAGGCACAGGGAGGGGTGGGCATGGGAGAGTAGATCCATTTCTCCAGAGAGGAGGTAAAAATGCTCAGTGGAAGCACAACTTGTGTTACTGAGGGCTGGGACCCTGCTCCAGAGAGGCAGCTGCTTGCCTGTATGATCTAAAACCAGCATGAAGAAAGGTGGCAGATCAGGATCA
This sequence comes from Corvus hawaiiensis, assembly GCF_020740725.1. Taxonomy (NCBI): domain Eukaryota; kingdom Metazoa; phylum Chordata; class Aves; order Passeriformes; family Corvidae; genus Corvus; species Corvus hawaiiensis. The sequence continues at coordinate 423,602 of NC_063255.1, read as the reverse complement.
TAAGGAGAGAAGACAGAGTGTAGCAAACAAGTCTGTTACAGACGAAATCAAGGAATATTCTGGATTTCACCCCTTTAAATGATGACTGTAATCCAAATGGAAAAAAAATTGTAAGGGGATGTGGCATTTAAGTAAAACCTTATAAAATGAAGGCCTTGTTGCCTTTGTAAAATTATGGCTCAGGCCTGTTACTTCGGCTAGAGAAGGACTGTGAGAAAAGTCCATGAGAAGAAAAACAATTAGTTTTTACTCATGAGAATGTAGTATCAACAGAAGCATGAAAGTTAAACTATAAAAGGAGAAAAACAGCAACATATCCACACCTGTTATTTTTCTGATTGCTTGAATGCTTATGCTACAGGTAGCCAATGGTAGCATGTTGTAGTTACCAATAGCCAACGAGTCTACTGTGGTAGTTTAGCAGCCAGTGAATATGTAACACGAATGAGAACATACAAAAGGTGTATGAAAGAGGCTGTTTTGCTTAATAAATGGCTTTTTGGCCCTTGAAAGAGGCGCTGTCCGTGTGTGTTGTGACCGCTCCAACAGAGACAAGGGGAGAAAAAGTTAAGCACTGAGAGAAACTAAAAAATTCTAACTGCACTTCAAGTGTCTCTAATCATAACATTTGAAGGACCATCAGTGAAGAAGATAAACAGGAGAACAGAGCTACACAACAAGGAAGTCTTTCCAGCTGCCCTCTGCATTTACCTCTGGTTTAGGCTCTGTACACTACCCCCTCTCTGAAGCACAGAGGAAACATTGCATGGATAAGGCCAGAATTAGAAGACTCCTTAATTCCACCTAAAATTCTCTGATTAAAAGTTATACAGTGCTGTTACAGGAAAAGTCCTGTCTTTATTTCACAAGGAAATAAATGCTTAATTTTAATTCTTCAAGGAAAAGAAAGAAAAGTCACCATGCCAACTGAAGGCCTGGATCTCTGTAGGCTGTTCAGGAATGACAACCCCACTGGCAAGGCACTATCTTTAGCTGCAGCACAGGACACATGCCAGGTGTCACTGAACACCAGTTAACACATAGGGAAAGCATTCCAAAGCTTCATGCTTGCCTTTCTCCTGGAGTACAGTTACACAGCAGGTGACCTGCAAGGACCATGTGTTTGTGCCAAAGAGCTGCCAGTGCTCTGTGTGTGTGTGTGTGTGTCTCTGTATGATGCCATGCAATGCTACTTCACTTTATATTTACCTTCATAACTCTGAAAACTTGAAAGACGTTCCAATACTACAAGAAAACAAAGAAATGAATTCTGTAGTAAAAAATTCTAAATGGAAACTGTCATTGTCATTATTATTAATCAAAACTGTAAACTGAGGCTTACCTGCAGCAGTCAGATGAAACTCAGCAGTCACCTTTCCATACATGTTATTCAAGCAGCAATAGTACATTCCCTGGTCTTGGTAACTGGCTTCAGCTATTGCCAGAGAGACAGGAGAGTCATCCTGGGCACTGGAACAGAGCATTTTGTGCTATCATGTATTTTACTTGTTATCACTGGAAAAACTGATAAATTTGATCTCTCTGCACTGTTTATTTGTTAAAACACAGCACAATTATTCAGCAGATAATGATATGTATTGATACGACAATGGATATAGCAATACAACAATCAAAAGCAGAAGAGTTAAAACAAGAATAATCAGAATGGAAAGTTTAACCAATTCATGCAACTTTTTCTTTCCACTTCACACAACAACTAAGAAGAATCCTTCCTACAAAGTTTTTCATCTTCTCAGAAGTGTGCATTCTGATGGAAATATATTTTCTTTTTTTTTTCCCTTTGGGTAATGTTAACTTCGTATTTTTGAAACATTCCAAACGGTTTTTAAGATCAGAATGTCAGTATTGCTACAAGGAAAATAACTCATTTCATTAAAATAGAAAAGCTGGATCCTGTTAATGGCCTTAAGAAGCTTTTATTTCCACCCTTCTCTAGGTTAAATGAGGTTCAAACTTCTTTTGATATTTGTTTAAAATCTGGATGACACTGGCTGTGAACAGGCTAAGAGGTGATGGAACACAAACTATGACCAATATCAATGCATTGTGAGAAGATTTGCTTCCTGTGAATAGCAGTTACCCTGAAACTCCCAGTTCCTCAGAAACACTCCCTTACCTTCTCTGCAGCTGAGCCAGTACCTTGGAATCTTTAGTCCATGTAATGGTGGAGTCACCATGAATGTCACCAAACTGACAGCACAACTCAATATTGCCAGAGGAGTCGGGGAACAACTCTGCTTGGATCTTCTTCAGCAGCCTGGGGGCTTGAAACAGAAGAGCCACAGTTTAGGATTTTAAGACAATTATATTGTTTTGGCATTTTAGCATTTCATGTTAAGAATATGAACACTGAAATCCCTGGTAAGTAATTATGAGTTCTTGTGTCTCAATACTCATAACTAGTAGAATTTTTTAGCTGATCACAGCCTTTGAGAGAAAGTCCCAGAAGATCCTGCCAGCCTGGATCTCTGCTAACACTTTTCACTGCCTCACAAAACACTCCAGTGTCTTTGCACGTGGGCATGGTGTGAGCAGGGAGCTTGGAAAGAAAGGGAATCGACATATGCTTAGAGAAAGGTTTTGGGATCACAACACAGCCCTGCCTCAAGTGACACATCCCTGCTCAATGTAAGAGATGTAAAATGCAAAATGTTTTATTTCCTATGTCTTAATTCTGAGCTGCTGCACTCTGAATGACATGGCATGGCACATGTCCCTCGAAGATCCCATTCCTGCAGTAATACTCCAGTAACACCCACTTGAAGGGTCAGGCACCTGCAGTTCAGTGCTATGGTTTCCCCCATTCCCAGTTCCAGGCCCCATCCAGACCAGGTTTCCCCACTGGACTGGCAGTCCCTGAGTCCTGGGCCATGTGAACCTTGCTGTATCAGGGCTAAAGTGACACAGACAGGACGTGACAGCTCTAGAAATAGAACCAATGGCTCCAGGTTCCTGCCCTGGCCCCAGTCTTCCCTCCTGTAGCTGAAACAATGCAAAAGAACATTGAGTAGATACCACAGCAACCAAACCAGCCTTCCCATAATGCTGGGGAAAGGGCCACAACAATGGTCTAGAGCACAGACATACTTCAGTCAAGACTGAAGCAGAGCAGAAACAGCTAAAGAAAATTCAGTGTTATCTGATGGAGCCTGAATGTTTAAAACATTTTTCAAGCATAGCCCCAAGTAATGGAAACAGGTCAGGCATTGCACAGTCACTGCAGTTCACTTGCTGTGCTTTGAAGGAATGTGTCTCTCCTCTCACACATTTGGTTCCCTGGCAAAGGACACATCTTTGAACAGGGAAAAGTCTGGGTTTTTTCAAAATGTGATTAGAAAAGTAGAAGTCTCACGAGACTGCACTGTAATTAGAGTGTGTGAAAAGCTTCACAGTTGTGTAGCTTACCTTTAGTCACCGTTCAGTCTTGCTCTGACCTATTAAATCATTTTATGATGTGAACATGAAATGTCATGTCCAAAGGTAAAAATAAGACCTTGGTCTTTGCAAACTACCCGTAGAAACAACAAATCCCTCGTGCACCCAGCTGTTGCAATCCTGCTACAGTGTTACCAACCTTCTAGAGACTCTGACAGCAACCCAGATCTCCTTTCAATTAGATGTTTCCTCTATCAGTTTAATATTGCTCATTTCATCTGTGTCATTTTTGCAGCAGGGCAAAGCAATGCAGAACCAGTCAGAAGACAGCACACAGGACCTCAAAACACTGCTTATCAGTGGTACCCTACTGCTAGCAATAATACTTTGCTAGTAATAAATCCTTTAGTAACCAAGAGGGGACAATTGCAGTTGGAAGCTGCAAGGTAGGAGCGTAACTGGGAACACAGTCCTGTGGGATACCAGAACAAGTACTGGGCTTGCAGCCGCTACGTGGTGTGTAGTTACGTGGTAGCATTATGCTGTTCATCCCTGAAAAGTTACTCCAAAAGGCAAATGAGGCAGTAACTATTTCAAACAGGTTACAAAATCCATGAATTGAATATACTTGCCAGCTGGGAAAAGGGTTCATCTCTGTGGCATGGGAACAGCACTCATTACTAAATGCACAAATCTGGAAATAAAGCTCCATGAGGGTAGGACACCTTTAGCTGACTGAGTCAGTCTGAAAGAGGCTTGCAGTGCCTTTCAAGGATCTGAATTTTGTACTGTAGCCAGAATGATGGGAAAGGACAGAAAAGAAAATCAGTTTTCTCTTACCTTTGCTATCCTTTTTCAAAATGAGTTTCCTTTGCTCTTTTCTATCCTCTTTATGAATCACGCCTGCCTCGCTCTTCCCAGACTTTTTAACGCAGCTGGGACCCTTGCTCACACTTCCCCTCTCCTCCAGCCTGGGTTTCTTGGACAGACTTGCTGGTGGTAACTTCTTCTTAGCTCCAGCAGCTAAATGCCCGCTCTTTGTTGTGTCCTCTTTACATTTGATGGGCTCAGGCTCTGCAGCAGTCAGTGGTGTCTGGCAGGATTTTGACCCTTCCTGATTTCTTTGACTTTCCGTGTTGACTGGAAATGGATCAAGTGTGGTCCATGCCAAAGAGAATGACTGAGTTCTTCTGTGGGGTGGTTGCTCTTGAAAACACTGGTTGTTCCCTGAATCAACTGGTGGCAAATTAACTAAACCACTTACTACACTCTCTGCTGTCCTGACTTCCTCCTTTTTATCATACTCAGTGGACTTAATTGAATTCTCAGCCTCAGTTATCTTGCTGGAACAGATCAAGTCAGGACAGAACTGCTTTGTGCTAATATTCATAATCTGTTTCAGAGCCTGGGAGCCAGTCAAAGTGTGCAAAGGAGCCTTTGTTTCAGCTTCTTCTGGGTTACATTCAGTAGCTCTTGGAATCTCATGTTCATTTTCACACAAGGCTGTTTCCCCTTTGGTTTCTCCAGGCACCCGCTGGAACAGACCCTGCCATGACTTGCAGAAAGTTTCCAGTGTAGTTAAATTTCCGTTTACTTTGACTCCAGTTTGTACGGATCCAGTTTTTCCGTCACTTCTTGTGCCAGGACGTGCCACTGTAGATTCACTGGGAAGGCCCTCTGAGTGGCTTACAGGTGTGAGGAAGGGCAGGGTTTTGTTTCCAAGCAGATGTTGGGAATGTAGCTGATCCCTGGAACCTCCGTGCTCCCCACATGCTGTGCTCTGTTCTGTTGTATTACAAGGGGAAGCTGCAGTCTGACTCTCTGAAACCTGACTAACTCCTGAGTCACAGGAAGTTTCAGCCCTGTGTTCCTCAGGTATGCAAATCTCTCTCTGTTCTCCTGGTTTACATGGTTCACAGCTGGGCACTTCCAGATAAAAATCTCTTAAAAATGGCTCCCCAGAAGGGGGAGTGACTGCCCCTTCTTGTTTTGCTATTTCTGTCAGTTGGTCTGTATTTTGGGGTAGTTTCTTATGTGTTATGGTTTCAGGAATCTTAATTAAAGTAGGCAATTGCATTATGTAACTGTATTTCTGTGCATTAGAAACAACTTGAAAATCCTGACAGCCATTATTTTTTGAAAGATGGTAGCTGTCATTTGGTGCATTCAAGTCTGAGTGATTTCCTTTTTCTTGTAAATTCACTTCATAACTTTTATGTATGGTGTTAACAGAAGAGTGTTCTGCATATGTAAACTGACTGGGGAAAATGTCTTTCTCTTCAGGCAAATAAGCCAGTTCTCCTCTCACTGGATAACAGTCCTTAAAATGACAGCCTTCTCCAGGTACAGACTCATTTATCACGGATACGTTGTGTTTAGTGTGAAGTAACTGTCCAACTGTCCCATGTGAGATATCTGATATGTCAGCTGGGTTTGCTTTGGGACATGGTAAATTACCACTCTGAGCATTTTGTAACCCTTGAGGAGAATCTGCTTCACATGTTTGGGCAGCATTATTAACAGCAAGCTTCCCTTCCCAAGCCACCGTGGATCCATTCCTGTCCGTGGCCATTGGATTTGGCTCCAAGCACTCCTGGGTATTTAAGAGGACACTGTTTGCTGAAACACAAATGGATGGCATTTCCCTCTCCTTCCCAGTGCCAGAATCTAGACACACACCATCTGTTCCTACCACTTGTGCAAGACAAATGTTTCTTACGGATGCACTCTCACATGCTTCAAGTCTCTGCAGGAGGGTATCAGAAACATTGCAGTCAGCTCTCTCAGTTCTGGGGTTATGAGCTGGTTCTGTGATGGGTGCCTGCTCTTCTATCAAATCCATTGGCAAAGGAGGATTGGAACAGGTCTCCTGCACAAAGTTCAGTTCTGTGACTTCGACATCTGTCAGCCTTGTACCTAAACTTGTGATGCCTCTGTTTTCAAATGGGATTTGATAGTCTGAGTCATCTTCATGAAGAAGTTTCCACAGCTTGTCATGCACTGCAGATATATCAGCATCTCCTTTGCACTCAGGTTCTCCAGATTCCAGGACTGATTTGGAATTAGCTTCAGACACAGCCTCATCAGCTGATAGGCTGCAGAGAATATCTGGGTTATTGCTATCAAGTATGTCAAGCCCAGACCTTTGCTCTCCCTCCCCTGGCTCATCACACAGCTTTGCAGAAGAGAGAACAGCACACAAGCATTCCTGTTTATCAGGAACAGAGTCCATATCCCATAGAGGAGAAGGGGAAATGCCATTCTTTGATTTTTTGCCATTACTAACAATTTCTTGTCTAGAGAAGTCCTGTCGGTGACAACCTTCTTTCTTTTCACAAGGAGCACAGTGAAGAGAAGTCTGTAAATCTGCATTCTTTACTTGCAGTGTGTTTTCAGCAGAGAGCTGGCTGGTTCCCACACTCTCACAAGCCCTGAAGATGCCTTCTTTTTCTGTTCTGGGCTGCATACAGAGGTTCTCACAATCCTGGGTAAGATTAGCACCTTGACTCTTCAAAGAAGAAAAATAGAGCAATGTAATTAAAAATTAGAACTACAGCTTAACACAGGCCTGAAGGTTTGGAATGTTGAGGTTTTTTGGTGGTTTTTTTACTTTTTAAAAAGATTTTTGTCAATAGTCAAGTTTCTGACTTGTAACTATCAATGTAATGGATTGAAATCAACCTCCTGGGTCTGAGTCTGAAAGTGTTGTTTCTTAGAGAAGGATTTATATCAAAGCTGATTAATTTTACCTCATAGATTCTCATTGTTTTTTAAGTAGAAATAGTTTAGCAAGGTAATTCTCCTCTGTAAATAAAGTCTCCATGTTACATTTATATCCCTCTGTTTGCACAAATGGAGTGTAACAAACCATCCCTAGAATACAGACAAAAAGTACATCACTGCCTCTGGGTCTCAGCTCTCTCAAATCCGCCACATTTGGGACTGCTTTTACTTTATGCTGCTGTCCAGCAGTACTTAGTGGGTCTTTCCACTTCCCTGTTTCATGCAGTGCCACTCAAATTCCCCTTTCCTAAAATAACACCCTGCCTTAAATGGCACACCTGCCTTGGAGTAGTTGAAATACCTCAGTACCTGTAGCTATTTCAACTGCTTTAGACAGGTGAAACAAAAGACCTGAGCTTTATCCTGCCGACTGACAGGCACATCCTGCCAGCACCCTGCTTTTCCTGCTCAGAAAGAGCAGGAAAAGAGGAAGAACTATAATATTTTGAAGGATGAAAAGTGAGTTCTCTGCCAAAAACATAGAGCAACAGGCTAACCACGCACAGCTGTCAGGAGTCCATGCTCCAAAGCGGTACAGATTTTCTACGGGATTTTTTTCTTGGTGTGTCTCCCAGGTAAGACTGGAGCCAACTTAAGACATGGACAACAAAATGGGATGTTATCTGCCATTCCTATGGTAGATCCTACTGAACGAGTAGGGCTGGCATCATGACTTCATTACTCCAACCAGGACTCCCCTGCTTGCTCTGACAGAGAACTACAGCCCCTCTGGCATGGCTCAGGCCCAGACCATTCCCTAGCAATGCCAAGCTCTCATCTCAGCCAGATGCCCAACTACCCAGAATTTCTGTGTCAGTTCTGCTTCTCTCCTTTTCGGATAACAAAATTTAAAATGATCTAAAAGTGACATAAATTTGTCTTGGGAAGGTCAAACCAAGGATCTCTCAAATTTTATGTGAACAGGCTGTTCTAACATGAACAAAACCAGAATAATGGCTCTGTAACCCAGGAGTGACAGCAGCACCTTGTGCCAAGGGTGCTGAACACTGACCACTGACAGGGACCCAAGGTTGCTGACCATTGACTGGGACAGGGTGCTGTCCAAACACTGACCACTGACAGGGACAGGGTGCTGAACACTGACCACTTAACATTGACATGGACAGGGTGCTAGCTGACTGCTAACAGAGACCAGCTCTTCAATGAAACCCAGCAAAGCCTCCTGGCTCTCTGTACGCTATGTAATATTATACAGCTGGCACAGTTGGCGTCTTGGACCTATTATTATGAAGCTGCTTTGAAGCACCAGGTAAATAAAGAATTTTACCTGTGGCTAGGCCATGAGGTCATGAGAGGAGTGAGGAGCCTCCCACCTTGACTGTCTACCAGAAGGAGAAGTCACACAGCACAGCAGGTGCTGCACGAGACGCACCGCAAAGGTTGTTCCAGTTCGAGCACTTGGCGCTAAGGGGAAGTGTAAATCCTTGGGTCATTGGTGTTGTGATCCCGTGGCTGCTCTGTACCCCTCAGCACACCTGATTCCCACGAGGACAGGGAAAATACAACACCTTTCCAAAGCAGACAGCTGTGGGGTTTGCTGTGAGCCCCTCCCCTTGCTCCCGCAGAGCTGTCTCACGCTGCGCTCCAGCAAACACCCCAGGGCACTTTAACAGAAACCCATGTGCAGCAACAGATTCTTTCTTGCCTCTCTTAGATTACACAGGCAGAATTCTGAGGAGTTTCTGGCTTACTATATGGGTGCTGTGAGAAGCTGTCCACATTCTTCTAGTGCTACAAAAAAAAGAACAATATTCAGGTGGGATGCTTTTGTTTAGCTCATTTTCAAGACCATGTAATTTTGAACCTACACCTGAATTTCACTGTCACACACACGTTTAAAATCGAGGGTTTGGTCTGTGTCCAGCTCTCACCCTTTTGTGTACACCAATACTCACTTTTTATCCAATGTAAAGTTTTGGCCATGGACATGAAGACATACTGGCTGTGCACAACAGGAGTTTAACCAGCCACTCTGAAATTTATGCCAGGAACCTGACAGCTGCTCTTGGCCAAGAGGCTTCTGGGATTTAAATTATTGCACTGCACTTGGGGGGAAAAAAAAAAAGCAAGCAAGACCTCTGGCAAACCACAGCCATACACCCTGTCAGGAAGCTCTGAGGAGGTTAATTCCAGTGAGGGGTATTCCCCATCATAAGGACATCATGTGCTCCTCAAATGGTATTGGAATTTTATGTACTATAAAACCAGAGAAACCTATGAACATTTTTCAGGAAGAAGAATTCAGTGATTTTTGACTGCTGAAGACACCCCAGCGGTGAGACTAAAGTCACTCTACTGTGACACTAACCCAAAACTGGGAGACATTTTTGCCCAAATAATCAGATGAAGAAAAGCATGTGCAACTGGAAAAAGCTTTTGTTGTGATAAATGGGGTTTTTCTGTGCAATTAGCTACACACCTTCAACTCAGAAAAATTTGCGACAATAAGATTATTCATGATTTAATAGTATTTATGTATCTTGAGTCTTTACTATGTGAAATAAAAATGATGATTCAATTTTCCCACTTAGGAAAACTTTTAGAGCATCATACCAGTGTCTACGGCTGTAATGATTTACCCAGCTGATTTTCTACCAACAGCATAAAATATGCAAGTACATGGAGAGTACCATGGAGGTTTTATCTTTTAATTGGTTTGTACATTTCAACTGGAATATCCAACTCTTTCATTGTTTTATTTTTAAAAATCACAGAGCTCCATTCACCTCTGTAAAATGAACTCTCTGCATTGAACTCCCTTCATTGTTATAAAATCCCAGCAAATCCCTGTTGATTTGGTTTAGGTTTCCAGCACCATAAGTGGAGGCTGGTTTTGTTTGTTGAATATAGATTGAAAAGAAAGTAAATCAAAGTATTCTCTGCTCACAATAGGTATTTGAGAAACTTTCTGGGTTAAAAGAAGCATTACTTTGCTAAGACCTGTGCAGTAGTCTCCATATCAGATTTCCCTATTCAGCTGTCCAGAGGCCCATTAGTGCCTCTCACCATTATCAGGCTCACTCTATAATTAGAACAGCTTAGGCTTTACTTGGGCCTTTTATAAACCCAGATTTCCCTCCCAGCCGTAGCTGTCATTCAGAAGTACATGAATAGTATCTTTCAAAGTAATTTCGATTTTACATTATTTTGTGACAAGCAGAAATGAATTGCATTGAGATCAGCAGAGCAGCTCGTTGTGTTAAATGATAAACATGTTACTTACCCCAAGCGAGATGTTGTCATCTGGCATCTGGTTTTGCTCAGACAGGCCCCGAGTCCTTTTCCTTTCCCAGTGACTGCCTTTATCTGCCTCTTCTGTCGGACACAGACCAGCCAGCATTTGCAGGCTTTCTGTCTCCTCGGGAATTTGTGTTGAAAGGACACCTTCCTGACTGGGAGACGGAGCTGTGGATTCCCTACCCTCTGCTGCAGCTTGGAAAGACTGTCCTATAGTACTTACATATCTGCAAAGTTCTATAGGGTTTAGCAGCTTGAAAAGGTTTCTCCTCAGACTTTCTGTTAAGGTACAGCCAGCATGTCGTGCATTTCCCTCTGTCACATTCCGTCTCCCCTCTTCCAGCAGCACTGAGCTTTCCCCCAGCATGTCCCCATCGGGGCCGGTTTCTGTCATTGTCCCTGAAGCCTGACCTGTGCAAGCAGCACCTATGCCATTGGCAGAGGAGTCCACCTGGGCAGGGACAGTGTCCGTGGGCTTTGGTTCATCCCTTGAGGAACCTGCAGCCAGGTGGCCACTTCCATTAGTCTCTTCTTCACTGCTGGGATGTTCATTTCCAGTGGCTGCAGAAGCAACAGGCACTTGATTCTTCTCTTTGTCTTTCAAAATGGTACTTTTATCTCGGTGGTGTCCAACAGTGAGAGTCATCTCTGTCTGCAGAGCTGACTGGCTGTACATAGAGGGGTCTCTCCTTACATTTACTCCTTTGATTTTTGACTGATGCTCACAGAAGCCAATGGGGGTATCCATAGGCGTAGTGTTATCTGACACTTGGAACACACAAGGCATTTCACTGAGGAAGTAAGCACACCCATCACAATCCTTACTCAGTTTTAGATCATCATCATCAATTTCTAATAAAAATTGTAATTTCTTTTTCCAGATTTCATCTTCATGCACAGTAAGCACATCTGAACATTCAAAGTACTCCAGGTCATCATCAGAAAAGTCATCACTTACACTTGTTACTTTCTCTGCATAGATCTCCAGAAGAGCGGCAGAATTTTCAGAGTCACCTTTTACAAAATCAGTGTGATTTCCTACAGAAGTGTCTGCCTGCTCACCAGGCAGGGAATTCGTGGTTAGAGGTCTGCCCAGCTCAGTGTTTTTACATGCCTGGACATCTGCCAGAGACTGAGGAGATCCAGAGTCTTGTGTGTTAAGGCAACAGTTGCCTGTGTGACAGGTGGTAACATCTGTGGGGTGGGAAGGCACCTGTCTGCAGCAGTATTCCTCTGCTCTTCCAGCAGCGACATCAATCACAGCATTAAAATGAAGCAGGTCATCACCATCCTCTGACAAATCCCTTAGGTGGGAAAACATTGCCTGGGATTTAATTACATTTTCAAAGTCCATGTTGTCTTCTGTGTTAGGCAAGCACCTGAGGGATTTCTCAAGTGGAGACAAAATTCCTGCTTTGCTGAGCTTCTCAAGCAGTAAACAAATGATTTTTGAAGAGTCAGAACCTGGTGAAATCAACACGGGCTCACCCTCACAGGGGGAACTCTTGCATTGCACAAAATGTTTCCCATTTTGCTCATTCTACCCTGAAGTCTGCCACGAGCTCATTTAGGACAACAATACATACTGGGCAAGTTTTGTTCTTTGTATCTGGTTCTGGGTCAAGAAAAGTCATTTTAGCTGTCAATGAAGTGCAGATCTTGTTCTGCTCACCTGCAAGTAAAAGAAACACAAAGTTTAAAATAACTTCTGAAATGGGTATAGGTATTTTCTAAAAGGTGGTCAATTGACAGATACTTGCAAGCACTTTCAAAACAAGAAATCATTATTTAAAACCCCATTATTTAAATGACCCGGCTGTCTATGCAATGGCACTTAACGGCAGCACACTGCAATTGTCTGGAGTGATCTGTGCTAAGAGAACAAATCCTTGAGCACGCCCACCCATCTGTGTGGCACCTCAACAGGGGCTTTAGTACACGGCCTTTCAACTTTTCTAAATGCAAACAGGAACCTGCAGACAATGTACATTTTCTCATGTACACCACTGCTACAGCTACCTGCTGTTTTGGCAGTCACACTGGCACAACAGCAGGCTATTCCTCGAGTTGGTATCATAGGGACATAAATCCCGAACTCTGTTTGTAGAAATACCTGGAACAATTAGCCAGCTTATATTTTATATGGCTATTTCTGTTTAAAGCAATTCTCTTGTGCTCTGGCTTGATATTTGTCAGTCCTGTGCTGAGAGAACAACAAAATGAGGCAGGTTGGCTTCAATTTCCTGCTCATATTGAGCTCTCCCCTCAAACAGCTGTGCAGTAGCACAGTGGTGTGGCAATGCTGAATTCACATAAAACCCAAGTGAAATACACAAAAAGGCTTCCACTAGCTGAATCCAAATAAATGTGGAACCATGTCTCTCTTCCTGTAACAAAGCCCTTGTTTCCTTAGCACTCCCAAATCTTAGGATTTTAGATACTTGAGATGTTTCTGTACGCTGCTAGGGGCACTCTGGTTCATTGGTCACCTTAGAAAGGTGTGACATTTGTCACATTGGAAAACTACAGTACGTAGCAGTTTCAAGTAAATTTGACCTCCTGGAGGACGCCAGACCAACAGCTCCAAAAAAAAGTGACAACAATTATTCCAGAATTGGTGAAGAGCAGCAGAAAAAACTTTCTTGCCATGTAATCCAAAGAAGCCATTTAAAGACACCTCTGTTCCTTCTCTTTTTCCTTCTCTGTGCTTCTGCTGTGGTGATGTTCCCAGCTCACGTCCCTGCCCTGGTCCAGGTCTCACAGCCCCCAGCCCCGCCCTTCCCAGCACTGTGTCACCAGCTCGGTGTCACAGGTACTGCAGGCTGACCAAAGGAGAGAGCACGGAGCTGGGCTAGAGCCTGGTGGTGAAACAGCAAGGGCTGCATGGCCGGCTGCAGTCTGCCTCTCCTTAAAGAGCACTAAGTAACCAGAGACATCTTTGTTCCCTTTGGGCAAACCTGCCACCAACACCTTTTCCACAGTCACCTGGGTGGCGAAAAGCAGGGAACAAAGGTGGTTAACAGGAAGGACACAACATTAGATGTGTGACAAATGGTTTGAGTCATTGTGCACCTATTAAAATGCCCTAGGGTATATCACTGTGTCCTGCAGCCATAGGGAGGAGGAGAGAAGATCCAGCAGGCAGGAATTGTGCAGCAACATTGATTTATTTAATTACTTTACAAACTCTTTTATAGACTTTTTTCTTCATAATCTAATTGGACGAGGATCAGCCACCCCTTGGGGGTGACTGGCTAAAATCCTAAAACATCCATTGTCAAAATATTTTTCTACTGTACTATAAACAAGAATTTCAAGGTTGCAGGTGTTTCATTGTTTACAGAACTCTGCTACTATCTCTTTTGTGAGAGAGGAAAGTCTCTCACGGACTTAGAAAATAGCAAGAAAATTCTTGCTAGCAGCATTTTTGTGTCCCCATGCAGCAAGGAGCACAGACAAACAGCACATGGTGCAACCATACCAGCCTTTCTGATCCCACTCTGCTTTCCATTTCAACTCTAAGGAATATAAATATTTAACAGAACAAAAATGGAGCAGTAGAGATTAATCTTTTCTTCTCCATCTTATTACCGTACCATGGAATTACCCTCCAGCATTCAGCCTCTGCTCTTAAATATGCATTTGCCTAATGCTTCCTGTTGCATTCTTTTAACGCTGCTCTCATCTTTGCTTTTCAGAAGACCAGATGTCTCTTTCCTCTTTTTTGGAGAGTGTAAATTATTTTAGAAGCATGGTAATTTCCCCAGCTGAAAAGACCTTTGGCAACATGTTTTTAATGCAGATTGACTAATGAAGAGCCTTTACTAAAGCCATTGTACTAGACAGTTATCGTTGTCTCCATTTGGCTGCACTTTGACATTGAGGGGAAAAGAGCCGTCAGATTTTCCATATGAAAATTATATTGGATTGCCGTGCACTGTCAGATGCAACCACAGAAATGAAAGTAAAATAACGTTCCAGGAGGAAAACTGCAATAAACTATGGGTTTCCACCCAAGACAGATATTATTTTTTTTAAATCTGGGAAGAAAATAGAAGGTATTAAGGTTTTTTTAAAAATTCAATTACTGAATTTAGATAGCAACTGGAAAGAGAACTTTTAGTATGATACCCTCTCAGCTCGTCAGGAAAACTTGTGACAGAAGATGCACAGTGAAATTCAGAGGGAAGAGGAGTGGAAGAGACCATGATAATTTACCATCAGCTGTTGACTAGTAACCTGAAAATTAACTCACTTCCTGATAAACTGGGAGTTGAACACCTGCTTGCAGAAGACATGAGAAGATTTAAACATGTCAGAGTGTTGTGGCTGCTTGTCCCAACTCTCACTCTGGAAACCAATGATATTAGTTGCTGAGTCAGGTCCTGCCTCACAATAGGAGACACCGAAGTGCAACCACACAGGAGGAATTCACACACCAGGTTTGAGCAGGTCATGGAAGGAAATATGCCTGGTTTGGCTCTCTAATCTTCAGTAAACAAATTTTCCATTTTGTACTGCTCAGAACCATGGGGAAATTTTATGGTAGCCCTTGAGGCAAATGAAACACACATTTGTGCTCAGCAGGGTCTGCTGCTGCCTGAGCTCAGTGCCTGGGAACTGAGATTACGGGAGAACAAAGCTGGGAGTAGCGTGAGAACAGTAACCTGACAACTGTGCTTGGGTGTGATTGAGGAGAAATATTGAACTGATGCAAGCCTGCAATAGTCAGATTAACAAGACAGCAAGAGGCAGATGCAGCTGCTTCACCAAAACCCTTTGATGGCAGGAAATTATCAGTGTTTGTGAAAAAAAATCAGTTTCAAATAATATTAAACAAAAGAATGGCTGGGAAAAACATCAAAATGACTAAAACAATCACCCAGCGTTTCTGTAAGGCAAATATATCATAAAACAAATTCAAGTCAATTTTCAGAGAAGATTTTTCATTTAAAATTCATGCTTTGTCATAATTTCACACTGGTTGTGAAAAGCCTATTCACTATTCATAGTGAAAATATTGCCTGAAATTGCAATTCTAAATATAAAATTTGACTGTTCAAAATTATTTTCCTTGAAATGACAACATTTTTCCCAATTTGAACTTTATTTTTATATATTATTAGAGATGTTCAATATTTGATCATTTATTTCAATGGAGACCAAAACAGTTTTGAAAAATTACACTTTAACATGGAAGGAAAAATACTTAAATTGTTTCATATTTAGTAGGTAGTTTTGGAGACAAGGCCACTTCTAGTGATTTCAGAAGGACCTGTGGGATTATTCCTAATGTCAGAAAAAAAATAACTGACAAAAATGTATAAACTTATGATTAAACTTAAGAAGTGGCCATTAAATTTCCTCTCTTGCATCGCATTTTTTTCCTACCTTATTAAGTTACAACCAAAACGAAAATCTTCCTTTAAGCAATTTTATACTCACAGAAATTATTTAGACAGGAAGCCTATGCATTTTAGCAATCCAGGAGTGAATTTGTGCCTTTCTGTGAGGTTCACGTCCTCTAGAGCCAGTGGAAAAATCCCCTTTATGACCTCTCTGAAACATTTTTCTCTTACTTATGATCTATTCATGGAGTAATCTCTGTTTTCAGGCCCTCCTCAGCCTGCACCCTTTTCAGCTGGATTCCTTCCTATCTTTCAGCAGCACTTGCTCATCCCTGACCTTCCTAGAGCTGTCCATCCACCTAGGAATAGCCTCCCGTTATCTCTGTGGCCCGTCCCACACATTCCCATGGCACAATGGAACCTGATCGATGCCCACCCCTCGAGGGAGTGAAGCTGTGACCCCCCAAAGCTGCCACTCGGAGCAGGTCCTGCCAAGGACCTGCCTCACGCCCACCCAGTCCAAAGGAGTGGGAAGGGAGAGGCTGAGTGAGCCCACACAGGAGATACCTCATCAGAACACAGGGGGAATGACACTGATAATGCCACAGTGGTTCACATTAGGAAATAGCCTTTTGTCAACCAACACTGTGGGTTCTTTACACCAAGCTGACAGCGGTTCTGAGATACCTGAAACACGAGAGAGAGCTCCAGAAACACTATGTGCCTCAGAGCACATGGACCCTGGCCACACCAATTCTGGCAGAGCAAGTGATCGAGGATTAACTTCCACCAAAGTTGTACACACAAAAAGGTCAGCCTTTCTCCGTTCTACATAGGTGCACATGAGAAGGATGTGAGCAACATGCAGTCTGCTCACCTGTTCTTCGAACACTTCTCCAGCAGTCAGATCCTGTTTAGAGAGTCAGTGCTTGTGTGCTTTGCTTTTTAATCTGAGCTTGGTCAGAGACAACTCCCCAACTGCCAGCTGAGTTTCCTACTATGGCCTCCACTCCACAGGTTGAACTTTGGGATCTGGAGTTATTCTTTTGCAACACAATTACGTCCTATCCTATCCTATCCTATCCTATCCTATCCTATCCTATCCTATCCTAATGGTTTTAGCAAAAGCTCCTTCTCCACCTGCCTGAGCCTACTATATACATAACCATACATCCCTTTAAGAGATGTTCTACTGGCAGGTAGCTAAACCACAGAGCAAGCTGGTCAATATAATTAGACTTCATTTAAGATGAACATGAAGTATCTCCAAACCAAACCACCAATAACCACAGAACCTGTCTTGATGACGAACATAAATGGTCATATATTACACAGATCCAACCAGAAAGCTTGCTGGTATGAACAGCAGGATGTAAGAAATATTGATTAAAGGAACAGAAAGCAGCAAAAGTGGAACAGAAACAATAAAAAAAGCAGAAAGGAATCTCCCCTAACCGCAGGATCCCAAGATTGACCAACTACAGCACCGCATGTATAACACAAATCCTGTCACCTGTGAAATCTGAGTGTCCTGCTTAAATGCTGCTATGTTGCAAGGTTAATGCTAATTCCCTTGCCATTCCCCCTGGAAGTATTTCTCAAATATGTCTTAACTTTCCTACAGAGGTTTGCATATGTTTTGTTTAGCTCCTCTAAGAAGTCAACAGCTATAATTCCACCCAATCCCCATTCCCACCCTGCTGACTGTTTTGTATCTGCGAATATACACATTTTTTTACTCCTCATGCAGGGTACCTCTCAACAGAGATATTTTGAAGTTTAACATTTTTCTTCTTCCAAAGCAAAACAAAACATAAGACTTTTCAGTTATACAATAAATACATACCAATTTACATTTCTTAAATGAGGTATTATATGCCCTGTATGGAAATAGATACAACAGATTTATGATCTGACACATATAACTTTATCTTTCCAAAAAGGTTGCCATGAATGTTTTGCTATGTTTAAATGCTTTTTCAGATGTTCTCTGTTTAAGCTTTTCCTTTAACAGAAATCAAGGATTTCAAAAGATTTTGTTTAAAAGTTTCATCAGCGTTGGCATTGTGAATCTTCTAAGCTCAGTGCATCCATAAGTACTAGTGGAATCAAGTTCCACATGAAACTTCTGATCCACCATTCCTGGTCTATACAACTTGGAACACCATAAAAACATTTTCCAAATCTGTCGTGATCATGGTTACATTCTTAAACTGTTACCTTGTAAAAGTTACAATCCTCAAGAGAACAGAAACCAGAATTCCAGAATTCACTGTGACTTTGTGAACTCAGCTCACCACAGGGCTATAGTAAGGATTTCTACAGCAGTGAGCCTACTACAGAGTGAAACATTTGATGGGGTAGTAATGAGAACCCACATGTGCACAGATTTACAATGATGCGTTTTCTACTTGTTTCTTCCCCTCACAGGAGTTCTGCCTGGTTCAGTTCTGTCTGGAATACAAACAACGACTATAACCACATTATTCTTCTCTAAGTCCTTCGAGATACCACAACCAAATGGAACATTTCGAGCAGCATACTTGTCAAAGAGTGCACCGAACCAGAACCACAGAAACACTGTGTTATCTAAACCAGTTATCACACTATCTATTGTATTAACAAGGTCTAGATAAGAAAAACATCAGTGAAGTTGTGGCTGTTCAAAAAGCAGATGTCTGGAAAATATGCCCTTGCCAAAAATTCTGTGATATATTGCAGTTCTTCAACTGCCAACATCCAAGGCTTTTTGACAACTTTTTGATTAGTGCAGTACCCACTGTAAACAGCACTACGGTATAAAAACACCTCAGCCATAATTCATCAGCTAAATGGAATAATAAATGACTGGCTCTGCACATGTCTAACAAACACCTTAATATAGAGTAATTAAAATAAGCAATCACAGCACAACTCTTAACACCGATCTGTTTTAATCTATTTTTAACATCTGTCAAGCATCTGACCCTGTCAGACTGAGCAATTCATGAAGCCTGGGAATCATCTATTGCTACCAAGTGACCAGATTTTTTTCTCAAGAATGGAGAAACTTTTTACCTAATGAGTATTAGACCATGCAATAAATATTTAGAGTGGATAAATGTGTTTTCAAGATACCTGGTATCACTTACACATTCTTTGGAGAAGGAAGCTTGCTTTCGTACAATTTTTGCAGTTTTGTCTTACTGAGACTTGGTGGAAATAGTACCAGAGTGTAGTTTCAGAAACAGTGAGCAGAATTCTAAAGGCAATACGTTTTTTTAAAAAAAAATCTATCAGGATAAGTAAAAATGGCTCCTCTTTAGCAGAAGGAAATAATAAATCCCATTTCCTGGTCAATAGCAGTATAAATCACTATATCCATGTAGTGCATTAATAATAAAGTAACTTGCTCTTCTTCCTTTGTCTTTTATGATACACATTCTATTTGCTCACAGGAGAAAAAAGCAGACAAGTCATTTTCAAAGTCCAAACACCCCGACCCCTCACTTACCCTCGAGCTCTTTGTGGACGTTCTGGCACAGGCTGGGCCTGGGCTGGGCCTCCCTGCTGGAGACAAAGGAGGCTGAATTTGTGCGTGCTGCTGGGAGCTGCAAGCCAGCCGACGGCTTCGGTGGTGTTTTGGAGTGTGACCTCAGGATAGGGAGTCTGATCACTGAACAGTTTGACTTTTAAGAGAGACGATTTCATTACATGCAGCAGATGGCCCTTCCTGGGAAAACCTCTGCCAGACAGGCAGTTGGCAGTGAGGAGAGGGCACATCCTACTTCCATAGAAGTCCATAGGAATTTCCTAATGGCCTTGAGATAGAGGAAGTGTTGGCCTTAGCTTTTCATAACAAAGCACTGGGCTGTTTTTTGAAGCACGTGCCTAATTGCTCTCCTAGGCACGTTGGGAACCTCTTACTTGCTGAAGTTAAGCACACAAAAGTTCTGCTGAGCATGAGAAAATCCACAGTGTCTAACAAGCAGGCTGAGGAAATCAAAGGTGGACAGTGGACTTTTTGCAATCACTACATGGAAATTCACCTAATGATTCTCATCCCTCAAAGGCAAATAAGTGAATCCTGAAGTAAGAAAGTATTTCCGATCTTGGTACCCAAGGAAACAAGTCTCACACAGGAGGAACTGGAATGAATTGCACAAACTGCCCTGAGCTCAAGGGACTGGAGGAGGCTGAAAAGTAACTTTTGTGCCAAGTTTTTTCTTAAGCATTTTGCAGGATGTGCAGCTAAAACTGGTTACAAGATACTACTGTGCTAAATACTTCTTGCTCCCAGTGTTATCTAGACAGATAGGAAACTGGTGTGTTTAGCAATAAATATAGCACCTCCAACCACCCTCACTCAGAAACAGCAATAAGGATATCTATGTTTTATATAAGAGCCTAAAAGTCAAAATAACCCCCAAAGAAATGAGAGGCAGCCACATTCAAATCAGAATAGTTCGGGTTGGATGGGACCTTTAAGGGCCATATAGTCCAACACCAACATGAGTAGGGACACCTTCCACCAGACCAAGTTGCTCCAAGCCCCGTCCAATCTGACCTTGAACACTTCCAGGGATGGGGCATCTACCACCTCTCTGAGCAACCCGAATGCTTGATCATTGAATAAAAATGTTAGTAAAATTACATTCTTGCGTACTTTCAGTCCACTTTGAACAAGTTGCAATACCAGAGAGGTGAGAATTCGCCTCAGATCATCTATCCGTTTCCAGTGATCACGATCACTCATGGGAACATCTCCTGGGGAGGCTCTTCTCGAGCAGCCCCTCCTCATCCTCCCTAAAGGGCGCAAGGTGCCTGACCCTTATGCTGCACGCCTGGAGAGCGGCAGCAGGCTGGGGGAAGTTATGTCAAAGAGGAGAGTCCATGGCCGTTCTGGTTGCAGCTGGATAAAGCTGTTTCTCCTCAAAGCGAGACGCCTGCCCTCAGTGTCGTCTAGGCTTCGTCTGGTTTATGCCCCAGCTCCCGGTTCGAAAGCCACGTTCGTCCTTCTCAGCGTCAGCCGGGGACGCTGCAGGAGGTCTCGCCCTCGCAGTCGGATACACAACACTCCCATTTCAACACGGGTACAACCACACCCGGTCCGTTTCCTCACGGTGTCCACAGGGCCGGCCGAGGGGGCGCCACGGCGCGCTCCCCTCAGGGCGCGGGGACCACGCTCCCCTCAGGCGGATCCCGCCCGGCCGCCCCGTCCCGCGCTGCCCTGCGCTGCCCTGCGCTTCCTTCCGGGCGGCGGCACCGCCCCGGCGGGGAGCGATGGAGCGCGGCGCGGCGGGGCCGCTGCCCCTCAGCCGCCTGGCCGAGCCGCTGCTCCGCAGGCTCAGCGAGCTGCTGGACCGCGCGGCGCCCGGCAAGGGCTGGCGGGAGCTGGCGCAGCGAGCGGGGAGCCGCGGCACGGTTCGGCTGAGGTGAGCGCGGGCAGCGGCGGGGCGCGGGCAGCGGCGGCACCGCGCGGGCCAGCGGCCGGGGTTTATCTCTCTCTCTAATCTCCTAAAACTCTGAAAGTCCACTTGATAAGTGAAGGTATCACCACATACTGAAGGTATCTCGGCCCCAGGTTTGCGTGGCACTGTAATTTAATGAAAGAAACGTTGATGAATCTTCTTTGTGCGAATATGTAACCTTGTATTCCCTTTAGGTAGCTGTCATCATTTTCTTATTTGTGTTGATTGAATTCGCTGTGATTGAAAATGCGTTAAGACAACACCAAAGTTGAAACTCTGAAGTTCAGACGCAGTTAACTGACGGTGGGTTAGGCTGGGCTCCAGTAGTCAGTTGTTTTAACAACAACTTTAAAATCAGTCTTCCTGTACTTTGAAGTTGAGAGTCTGACTCACTCTCTACGGCTTCTGAACTAGGCACATGGAAATGAAAGGTGCTGTACTACTTTTTCTGCTGAAACTTTAAAAGTGAAAATTAGAATATTTCTTAATACATTTGCTGAAAATTGTGAGGTATATGCATCTCTTGCAGCATCCAACTCACTAATACCAGTTTCTGTCTGTGGAGGTACCACTGAATAACCTCTGAACTCCTGAAGGAAATGCTGCAAATATGTTCAAATCAGCTAGGAGTTTCCCATCTCCATTTTTAAAAATCTTTTTATTTATCTACAAGTGATTGTTAACCCAGGTCCTTTCTGAGAAAAAGGAATTAAGAAGGTCTATGCCATGTCTTTCTCGCATTATTCCATAGCCCTCTCGATTTGGAGCAGTGTTCCCTCCAGGTGCTGGAGCCAGAAGGCAGTCCCAGCTGGAGTCTCCTGAAGCTGCTGGGGGATCGGGGCTGCACTGTGGTGGAGCTGGCAGAGTCCTTGCAGGCCCTGGAGCACACAGAGGCTCTCCGATGTCTCAGCCATTCAGGTCAGTTCTGCGCTGTGCTTTCACTGCAGCTCTGGATTTTACACTGGAAACACTCAAGTAACTAATTTTCTACAGTAACTAAAAACATCTTTAGTGCTTGAATTCTGGTAGTTGGGATCCAGATGATTACCAAGGTAATTGGCTCATCTGATTCTGAGGTTAAAAGTAAGCCAAGCCTTCATGCAGCATTGTTGCAGACTTGGACTTGGCTGCATGGATATGCTGGCTGTTGCCATTCCATCTGCTGACTGGGGTTTGGTGTCAGCCTGTGCCTCTGGGAGATGCTTATAGACCTGAGATGGACAGACAGGTAGTGCAGCCGGCACTTGGGTCTGGAGGTGTCAGTAACTTATCCCAAGTGAAGGGGAAGGATCCAGTTAGGGCAGTTCTGGTACATGCTGGATTTTGTCCAGCTTGCTAACTGGACAGATAAACTTAGTTTAGAACTAGATTTTTTTCTGCTAACACATGGGCTTGATGATCCCTGTGGATCCCTTGCAGCTCAGCATATTCTATGATTCAGTGTGGTTGTTCACAAAGTCTAGGAAGTGGGGCAGCACAAGGAGATGATACACAAGTAAGACCATGGGGATCATGTGCTACTTGCTGTAGTACAAAACCAGAGCCGTCTCTTAGGTCCTTCTTCTTCAGGATGGGGTGAAATTCAAACTCCTAGGAAATGAAAAAAGCTTCTCTGAATGGGAAGTGGAAATGAGACCGGCAAGCTCCTTGCCATGCTGATGGCTGTCCTGTTCTTTGGACAGTGTGTGAGAAGAAGCCATGGGCTGAGAACCATTGTTAGGACAATCTTGGGATTTTTAAATTCCACGATATGTACAGGAAGTGACTGTGTAGTGCTGAATAAACTACAGGAAAAGAAATGAAACTGTGAAGAAATTATGGATCAGATTTCTTAGAACTTGTTTAGAATGCTTCTGAGGAGTGCAAAATACTTATCAGGAGAATTTTCTTTTTTTAAAAAAAGTAGAAGTTTTGGAAAGAGCAAGTCTTAATTTTTCTGTCCTTTAAATTGAAATAGTATAATTGCTGTTTGTATTGGTTGTTAGAGGATTGTGATGCTCAAAAACTACTTAACACACTCAGTTTAACTGTGGAAAGCAGCAGAGGAAGTGTTGAATGAGGAACTGAGGTAGTGATCTCCAGTGCTAGGTGTAGAAGGAAGTGATTTTGGAGTAAAGAAGGCAAGGAATTTTGAAGTGTTGCAGCTATTTTGGAGTAGCTGCTGGTGTGTTCCACTCTTTCAGAGTAATCCTGTGTGTGGAGATAGCTGATAGAGCCCACTGCCCTGCCAGGCAAGGTTATGTGATTTCCAAATGCCATGTGGTCTCTGTTTCGGGCTGTTGCCTACATGGGTTCTGGTCTAGTTGTACCATCCAGAGCAAAGAATGCTTCAAATAATGATTTTTAAACTTTCTGTTCTGCCGTTGACTTCCCCCCCTTCTTCTGATGACCTTGGCTACACCAGTGGATCTGTTTTTGGGATCATGCTGTAACAAGATCTGGAATGGTTTAGGTTAAGAAAATAACTGCATCATGTCATAGTTGCTCTCCTGGCAGTTAAGATTTGAAGTGGAAAATTTTACCTTGCAGAAAACCCCCACCCTGTGTTCTGGAGGAGTTAGAAGCATAAAGCTGAAACCAAGGATTCAGCTCATAAGAGTCCATAAGGAATAGCAGGAAAACACACTCTGGTGGACTTAAACTCTGACTGCTTTGACTTCCTCAGGCTGGGCCTAATCTTAATCTGAACAGCTCAAAGAAATTGTTGGGAGTAAGCAAATGCTTAAAACTGGAAATATCTTTCTAAAAAGGGATCTGTGATACCATAAGATGTATTATTTCCTTTAAAATTAAAATATCTGAATGATCTACTTTAAATCTTTTATGAGCTCCATCGAGTACTGATTGATTTGAGCATGGATTTTGTGTAGTGGAAGACAATTTTGAATGTCTTTAAGTAATATAACTAATTGGAACTGTGCATATACATAGTGCAAACAAACTATTTTCAAGTATATTTAATGACAGAAATGTTCTTTGCTCCAAGGGCAATTTAAATGCAAATGTAAATTATGGACTTGTATTTTTTCATAACTTTCCTATGTGTAAATTCTGTCTTAAAGGTATAAAGATCATTGTACAGCCAGACTCTCAAGCAGTGCTCTCTGGTCAGATTGTCAAGCTGTGCTGCTGGGCAACAGGACACCCATTTGTGCACTACCAGTGGTTCAAGCAGGAAAAAGAGGTAAGAGTTCGTAAAGAATGTAGGGTTTTTAAATAGTGAAAATAACACATAATGATTTTGGATTACCCTTTTTTTAAAGACACTTAACTTACAATAAGAGAAGATTGTTGTATATACTCATAAAACCAAAATTTTAAGAAATGCTGGATAATGATCCTATGAGTGTGCTAAACAAAACAGTGATTCCTTATATTCGCACCACATTGCTCCTGGGGGCTGTGTATGTGGAATGGGGCAGAAAGGAAGCTGTAAGTTCAGTTGTCTCTCAGCCTACCAGTAAGTTTCAAGTAAGTGAAGGAGTTGAGGATGGTGTTATGGACTTGGAAATAAATATTATAATGCTTGATCCTGGTTTAGATTAACCAATTGAAATGGAAGTATTTTTGGTTCACCTGTGATGCAGGTTCCCCACGGTAATTCTCCAGAACTGGTTTTGAGTCCAGTGAGTGTAAAGGATTCCGGCTTTTACATCTGCCGAGTGAACAGTGAATCTTCTTTCATGTTCAGTCGGTGGGCACGCCTTGAAGTTTGTGAGCTTCAGGATACGGCTCATGGTAAGTGGCAAAAACCCCTTCTGAAAGTGCCTTCCTGCTTCCTCGAGGCACTTGGGTCCCTGTTGCTGTGCTTAGGTTGTCTGACACTTCCTTTTCTTTTTACTTGCTTTTTATTTTTTTAAGGGAGCTTAATGGGTTTGCCTCAAAACAAGTTGTGCATTTGTATTCAGCCTCAGCCACAAAACCTGACAGTGGGGGATGCTTTGGTACTAGAATGTGGAGCTGTTGGAAACCCAATTCCTCATTACCAATGGTTCAGAAATGGATTTCCTTTGGCAAATGGGAGCAAAAATGTCTACACAGTAAGTTACGGCAGTGGGCCAGCCTTGGGAGCTAATGTGTAACCACCTTGAGCTTACTAGAGAAAGTTCCCTTGAAGAAAATAATTTCTCCAGAACCTTGATAACTTCTGACAAAGTGCTCACTTGAAGTGCTGCTTTTCGTTTTTTTACTCTTTCTTGCCTGTGGGCTTAGATGCAAGGATTAAATACTTGAGGCAGGTATTTTTTGGAGGTCTGTTGGGATGATTGTGATGATGCTTGCATAGGTAACTTACGTGGATGTGGAACATCAAGGAACATATTGGTGTCATGTATTCAATGACCAGGAGGACGAAGACAGCAAGAAGGTAGAAGTCATTATAGGTAAGGAGTTTTTCTGTTTCATAGAGGTCAGCTCCTTTGTCCATTTCTTCCACATCATTAGAATTTATTTTTGAAGCCTTCAGTATTAAGCCAAGCACATGCCTTCTATATTTTAAGTTTATCAATTTGTTAAGACACCTGTGCCTGCTTCCAGCAAATGGAATTTTACAGCTTTGGGTTTTTATGGTAACCAGCACAGAAGTGCTATCCCTTTTTTGCATTGCCAGCGTGTATGTGGCTTGTTAGCAGATGCAAGATGATTTACGCTTTTTGGCAACTAAAAGCCACTTTAGCCCTTGCTGGGGACATGAACTCTGTTACATGGAGTCCTTCAGCAATCGGGACAGGTGAGATTGTTCATTTCAAGTGGAATGAATGAATAGAACACATTTCAGTGCATGTGTATTTGCAGTGAACTGAAGAGGAGCAGATCTGTTTGTATAGCTTCCAGATCTATTTGGCAATACTGTTGTGTAATTTCCTTACCTCAGTAGTTTAGTACTCCTCAGTTTCAGGAATAGTTACTGTACAGTGTTATGGTCAATGCAGATTTACTCTGCTGTAAAGTGAGCCAGATTGCAGAGCAGCTTGACAGTGCCCTTTGTCTTCCACTTTGTGTGCTAACTCTCATAACTGAGAGCTCTTGTCTTCCATTTTTTCCCCCTCCTTAAAACACAAGGAAGGAAAGCTATGGCAGTGGAGTGCACAGAAGGTAAAGTAAACCTCTAGTTGTGAAGCAGTTTTCAAAATCAGTGATGGGGATGACAGGCTGTTGAATGTGTTGCTGAAAAGCATGTGTGGGTTAAGAGCTTGGGTTTAAAATGATGGATAATGCAACAGTCTTTCTGCACGTGCTTCTCTCTTCTGTTCTTCTAGACACCATGATCTAGAGCACACAGGAGAAAAACCAGGCTACTTTCTTCTTTTGTGGTATTCAAATAAATGTAAAGATCTGGAGATTTCTTTGGTGGGGCTCAGGAGGCAACATCCTATCAAGAAAATCTGGAGATGTTCAGGAACCTGGGTGATCTTAGAGAGCTGGCTAGAGCTAGTTCCAGTGTCAGCTCCATGTCTGCAGAAGTGTTTCTAGCAACTTTCTTAGGATGATTTCCATTCTCCTTTGCATTGTTGCAATGGGGAGGAAGAAGTGTGTGTATTGTCACATTTAATGTTGGTACCATCCCTTGACTACTGAGCATCTCAGAGTCTGCAATATTCACAGCACAGGGGATTGTGTACAACAGCGTGTGGCTGCTCCGAGAGACCACTGGTGCTTCAGAGATGTTAGTTTTCTTTTCCCTGCTTTCCAGTGTTCTCAGAATAAAGAGATGAAACCCCTGGTAACTTAGAATGTTTGAAAACTGTGTCTGAAATCTTACTGAATACAGGTAGCTTACCAAAATCAGATTTTTTGCTCAGGATGTTGCTTTTTCAGCAGCCCTTCAAACATCTGTTCTTCAGTGGGATGATTCTGATGCCTTGTTCCTTGTTCCTTCAACCTTCTTGCATGCCTGTGGGATTGAGGTGTAGTAACTGTTTCCCCCCTTTGTTTTTACATCTACTGTACTGCAATACTGTGTCTAGCACAGCTTAATGTATTGCTATAGGATTTTCTCTTCTCTGTGTGGAATAAACACAAAAGGTTTGATTTGCAGAAATGCAAAGCCAAAAGTATTTTAGAAAAGTAGTTTGTTTTCTGTGTTCGGCTGTGTTTAATAATGGCATGGCACTTACATTTTTATTAATAAAATGGGGTTTCTGCTTCTTGTTTAAACCATGATTTTATTGGTGTTTTTCTTCACAGAAGATTTAAGTGATCTTCAGGAATCAGGTAAGTGGTAAGTTTTGAAAAACTTTAATTTTGCATCTTCATTTTAAGTTACAAGTCACTGAAGCCTCGCTGGGTTACAGTATAAACTTTACAGTATTTGGATGTATCTGTAACTGAGAATTGAATAGGAGCTGATACCACCTTAAGAGCAGCACCGCTTTCTAGTTCCAAGAGATTTAACTGGAAGCATATAGAGAATCATAGGGGTGCTGTTCATAAAATCACGCAAGGCTGCACATGAACTTACACAGATACAAAGGGAATTACCTTTCTTGTCTGTGGTTTCTTGGGACTCTCAGTTTTAGCACATTGCTGCTTTCTCAGATAATTAAGGTGAAAAAGATGTGAGGTGTCTGGCTGTCACTCATAATATGTTGAATGGCATATTTCTTGCAGTCATGTTAGAGTCAGCCGATGTGATTTGAAGCCTGTTAGGTGTTTATTGTAGAAGTGTAGATCCATAATGTTGCTCCAGAAGGCATTATCCCTAATACAGTTTTCCCAAAATCTCAACTCCCAAAGATAGTGCCCTGGGTTAGACATCAAATACGTTTATGTTTGCCCAGCCTCAGTTTCAATCACTGAAGGGCTTCTGTCATACTGTGTGATGTTATCCAGGTGTACCACTTTGGCACACTGCTTACTGTTCTTCTTGACACAGCATTGGCTCTGCCACCCCTCTGTGAAGTACAAAATAAAAGAATTTTCACATCCAGATGGTAATCTCTGCTAAGCATCCTTCACCTTGCATGTCTGCATTTCGTTTGGAGAGGATGAACTGTTCAGATGTCAGTGAAAATGCCAATGTGCAGTTTGTGAGATTCAGCATCTATTCTTTCTTAATCTATATAACTAGCTATTCACATCCTGTCAGGCTGTGTGCTGGAAAGGGTGAAGGAAATCAGCTAAAGAACAACAGCAATATCAACAAAACACCCCCAAACCCTGCCAAAAAAAAAAAAAAAAAAAGAGGGCTTTTTCTTGCATTAAACTAGTAAAGTGTTAGACAAAGCAGTGCCACTAGACTGTGGCTGTGGGGAGTATGCAGTTCATTTTCTGTAGTCACTGACACGCTGTTCTTCTGTTTCAAGCAGACCCACAAGAAGAGTCAAGTCACAGACCTGTGGGTAAGTAGTTTTGTGCTGGAATGGCTGTATGTATTTGACACCCAGGTATTGCTTCTACTGACACAGTGCAAGACCTGTGGGGCAAATAGAGAGCTGCAGGGAGGGAAAGCTGTCGATGTTTGCGTAGTCCATTTACAATGCTTGCTTGCCCTTTCAGGAGTAAACTGTGCTGAGGGCACCAGTATTTTTAGTGACCCTGTGAAGCATCTGCAGCTTCTCATCTGTTTCAGTTTACTGCTTCAGATTCCTGTGGCCAGTGTGTGACTCCATTCCTTTGAACACTGGGAGGCAGTGGTATTGGGATGATGTGATAGAAAGGATTGCTATCCTGTCTGCTGAGGAAATGCTGTCCTTGCAAGCTCAGCTCTCCCTGTTCCATCATGTGGATGCTTTGATGCTGAGCTGAAGCTCATAAAGAGATGGATCGCACATGTGCTCTGACGAATAGTTGCTAGGATTTTTAATCTCATTCTTAAATTTGCACTGTAGACTTGAGTGGTCAGGCATGTTGTCCTGTTGATACTGAACCAGGTGGAAAGGCTGCTGGCCACCGTCAAAAATTTATGCCTCTTCCAGGTTCATCAGTGTTAGGGGGAGTGTAAGTGCTCCCCTCTCATGTGGATAAGTTTTCGTCTTCAGGCTGAAAAGAGAGTTGAGTTGTATTGTTGATGTGGGATGACTTGTAAAATCAGATAAAATATTGTGCCTGAAGTGAGATTGGATACTCTTTTCACTTTGGAAAACCTTCAATTTAAAGGTGTTGAATCCATGGAATATATAAATGTGACATGTTTTTTTCTCTGTGTGTTTTGGCAGCCACAGACAAGGTGGCTCTGTTAATAGGAAACATGAGCTACTGGAATCATCCCCAGCTCAAGGCTCCAATGGTAGATGTCTATGAATTGACCAGTTTGCTAAGGCAGCTGGATTTCAAAGTTGTTTCTTTGCTGGATCTTACTGAGTCTGAGATGCGAAATGCAGTGGATGAATTTTTACTTCTCCTAGATGAAGGAGTTTATGGTAAGAACACGTAAAATCCCTTCTGAAGTAGGTCAGTTTTGTATGTATCAAGTAGCAAACATCTGGTATTTGCCTCTCCTAAACAAACTTCAGGCTAAATATGATGCATGTAGAATGGGAAGAATAAGTTAAAGGCACCCACCAGCATATCCTCTGATATCCTTTGGTTAAAATGTTATTGTTCCTTTGCTTTTAGAGCAGACCAAATGTTTGAACTTTTTTCTTTAACCACACCTAAAACTGCAATGCAGGCTTTTGTTTTCTTTGATAGTACTGATAGTACTTTGCCTAGATTTGATTTTGGGGGACAAAGCACAAGACAGAAGTCGGGGAGAGCATGATGGAATTGATGCATGGAGCAAAAGCCTTCATGTCTTGCATGGAAAAGGCCAAGAATGACCTGGTTTGGAGTGTAAGAAAAGTTCTTACATTTTCCACTGACTGCCACTATTTTTTCATTTTTCTAAATTCTAAGATTGTATAAAAAAACTCCAGGAATTATTTAGGACAGAGAGCAAAAAGTTTTGCCAGGTCCCCTATTTAACAGATTGCAGAATTCCTGTAGTAAAAGTCCATCTGAGAAAACATTATTTGATCCCTTTTTGGAACGCACGGTCAGCTTATTTCTTAGTATGACTTTTTACGGGTGTGTTACCTGATGCTCTGTCTGTGCAGAACTGGCTGCTCTGACATTTGGGCATTTATATCTGAGCCAAAACCTGCCTGACATGAAGCCTCAGTCTGGCAGCAACATGAGGCTTTTGAGAGCTGTTTGCTCTTTCTATTCCCTGGGAAATAGATGGGCTTATCTATTTGGGTGAGCTTTAAGGTTTTTACACCTTCTCAATTTTTCTCTATAACTGTGGACATTTTTGCAGTTGTACTTTTTCAGCTAGTTGATTTAAAAGGTAAACAGAACAGTTTTTCAGTGGTGTTTGGCAATAACTATTTCAGTTTAAATCATCATTTTGTTCTTTCTTCATGGTGGCTATTAATGGCTTAAAGCCTGTAAAAGATACTGTCAATGCACAAATAGGTAATGATTTATTGCCTTTCTAGTGGGCATAGCTTCAAATAGAAGAGGCATAGTGACTACTGCTGTTTAGTCCGTGCTACATATAAACCTGATGCCTACTAGGTTGTGTAATTCTGGCTTACTGCCAGGAAAGTGGCATTTCAGATGCTGGTCCTTAAGGGCAGGAGTAGTAAACAAAGTGATGATGATTGTCTCCTCTGATGTCTTAGTCTGTGCTGTTCTAAATGTAGGCTGCAATTAACATTGTATTCCACACAGGGTAAAAGCATAGACCCATATGTTTGAAAGGCTAAAAATATTTAGGCTGCTTAGTTTTTAAATGAGAGGGACTGAGGGAGGGAGAGAGGCGGATATCACTTAAATGCTGACGTCTCTGAGGAACTTGAGCCTACTTAAAATTGTTGTGTGTGAGTCTCTGTTGAGGCCCTCCAAACATGTTTACTCCACTTACCCCAGGTATGTGCAGATTTATTTCTGATGTTGAGCTCAACATATTAACTGTTGCAGGTACTTGGCACATAGCACAGTCATCTGCCAAGGACAGAAAAGGAATGTAGTCAGTCAGTCCCATTACTTACAGAATACATGCTCAGATACATATAATCTCAAATATAACCCTGATTTAGGTCCAGATCCAAACTCTGGAAATCACATTAAGACTTCCCTTTTAACTTAGGGCCTTGACACAAGGTCATGCAGTTGCACTTCATACCTTATTTAGCTCTCTTGAAGCTTGCCTCTCTTGAGGCTCAGGTAGCCCTCATATTTTCATTTCTTGTAGCTATGTGTAATGAAAAGGTGAAAACATTTAGCGTGCCCACCTCCACAAGCTAAATTAACAGTAGATCATCTTGGTGTATTAGGGTGAGGCTTATTTTGGGTTTTCTCTGAATGTGCCAGAGCTGTAGGTGACTTAAATTTCTCAGCAAATTTTAGTAAGAATAACAACATAAGAATATTGTATCTCCAGACAGCATAAATTGTCAGATTTCTGTTGACTTTTATTCAGCTGAGCACTAAATACTAATTGCAGATCTGACCCATAGACTGCTTTGACTAGATAAATAAAAATTCTTTTTAAAAGATGGAATTCGCATCATTAAGGAAAACCAGCACTGGGAATAGGCAATAGGAAAATTCAATTAAATCTCACAAGCCTCTGGTAACTGCATTTTATGGCAGTAGAGATTATTGATTCTAAGGTCATCTAATCTTCATGCAAATTTATATGACTTTAATATTGGACATTTTTATTCATATAAGGAAAATCTAAGCCCTAGCTTGCAGTTCCCTTTCTCAGGGTTGAGAAAAAATTTTATTCCATGATCGGGTTGGTTTTGTTCTACAAAAATATTGCATGTTTTATTGAAGATTTTAAATCTTAAAATGTTGTAGACTGTTGTGTAGTGACACATGAGGGACATGATGGCAGGATAATCATTTCTGGCTAGGTAAGCATCAAAGACTTTGTTTGTTTAGTAGACCCAGAAGAGTCATGAGTCTGTAACTAGGAGATACAGCTGCAATCAACTGAACATGAGCCGTTGGTAGTTTGGTAATGGGGATGTGCTCTGGAGTCCTACCAAACTCTTCAGCATTTTTTTTTCTGTCTATGAACTGCAGACTTACTGCTGCTCAGAGCTTTGTAACTGCACATGTGGAGAAGATGTTTTACAGTTGGCACATTTCTTTGTTCCTATCTGTGAGTTACACACATACATAACAAACTGTTTCTATTAGAGGTCATGACTACTTAGAGCATTTTAAGAGTATTTAACTTGGTACATTTGAGCAAATATCTAACTGATTCTATTGCATGTGTGATTTTTGTGCTTCTTTTAATTTATTGTGTTTGTGTATTGTGGAGTTGATGTTGATGTGGCTTGGAGGGGCTTCAGTGAACTCCCTGGCCCACAGTCAGAGCTGTGCATGATGGTTTTGACCTGCTAAAATGGACAGAAGTCTCTGATGCACTGCTCACTGTCACACGTGTTTTGAACTCAGGTCTGTTATACTATGCTGGCCATGGCTATGAAAACTATGGGAACAGTTTCATGGTTCCTATTGATGCCCCGAATCCCTACCGCTCAGCAAACTGCCTGTGTGTGCAGAATATCCTGCGGCTGATGCAGGAGAAGCAGACGGGACTCAACGTGTTCCTGCTGGATATGTGTCGCAAAAGGTATCCCCTGCATTCCGAGGTGGTGAGAGCTGACCTCAGCTCTTTGGGATCTTAACAGAAAGCTGGGTCTCCTGCTGACGAGAAGTCTTTAGGCTGAGAATTTCCTGTACTGCAAAGTTCATGGTTCTGAGAATTCACAGCCTGCACCTGAGTGCTTTTAGCATCAGTAGGATTCATCCACAGACTTCTGCCTGTGGCCTTGGATAGAGAGGTGAACCTGGTGGTTAGAATTTGTCCCCATGGGTACATACCTGCCTCCTGATTTCAATGATATTTATTTCTTTTTTGTTGTTGTTTTTTACAAGTTATAAACAGACTGATCAGATAAAAGTGAAATTGGGCATCTTAAAGAAGAAACGAGAGCCTTTCCCCTGGCATCATTATCTATCTTCTTCATTACAAGGAGGAAGGAGAATCACTGTGATCAAAGGAACGTTAACTTAGCAGAAGGGCTCAAATGAAGTGCTTATTTTAGAACTCTTCAGAGCCATGGATTTTGCTTCTGTACTGAGGATGTTGTGTCTTTATTTAGAGGTTAAAAACCAACTGATTGATGGGATTTTTCTACACAAAGTACTGTGTTCTTTCCATGTTGAGAAACTACTATGCTCAATTAAACTTGCACTTGAAATCAGCTCTTCAGTCAGCACTTCTGGCAGTTGGTCTCTGAGCAATGTTTCATAACAGAAAATTGCTGGTGCTTTAGTATCTGTGGAGCCTCTAAACTTCTCTGCCAATGAAATGCCCATGACCCAATTCAGCTTCACAATCTGCTGTCCAAATAGAAAATCCATTGACGTAAGCCTCGTACTAACAACACCATGGTTGGGGAAGGGGGGTGGATTTTAAAAATCATGCAATTTTTGAAATAATCTGAAATGGGTGGATATCAGAATTGTGTTTTGCAGAGATTGCAGCCAAACTCTGCTGGTTGCTACATCGTGCCCTTCTCTGGATAATGCATGGTGCCTCTGTCTTTACACTGCCCTCAGGCAGAGTGTTGATGGTGCTGACTTTTGTCTTTTAGCAGTCAGGATTCATTTCAGACTTGTAGGAGTGAAAAAAATTACTGGTTCTGAACTTTGCTTTTTTTGTATTTTGAATTTGTTGCCATTATTAGTTCTCAAATTATTATTTTACTTCCTTGTGTTTCCATTCATTACAGAAATGAATATGATGACACAATTCTCATCTTGGATGCTCTGAAGGTTACAGCCAACATTGTTTTTGGATATGCAACGTAAGGAAGTTTTTGTTCTTCTGTGCCACAGAAATGACTGAGATTGTATAGCTGATCTTTTCCAGAACTGTGCTGTGGGTCAGTAACCTTGGTCACTTTTCAAGCGCAAAAACTGCTGAATAGAAGAAGTCAGGAGCTTTACTAAAGTTGTCTGTAATAAATGTAAGCTCCTCATATGAGCAGTTTGATGAACAGGTCTGGTCTGTGATGTCATTGTAAGAGAAAGTTCCATCAGCTGCTTGCAAGGGAACACGAAGAGCAGATTGGCCTTGAACACAACCTGGTTTTCAAATTATAGGGTTTCTTTCCCTCATTCCCAACATAAATTTACTGTTAATCATGCAGGTTTTTCAGTGTTTTTTCCTTGTCCAATGCTGATGATCTCACAGGTGCCAAGGAGCAGAAGCTTTTGAAATTCAGCAGTTGGGGTTAGCCAACGGAATCTTCATGAAGTTCCTTAAGGACCGTTTGTTAGAAGACAAGAAGATCACTGTTCTGCTTGATGAGGTTGCAGAAGGTGAACTCCAGCTTACTGCACTAACAGTCTCCTCAGCCTGCATTACTAGAAACAACTTTGCTTCCATGTCCTTCCTCTCATGGTGTATGTGTTACACTACTTAAAGCTCTTGTTGCATTTTGTTCAAATAGCAGGTGCTACCGGGCAGCATATTAACAACATTCCTGATGCTGAGCTTCTTTAATAGTGTTCAATTTTATACTTTGCTCTTCAGTGAACCTTATTTGTTCTGAGTATCTTTCTGCATGGAGCTTGGAATTGTCCATCTACAAAACTGCTCTTCTGTCCTGTGGTGCCAGCTGTCTTGTGGTAGTCCAGTTGTTTGCATGTTCATTTAAACAATTAACAGAATCCCACTTGCCTAAGAGTGCTATAGCAATGATAACAATTTGTTCTCTGAGTGCAGTAAAAAGGGCAATGCAACTGTGTTAATTTGCCTGTTTCAGTGATGGTATTTTTGAGTTGATGGGAGAAGCACTAAAGTGAAAAGTGTGGAGGGAAGTGTACTGCTTCTGTGAAAACATCTGCTCCAAGCAGAGAAGAATGGTGTCATACTAGTAGTGTAGGTGCATCAGCCCAGCTCTGCCCTGGGTTCAGCAGCCTGGGGCAGCTGCAGGTTGCAGAGCTTTGTCTTCTGTTCAAGAGTGCAGGGAAAGATTGACTTGTCAGGCAGCGTGACAAGCACTGCTGTGAGTATTCCCAGGTGCTGAGTGTCGGGGAGTATGTGAGAGCTGTGCAGACTGTGCCAGAGAAATGTTCCCATTAAGTGTCCCATGGAAACAGCCCCTGTGGAGAAGGCTGCAGCATGCTGGCACTGTGGTTCCTGCTGTGCCTTTGCCACAAGAGTGCAGTGCTCGCTCATGGTCAGCTTGATGACCACCAGGTCCCCAAGGTCCTTCCCTGTAGAGCTGCGTCTCAGTGAGTCAGGCCCTTTGTGAACCTGTGCAAGGGATTATTCCTGCCTGGGAGCAGAACTTGATGTTCCCTGTTACTGGACTGCATGACATTCCTCTCTGCCCAGTTCCACAGCTTGTCCAGGACCCTCTAAAGAGCAGTACAGTCTTGTGGGGTATCAGCCATTCGTCTCAGTCATCTGCAAACTTGCCAAGCTGTGTACTCTGTCCTGACACGTGGGTCATTAGTGATGCTGTTAAATAACCAATATTGGGCCCTTGTATCTAAACTTAAAATACCCCCCTTGCCCCCAGTTCTTTATAATAATCTCCTCCAAAGGAATTACTCACGTTCTTGAAATTAGTCACTCTGATTAGGACCTTACCCAGCCAGAGCTGTGATGCTGCTTGGACTGGCTCTGAGGAACAGGGGAGGATGCTGGCCAGGCCACGTGCAACCCCTCGGGGCTCTGCAGAGCTGCTTTGGCCTTCAGGGAAGGAAGGGCTGAGCAAGGAATACTTGTAAAACTGCAACTTTTGATGGATATGCTGGCTCTGGCATAACCACAGCAACCACACAACATTGCAGGGAGATACTTAAGTCAGTTGGAATTGCAGCAGTATTGATATTGAAAGAACCTCTCTGCATCTTGTTTTTAGATATGGGCAAGTGTCCCCTTACCAAAGGCAAGCAAGCCCTGGAGATCCGCAGCAGCTTGTCACAGAAAAGGGCATTAACTGATCCTGTTCAACAAAGCACATCTTCTGCAGAGTCCCTGGCACGAAACCTGCAGTGGGCCAAAGCTCATGGTACAGTACAGTTTGCTTTTAGATGGTCCTACTGCCATGATGGGAGAAGGGAGAGCATGTACTATTGAATGGAAATGGAAGAAATTCAAGGTTATAGCTGCATTTTCATTACTGTGTTCAGTTGGAAGGTTTTGTGTTGGGATTTACCCCTACATGAGATAGTAATGAACAAGGTGACATGTAGAATTCATGTATATTCAGTATATTTAAGACCACTCGGACAGTGGAGGAGAGACTTTTGGGTTGTCTACCTTCTGGGACAGTCTCCCAGTACTGTGTGTCTAGCAGTGACATTTTTAAGATGGCGTTGATCTCATTCTAAAGTCATCACCTAAAACAGCCATGTGAACTGTATGGTAAATGTGCATGATGAAAAGAAGTTTTCAATGTAGACAACTAAGAAAAATAAAATAAGACTGAGATGAGTTCCAGGCTTCCTAGGCTTCTTTTAAGAAGGGCAGTGGGGTTTAGGACCTTTTTATCTTTTTTTTCACCTAAACTTGTTGGAGTGCATCTTCAAATTTCTTTGACAGTTGGCACAGAGGGTCAAGGATGGCATTTCTAAGACCACTCGTCATATAGGAAGACTCTTTCAGAGATGCAGATGTTTATTTGTGATACCGAGCACTTAATTCTTGTTTGTTAAATGGTTGAAAAAGAAAAATGAATATGCTAAGTTTATATTTAGACTGTAACAATGTGTTATTTATTGACAGAGCTTCCAGAAAGTATGTCCCTTGAATTCCAGTGTGGTGTTCAGATTCAGTTGGGGTTTGCAGCCGAGTTCTCCAATGTCATGATAATCTATACACGGATAGTAAAGAAGCCCCCTGAAATCACAGCTTGCAGAGCCCACATTACAGACTTCCCACTCGTAAGTGCTTCCTGCTGCTGTCTCGTGATCTTGCTCCACTGAAGTTGAAAATTTTCTGTTCCACCCATATCAAGCTGCAACTTGTATAATAAAATGGGTCTAAAGTGCTGCAACTTCTCAAACTGAAAGAAGTACTATTTTATGATCTACAAATTCTATACCGTCAATTAAGTTCTCTTTTTTTTTTCTTGCAACAGGACTTGGATGTAGATCCTAAAGAGGCCAATAAAGGAACTCCTGAGGAAACTGGAAGCTATTTAGTATCAAAGGACCTTCCCAAACACTGCCTCTACACCAGGCTGAGTTCACTGCAAAAACTAAGGGTTAGTATCCACTAGTCATTACAAGTTTGCCCAGATAATTGACACTAATTATGTTGCTTTGCAGTTCTGTTGAGGCAGCTGTGTATTGTTAGTGTACTAAGTTCTTTGGAGGGAAAGAATGGACAATAACACAGTTCAGTGACTTTAATTTCACAGCTGAAAAGTAAAAGGCAGGGAATTGATGCATATATGCAATCCTGAAACCGGCGTGCAAGGCCCTTTGTATTTGCCTGGCCCATGCTGAACTTGGCCAAGATGGGTATTTTTGTGCAGATCACCTCTTGCATGCTCTGAGGGTGTTCCTATGCCTTTTAGGAAGAACCTGACCTGAAGCAGAGCTGCCTCTTACAAAGTCATTAGTAGGTGATGAAAGTGTTGTGTATGATCAGCCTGTGCTCCTGGGCACACAGTTTTTGGAAGGTTCTCCCTTCAGCAGACTGGGGCACTGCTAAGTGTCTCTGTATCTTTGTGTCATAAACATCTGTGCCAGACACAGCCTGCTATCTCTTCTTCAGTGCTTTTGGCAGTTGAGGTAACACAAGTGCTTCTGGAAATACAGACTGTTCAGTAAACAAGTAGTGAACAAAAGAGGACCTCAGGAAACAAGGCTTGCCCAGTGTGTGTCTCCAGCTCCTAAAATGGTCACTCTGCTTCTCCAGGAGA
Organism: Corvus hawaiiensis; assembly: GCF_020740725.1. Classification (NCBI taxonomy): domain Eukaryota; kingdom Metazoa; phylum Chordata; class Aves; order Passeriformes; family Corvidae; genus Corvus; species Corvus hawaiiensis. Next base: position 385,469 of record NC_063255.1, on the reverse strand, counting down.
CTGGAGCCTCTCTAAGGGTTTCCTGTAGTGCTTATTTGGAGAGGAAGTATGACTTTTTCTCTCCCCCTCTTTCCTCTTTTATAGGAACACTTGATCTTCACTGTTTGCTTGCACTATGAGTATTCAGGAATAGAAGATACAATGGATGAAAGAAAGGAAGTTAATGTTGGAAAGCCCCTTATTGCTAAATTAGGCCTTCACCATGGATTCAAAACCAAGAACTGTCCCCAGACCTGTTGCATGCCTGGTTATCCTTTTCATAATCCAGTAGAGTTGAGTCCAGAGGCAGCTGAATACTACATCCCTAGTCATTGCCAACCCAATTCCTGTCCAGGTGTTTACCATCCAAACTGTGCTTGCTCAGCCAGCATCACACAACCAGAGACATGTTCCTGCAATGGGACTTCCAGGATATTGGCTTCAAGACATGAAGTACAGCATTATTCACACATTGTGGGAAAGAGTAATGTACCAGTAGAGACCACTGATGATACTGTTGAACTGGAATTCTTCCTCTCTGACAGCCTCAGCTTCTCTGAACAGCAATAGCTGGGATGTCTTTGGAATAGACCAGAGTGGCATCCTTGAATAGAGGGGTCTCCACACTGCCTCTCCATCTTCTGGAGTTAGGAGACTTTAGGACAAGGCCCTGGAGAGTCTAGAGCAGAAGCTGGGAATGAGGTTGTGATGAAAATTTTTCATATCCTAAGAGACCAAACTGGACCAATAGATTTTTTTCTTTTTTTCTTTTCATTTACTCTTTGTTGTTTGATACAGGGAAAAATCTGAACTGCTCAGAGTTTCCTATTCTGTTCTTTGGCCATTGTGTGTTAGGATCAGTCACTGATGTTCCAGTGCCTTGGATGTAGCCAATAAGCAGCTCTGACTGCATTCTCCTCTCTGATGGTCAGATGTCCAGTGTCTGGCAGCATCTGAGGTGGATTAAGATCTGTGCAAGGAACCCAAAACCTAAAGAGCCAGCAAACTGACATCACTTTTGTTTTTAAGAGAACTACAGATTATCAGAGGGAGCAAAGTCACAGAATCCTACTGTGGTGGATTGTTCTTCTTATGATTTTTTTTTCTTTTACATAACACTCTTAAGATTTTTGCTGATCTGATACCTGTTTTTTCATGTTCTGGAAGAACACTAACTGGAAAGATGAGGGCAAGTGCCTGCTCATAGCAAGCAGGGTATTGTATGGTCAGTCTCACAGACATGCTGAGGGCTAAAAGTGAATGGGCAAGAGGAGTGAAAGAAGAAAAGGAAAAAAAAAAGCTCACAAGAAAAGTGAGCTTTTATTAGGTCTTTGAAAGTCTTGATGCTTTGAAAATGCAAAAATATTGGGGTGTGAGGAAACTAAAATCAAAGGAAGTTTTCAGACGGGGTAGTAGCCTCTCCTGCACCGGTAATATTGATAAGTAGTATTGCTTAAATTAAGATCCCCATCATAAAAATAAAATAAGTGAATGTTACTGAGGCAGACAGGCCAGTTTCCATCTCCAGTGGAGAGTGCTGTGATCTGGTGGCCTGGCAACATGCTGGATGGGCACTGAGGGATGTGCTGGTGTTGCCATAAAACTTTTGAGATGGGGATGTTAATGCATCTTTAACTAGATCTGGTGATCTTCAGGTTGCTCTATGCTGAAAGGTGGATATATGTACATAGATATAGCTATTTCCAGGATGACAGCCATGCTTGAAGTAATCTGTACACGAGCTTGAATTTCTGGTTTTCCTCCTGCAGGGTGTTAAATAGTGCCATACCTATTAATGAATGGGATGTACCTGCATTAACTATTCTGTGCAGTTGACTTGTATCATATTATAGCTTGAGACATGGTCTAGGAGTGTGATATTTAGCTAATACGTTGTCAGTTTCCTAATTTCTATAAAAGCTTATTCTTTTTTCTTACTGTGTAATAAACTGTTGTCCACAAAATTATGTATGTGTGCATATGTAGTTGCTATATTCTTCTACACCTTCCAGCCTTAAAAAGCCCAAAGCTTTATTGAAACAAAACATGTAATAAAAGAATTTCCTTAGCAGAAAAGAAGGGGAAATCTGAATCATGAGCTTCAGCTCAAGATACACAGATCTGGACCTGGGCTGATACCCCTGCTTCTCGAAGCTCTTGCCTCTTGAGAGGTGCAAAGGCATTTGACGAATTCACTGAACTCGAGGGAAATCTTTAATAGGTACCCTTGGACATATTTGTATATGCATGTATATGTATATGTATGTACTTCTGTGTGTGTGAATTGATTTAAATCCCCTATGGGAAGTATAGTATGGATATTGCCATCTTAGATCTAGAATTAAATTCCTGCTGTGCGTATAGGAATTGAAACATTTCACAAATGTTAAATTAGTCAGCAATTAGGTGCTGCTAAATCCTTCAGGTGTAAACCCCTGTCCAAGTCTGAACCCTGTGACTCAGCAGCAGGGCCTCCCTTAGCCTTTGGCATCCATGGTGCCCGTGTAAATCGTTCTACATTGATTCTACACAGATTTTCCTCTGTGTGCATCATCCATGTAGCAGTTACCACAGTGAACCCTGCCATTGAACCTCATTACCCTTTTGCACATTTACATTAAACCTGCTTTTGCTAATACCTTTAACAGGGGTTCTTTAAGTGACCTAAACCACTCAGACTTGTCCAAATCATCTGACAAAAGTCTGCCTGTGGCAGTAGTGTGTGTGGTGGAAAACTTTATCTGTCCGAGCCCTCTTTAAAAAGAGAATAGTGATGGAAAGGCATTTTCTCACTGCAGCAATGTCTTTAGGAACTGCTCTAACTGTTTTAATCATTAGTGTTCAGAATTAAATACTCTGGTTCTTCAGGGCAAGCTGCAAGCAGCACCCATTTCCTTTGGCCCAGGTCCAGGAAAGCACTTTAAAAGTTCAACAGGCATAAATTAATTTAACATTTCAATCTCAGTGAAATTGGTGGGATTAAAAGACATGTGTAAACCTAGGAAGTTGTTAAAGCTCTCTTTGGCTTGTGGTGTCCTTTCTGAATTGAAGCCTCAGGGTTTGGTTTTTTCCTGCAGTGCAATTATTTGGATATAATTATTTTTTGCCAAAGTATCTGGTACGCTAAATTAGTTTGCCCTCTTCTTTAGCATTGCTGCATGGTTTTGTATAACTCAAGTGTTTGTCACCTGGGTTTGGACGTTCAATAGGTTTAGAAGAAAGGTTTAAGGTAATCCTTAAATAAACTCAGGCTTCTCTGGCAAAAGAAGGGTTCATGTGCTTCAGAAAGGCCAAGACAATTCTTCCATTGTCCCTCCCCACACTGCAGTAAGGTGGGAGTGCATTTACCTTCTGTACCTCCATAGAGCTCTGCAGGCTGACTCCTCTTGTTATCCTGAGAGTTCTGAAACTGGCTCTGGCTCCAGAAGACCCATCTGCACCATGGAATTCTTCAGTAGGAGATATCAGGGCTAGTCTTGCTGTCTCTCTAGTTACTGCCTTGGTTCATGCATCAACTACTTTTCCTCCTTCTCTCAGCTAATTAGTAACTTTGGCAGCTATCACATGCAGTAAGCTCCTGGGCTACGTTCACCTTGAGATAAATTCCTCACTGCTGTAATGCGGATATGTTTCAGTATTACTTCTTCCTTGTATAGAATTTTAATTCAGGCACAGTAAGATCTGCTCACTTTTTAGAGTGCAGCATTTTGAGCTCCAAGGTTTTTGCTGGGAATTGGAGATAGGTTTAAAGTATCAGGCGGAGGAGGACAGGTTGGGAATTTCAGGGAGTTTGGTTTGTTGGGGTTTTTTTAAAGATTGATCCTTTAGCAATAGTCTAGGAATGCAGTGAGGACACCTCCATGTTGTGGCAATTAGGCAGTTACTAATTCCTAAGGTATTGCTGCAGCAATTTAGTCATACCAGGCTTATTTTAAGAGCTAATGAGAAGAAATGCTGTCTCCCATCCTTGTTGTTGGCACTCAGTGAGCAGGAGCCCCGGATCCCTGTGGGGGTGTGTTACCACAGCGACCAGCCTCTGCATCTGCAGCGGATGTGGGAGGAAGTGGGCAGGCCTTCCCCATCTGCCCTTCAGACAGAATCTGCTGGCACCCTGCTTTCAGCTTTCAAAGTCACTTGCAATTAGGATGAAAAGTCTTCAACCTGTTACGCAAATTACTTCACTACACATAAGATCAAGCAGCTCTCAGATGCTTCCTGGGCTCTCTGATGACTTAACATGGTGGTTATGATTTATTTCATCTCTCTAAACATGAGCCAGCTCTGCTTCCTGACATCCTGTATGAAGAGGGATGTTGACTGTGCATGGCAGGACAGCACAAGTCACAGAATCACCAACTATGCTGAGTTGGAAGGGACCCACAAGGATCATGGAGTCCAACTCCTTGCCCTGCACAAGGCCATCCCCAAGAGTCACACCCTGTGAGAGCATTGTCCAAACACTCCTGGAGCTCTGGCAGCCTTGGGGCTGTGACCATTCTCTGAGAAGCCTGTTCAGTATCCTACCACCCTCTGGGGGAAGAATCCTTTTCTAATATCTAACCTAAACCTCCCCTGCCACAACTTCAGGCCATTCCCTCAGGTCCTCTCAGTGGTCACCACAGAGAAAAGATCAATGCCTACAGAGGTAGGGCATTGATCTGTGATTCTGTGGGTTATCATCAGGCAGCCTGTTAGAAACTGCTCGGATTATTCCCCTCTGAATGGGCTGTTTGCCAGAGCTGTAGGTGTTTAAAGCAGTCCCAGGAGTCTTCTCTGTTCACATCCTGTCTTCTTTGTGCCTGTCAGCTCTTTTCCTCTCTCCTTCTACTGAATGCCAGTAGTATGCATGAGACCTGCCTTGCAGGACCAGGATTGGTCCAGACATTTTTCAGGACTGCTTTGAGATGTTCACAACGTACTAAATCCATTATTTTTTTGGTCTGTAAGAAGCATAACAGTCTTTTAAGAAGGTATGGAGTCGCTATAAAATACTGGTTTGCTGATTCTCAAAGCTTTGTAGGCTTTGTTTCACACCTGCCTTAGGGATATGCAGAAAACTGCTGCAGATTCTGGTTCAGTGTTGCAGCTGCAAGACAACACGATTTTGAAACACCCATTGGATTACCAGCTCTTATTTTAGTGGAAATAGTGGGGTCATTTGAATCAGAAAATAGCTGTGCTTCATGACAAGCCATTTACCCATGCTGGCAGGTAGAGAACTGCAGCTGTTTGCACCTCACTCCATCCAGCACATAAATCAGAGGTGGGACTCATTACCACTGCAGAGCCTCCCTGCTAGTTTCTCTCTTGCTGTCTGCACTGGAATAATCCAGGTTTTAACATGGGTACAACATGCCTTCCTGTGGTGAGATATGCAGGAGCAAGCCGCTTGCCAGCTGGAGTGAGTTTTACTTGGAATGAGGTGTTTTACCCTCCACTCTGGTGTTGCCTTGCCATCAGCATCTTTTTTCCTTTTCTAATCTGCTGAGGAGAGCCACGTGCCCAGTGGGCCCTTACGACCTTGCATGTGCGGGGATACCTTTACACCTCCCATCATCCTGTTCTATAAAACAATCCATGGGAACTCCTCGTCTCTGCTGCTGGCAATCCAATAATCCCTCCTTTTCTTTATAAGCTCTGATAAACAAAAACCATTTCTTGTTATTGTTTTGTGGAGACTGTAAGTTTCCACAAATGGAAAAGCTCTGTCTGATGTCACGCAATAACTCTTAACAGAATATGACAGCAAAGAAGGATTAAACCCAGGTTTGTTACGTAAAGGTTCCCAAGAGAAATAGCTGCCCTTTCTCAACTAATTTTGTTTACAGTTATTTTCCTTTTAGACTTACTAGTTACAGTATTTTCTTATTGCTATAGTCTTGATGCTAGTCAATAGTTACAATACAGTTAATATATAATATATGGTTAATAATAGGGCTGTCTTGAGAATGGTATTAGTAATGTTTTTCCTTATACAAGTGATCCTGAGTCATTGATGACAGCAGCTTCTCAAACTGACAGATGGTGGCTCTGTAAGAAAACATGTTTTCTTGCCTTGCCCATCAGTTCATTCCCAGACTGAGCAAAGAGAACTCGGTAGTAGCATCTGTTGATGGGATAGTTCCTGTTAAACTCCATCTGCCTGCCAGCCCTAGGATGTTCAAACTGTGGTGTATATATAAGGTACAAAAGGTATAATTAGAATTCTGATGCATCGCAAACTAGAGTGGGTTTAATTATGTAAGACAGACATTTGTGGACGGCTCTAAGAAGTAGTCAAAAATCTCATGAGTAGAGAGATGATGCTCAGCAGTTGCCTTTTAAGCCTGCATTACTGTTTGCACCCATGCAGTGCAAGATGGAGATTTTTGGCTAATCTGAAGCCAAGCCAGTCCTTGCATGGTGGCTGCATGGGAGCCTAACTTCTGAGGCAGAAGTTTCAGAGGTGAAGGGACAAAAAGAAAAGATCCCTGGGGCTGGAAGGGAGGATGAGCCTCCCCCAGACAATGTGAGCCTATAATTTGGCCAAGCAGGTGCAGGCAGGCCCCAGCACTGTCACTAGTAACAGCAGCGGGTGCCTTGCCACTGGCTCATGGTGGCCACTGCATTGCATGGGAAATCCACGCTCAATTTTTGGGGGTAACAGGGCAGAGCAGCTGGGGGAACGTGTGCCCCCACACCTTGTGCCCCACAGGGAGCCGTGCTCTGTCACCGGGGAACCCTTCCAGGCAGGTAACTCTGCTGTACCTGTTCTTTCACATGAAACAAGCCAAGAGCCTGCCCACCTGCCCTTTTGTACTGCAGAGGGCAAAGCCATCCAAGACCGCTAATCCGACTGATGGAACTAAGCATGGGCTGCTGCTGAGCAGTGAAACCCTCAGGGCTGGGGCTGGATGCTGCCTTGGTGCCTCTCCCCTCCTCTGTACCCAGGAGATCATCCTGGTCTCCTGCCTCCCTTTGTGAATGGGACAGGGTTGTCCCTAGTGCAGGCACATCCGAGGAGCAGTGTGGCATGCCACAGGGTGGTGTGGTATGCCAGCACAAGTCTTTTCCTGACTCAGGTGTACTCTACAATATTTTTGGTGGTGTAGGTTGTTGGGTACTTTTAACACTTGTGTGGGGTAGCAGAGCACTCAGCAGGTGGGGACGCAGCAGCTTGCCTCCCTGTCGCCGTGCTAACACAGGCAAAGTCACCCTTGGAGCGTGGGTAATGCCAAAGCCCAGTAAGGATCTAGTGAACTGGCAAGGACAGGACATATACCTTGGGCTAGGGGACTGCCTGCAGTAGACCTTGGGGGTCAGGTTGGCAGGAGAGAGAAGCTGCCAACAAGCTGTTGTTTGATCTGCAGCCAATAGCCAGCTGTTATTAAATTCTGTCTTGTGGGAGAATCAGTGCAGAGGCAGCAGTATTTGCAATTTGAAAGAAATTAAAATGGTGAAAACAACCCCAGTCTGTCCTAGGGACAAAAAACCAGGACATGCCAGCCACCAGCCCCAGCTGGGGGCATCTCTTGCTGATCACTGTGTGTTCAGGGATTTGTTCAGTAGACTTTTATGGCAGCAGACAGGAAAGTTTGCAACACGGGAAGTAGTGTTGTTACACAAACTAAATGGAATTTGTATAATCCTGACTCATCTTCAGTAGGTGGGGATGAATCAGATGTCCTTTCTCCAGCAGGGGATGCCAAGGACCAGCAAGGAAAGTATGAGTGCTTGAAAGACTCCCTGGCCATGCTGGCCACAAACCAGCAAGGCGCCTTGATTTTAACTTTGCTTCCATTGTAGGAAGATCATCACAGGCAGCTTGGAATCAGCAACCACAGCCAGGCTGAGCCGCTGCTGCCACCCTCATCTGTGAGGACAGTGTTTCCTGAAGTAAACAGAGGAAAAGTGGCAGAAAAATCACTCTTGGATTCCTCCTTCTTTTATTACGTGCTTATTCCATTTTCCAGGGTAGGCTCTGGAAAGGTAGAAATGCAAGCACACCTGCTGCTGGTCCTGAGTGCCCGTTCCTGCCTAGAGGCAGCACCCCTTGTGTCACACGGCATCACCCCCAGCGCTCCTCTCCCCAGCTGTCCAGGTGCCAGCCCCAAGTGACCAGCAGGAACCCTGCCAAGCTGTGTGATTTGGGATGGATTTCTCAAGCTCATTGACACCCAGAGCTATGCAGTGTCTCCCACTTCCTAAGACCCTCCCAAAGCAAGGGTGCACCTGTGCCTGTTGTGTCTGTTCTCCACCCACTTGGGTTCTGGAATACAGTGTCTTCTCTCACTTCTTGGTCTCCTCTTCTGAGAAAGAAGTGCCTGGAGCACACAGATGGTGTCTGCCTCTGCTCACGCCCATAAGTCATGGCAGCACATGCCATGACTTATGTTAGTTGTCACACCTTGCAAGACCACGTATACGTAAACTGCTGGCAGTTTCTGTCCTTTACTTCACTGCTTGAAGTGATGTATTGAGTAGTTTGGAAGGATATATGCTCAGCTACACCAAGATTTTCGGAGAAAATTGTATTAGATAACACCTAGAACAAAATGTAAGTTTTGCAGCAACACTTGCTCTGCTTGTGTGGTTTGCAGGATCACTGCATGGGTATTACTCATCTCCCACCCTGTGTTCAGGTTCAGCGCTCTCCTTTTGCTGGCTAAATGCAGGGAACACACAGCACAGGAGCTGTTGATGGCACCATCTGCAAAAGCCTAATGGCTCATTCATTAAGCAGTGGGAACCGGCACCGCCACAGTCTAATCAGATACTGTATGATGAATAATTCAGAAATAATCCTCGTATACTTGAGTAAATATCAGGAGGAGGAAGGAGAAAGCCCCATACATATGGCACGTTAAGGGAACAAAACAGGCATTCTTCAGTGTGCCAGGCTGCTGAGCTCTGTGGTACTGATGTTAATCATGCAGGTGGCTAATTCCTAATGAGGAACTGACTGAGGGGTTCTGGCCCAGCACTCAGAAGGTGTTCATAAGTGGAAAAGAGCACAGTGCTCACGGAAAATTCAAAAATCCATCAGCCTTGCATTCTGCAATATGCCTGTGGTTGTGTTGTATTAGCAGCTGGGGGACTGAGTTTGGGAAAAACTGAGTTGCCTGGGAAAATGCAGGTCCAGGTCTGGCCTGGGGCTGTGCTCCTTGTGCTGCTGGGCAGATGGCTGTGATCAGGTGTGCGCTGTCCCTCAGCAGCTCCTGCCTGCACACCCTGAGCTGCTGACCTGGTTAAAATACTGGTGTGGTGCACTCACAGCACTGAGTGACCGGTGCTCAGGGGAGCCTCAGGGTGGTAGATGCTCTATAAACGGTGTATATAGACATAAAGTGTTAGGGTACATATTTTTTCACCAGAGCCTGTAGTGACAGGAGAAGGGATGACCGTTTTAAACTGACAGAGGGCAGGATTAGATAGGAAATAAGGAAGAAATTCTTCCCTGTGAGGAGAGTAAAGGCACTGGCACAGATTGCCCAGAGGAGCTGTGGCTGCCCCGCCTCTGGGAGTATTCAATTTCTCCAAAAATGGTACTCCTGTGCATTAGAAATGCCTTTCCAGCTTTTCACAATCAAGTCATACAAGTTTTTCGATTTCATTTTTCCTATTTCATATCTAGAAATGCTTGGGCTTGAAGGCATGCTTTTGCCAACAGATTTAACCCTGTGACAGTGCCTCCAGCTGTCTGCCATGAACACCAGTGTCACCACTTGGCAGCTTGAGGATGAGCCAGCAAGTGCTGCAGGCATATGGCCTGTGTACCAGGCCTGTAGCATGTGCAACACTGAGTCTCATATATGGGCAGATTTTGAGAAAAGCCCTTTTTTCCCACTGGAACTACACTTCATACTATAGTGCATATGTAGGTGAGTGCCTGAGGTGTGTGTACTCTGCTCTTGCCTGTTGAAAGGAGCCATGGCCTCTTCAGCATGGCACAGCACCGTGTTACCTCATACCTCTCAGTACATGTGGAAAAACTGAGGTATTGACTGTAACTCCTCACAGAGCAGTTTTAAGCCCATGATCCTCACTAACCAACTGATTTCTTTGGATAATGCTTAGTTTGCTCTGGTTTGTTAACAGCCAGAAAAAAAATATAATTAAGCCCTGACAAATCCTCCTGGCTTTGTATTATATCTAAATCAGCATCTCTTTTACAAATGATTAAAAATGGGAGTCTCTTGTCATTCAAGACATTGCAGTATTTGGGCTTTTACAGCATTTAACATCCTGAGAGTCGTTAGGGTTTCTCACTCTTCATGCTACTTGGGCATTGCAAATGTTCACTCTGTAGTTAAAGATTCTCTCCTGCGGATGGATTACATGAATTGCCAATTTCTGTGAACACGTTCTTTAAATCTGGGGGAAGCTGCCTGTTGTGGAGATGTTCCACAGCTCTGGGCAGTGTTTGTAGCTTTCTCCCTACCAAAGTCCTTCATCTTATCTCCTATGAGATCACCTTCTTTTAATAAATCTCATCTTTTTAAAAGCGATCCCGGAGGTTTTAGTCCAAAATGTAACAGGAGACATATTTTAATAACCAGAAAAGGAAAACCATTTTTTTTTTTCCAAGAAAATACCTGGAGATTAGTGATAGGAACATCTGAAAAGGGGAAGTTTAATTGCAAGCTGGTTTTTAAATATTGAATGTTTAAATATACGTGGTTAGAAAATACTGCATTCTAAATAGTGGTAAGAAGAAAAATATAAGTATTCTAAAACAAGAAATGCAAGCTTCTGCTCTGCTCTTGTTGATCATATGTTACAAGAAATTTCATGATGAAAAAAGCAATGGAATTAACAGACACTATTAAGCACCTGCCAGAAGTTGTAAAGCTATTACTCTGAAAACAAATTTAGGATTGGAAATATGGAATCTGTATTTTACCCTTCTCGCTTAAGTTAAGCATGTTTTGCTAGCCAGAAAGGAAATGGTTTGTTATTGTCCTCCCCAAAAGTAGGAAGGACAAAAAAGGCAGTATTTATTCTGACATTAAAAAAAATTAAATGTAAATTGACTTTAGTTTTTATTGTGTCAATCCACCAGCAAAATCCTCTTTGGCCCCAGCACATCTTTAATGCGCAGAAACTCTGTAGCTCTGTTTGATGCAGTTGATGCCTGTACAGAAGGCATGAGACGAATACACCACTGTTTAGAGTCCTGAATTTCACGAGCCTTAAAATCCTTAGAAGTTAAATAATTTAAAAGTTATTATTGTGCACAAGTTCAGCATTCACTGCAGCATCAAAGTGTTCTGAATTGGCAGCACTCCTTGCTAACTGCTCAGAAGGAGCAGCAGGCTGCACGGGAGGCATTTCTTCAGGAAAAGAAAAGGATGGGCTCAAGATTTACCTGGTTCCCAGAGAAAGTATGAGCTATGGGACTCTGCAGGTGTCAGCACAGGTGACCAGGAGATCCTGTCTCACACCTGGAGTCCAGCTGGAAGGATCCACTGGTGATGGTTTCATTGTCGGGACAGAGGTTGTCCATGCAAGGACACTGGGGTTGGGGACTTTGATCCTGGCTGCTGCAAAGCCAAGGGATAAAACAGGATAACCTAAACAAGGAGAACTGCTTCCACAACAGGTTCTAAGGATTATGTGGCACAGTGTCTGAGGGACTGAACAGGACCTCTGGTCTAAGACTTCAGAGTTAAGACATAAGGTCAATATGCCAAAAACTCCTCCCAATGCAGAAGTGACACTGCAGGGGACACCTGTTACTTTGTGTGCTTGAATTAAAAAAATACTGGAGAAGTGCTATCAGCCTGGCATGGCTTGTAAAATATACTTAAAATTCTCTTCATTTTATATTTTCTAAGTCAAATACGTAGGGTGACAGACTTTTTCTCCCATGGAGACGTCAAGGACACCTGTCTAGAAGGAAAACAAGTAGAGTTGTGTGAAAGGCAGCACGCACAAGGACCTTTGTGCCATGTGTAAACTGTGAAATCGATTAACATTTCAGATATTAATACCACAGTAGTAGTAGCAGCTGCCATCTTCTTTATGCTATTATGCAAGCTGACCACAGAAATGCAATGCAAGGAAAGAGAGTGTAATTTTCACTTCTTTAATCAACTTGGTTTACTGGTCAATTGGGAAGAAATAGGGTGTTGTAATTATCATGGACTAATTCTACAAGTCACTTGCAGCATGATCCCTAGGCTTGTGCAAAATGAACTGCATGGCCCTTCTTGAATAGTAAAACTAGTGCACAAATCCACTTTTATATAAATCCTTAAATCGATTTATTATATTCAAATTCTATAAACTTGTCAGACTCACTGATTGCCACAGCTGACAATCAGTAGAACCTGTGTTCTGCTGCTGTTTTAGTTAATTGGAATAAGTTAGAATTTTTACCCGGAGGCTGGATTGGAGCAGCCAGGGCATGGCCCGATGGATAATTTCCTGCCCGACCGACACCTGTGGGCACAGCTTCTGGGGCAGCTTCCCAGAAGGAGCTGTGCTTGTGCAGAAGGCCTTTGGGACTCTGCTGCCTCCCTAACAGGCATTAATACACCAGCCTAATTTTATCTAGAATATGTATAATACTGTATGCTCATAGCATAAACTTGAGACGGATGTATTTAAAGCCATTAGTATGATTCAATAAAGCGATTCGCGTGCAAAACTTTACATTCTGAAAATGCTGCTGCACGGTGGTAAGAGAGAGAGGGAGGGATCTCGTCCTGCCGTTCCTAGCAATGGCGATGCCGCCAGGATGCTGCGCAGCCAACAAAGGCAGCTGGTCAGAGGAAGCGCACGGGCCGCAGGCGCTGTGCAGGCAGGCCCGAGAGTGCCCGGGTAACGGGGTGTGGAAAGAAAGACAGCATCGCTCCGGGACACGGTTCCCGGCCGCGCCCCGGGACCTGGGGGGGGGGGGGGGGGGGGGGGGGGGGGGTGACCCCGGCCGGGCCCGGCGGCCGCAGCGCCGGCAGAGGGGCTGAACCGCCAGAGCTGGCAGCGTGTGGCTCCTCCCGTCCTTTGTTGGCCTGGAACCGGAGCAGCGGCCGCGGGCTCTACCCCTGGCTACCCTTCGAGGCCTGAGGCACTCGGGCAGGGGCAGCGCCCGGCGGGTCCCGGGCAGCGTCTCCCACGGCACCCGGGCGGCGCCGGCCTCGGCGCTGCGGAGATCGGCCCCGGCAGCCGGCGTGGTTCTTCCCTCCGGCACCGGTCGGAAACCCCCCCGACCTGCCCGGGCTGCGGGAGACCGCGACCCGGCCCCGGCCCCGGCCCCGCGGCGCTCGGCGGCCCCGCAGCCTCCCCGCCCCCGGCACTCTCCAGGGAGCCGTTCCACACGGAATCACACGGGAGCGTCTCCCCATCTGTGCCGCCGAGCACCCCCACCCCCAGCGCCCAGCCCCGCAGCCTCCTGCCATTATGTTCCTCCGTCGCGGGGCCGGGCCGCGCCGCGGGCCGTAGCCCTGCCCGAGCCCGCCGGCTCCGGCCGCAGCAGGTGTGTCGCATGGGGACCGGAGGTTGCATGCTATGGGGTCGCTTCCTCCCGGCCCGCCGGCGGCCGGAGCCTCGCGGGCACCCGTGCAGAAACTGCTCGGGCCGCCGGCTCCGGGCCGGCCGGGCGGGGGCGGATCGTTCTCCCCGCCGCCGAAGGGGCCACGGCCTCCCCTCCCCGGCCGTCCCCAGGGCTCGCAAGGCCCGGTCGGACAGGGCCAACTCGGGCCGGGAGCGCGCAGACCCGCAGGGAGGTGCCCAGGGCCGCCGCAGCCCGGAGGAGGGAGCGGCCCCCCGGACCGAGGGGCCGAGGGAGGGCCGGCCGCGGTTGCGGCCGCAGCAGCCTGTGTGGGGAAGACGGGCCGAGGCAGCGGAAGAACATGGTGGTTCTCCCCAGAACGGGGTGGGGATGAGGGATGCGAAGAAGGTGTCTCCGCAGGGAGGGGTGCAGGGTTGTGCCCGAGACCTCTGTTCAGTTGCAGGTGCAGCCAGGGGCAGAGGGGCTTGCCGGGGTCGCCCACCCGCCCGGAGGGAGCCCTGCTGAGCAGCATCTCCCGCAGCCCCCGAGAGGAGGGGGTTTCAGCGCGTAGGCGGAGGTGGTTACTGGTGTTCCCAGAGCAAGGGTGAGTAGCCAAGAGGAGCGGGGTGGCTGCTGTCTCGGTCTGGGTGCCTTTCAGCCATGCAGGAGGAAGGCCCTGCGCGGCCGAGGTGAAGGGGAGCGGGCAGGAGCAGAGCGGCCACGGGTGCAGGTGGGTGCGGACCCCTAGAGCGGCGTGGGCACCGCAGGGGGCCGAGACCCTGGGCAGGCATCCCCTGAGAGGTGCAGGGCCGGGCAGGCGGTCGGTCCGCACAATCTCTGCGGGGTGGGAGCTGCGCAGAGCCTGACTGGGCCTCCCCGGCCGGCGGGTGCCAGCCGGGGGGGCTGCGCAGCCGTGGGGCTGCAGCTCGCTGCTTCTCAAGGCCTCTAGCATAGTCGAATAGCAAAACGGAAAAAAAAAAAAAAAAATCAAAAAATCAGTGCAGCAGCCAAGCCGGTGCTGCGAGGAGGGGGCAAAGGAACTATTTTGCAGGCATCTTGCTGCTGCGGAAATGGATTTCTTGAGGGGAGGGAGGCGCGTTTGTGGGTACTCTGTAGTGTAATGCTTCTCAGAGCACAGAAAATGCCACTCGGGCGGCCCCAGATGGAACGAGGAGTCGGGAGGGCGGATGGGAGAAGCCCTTGATCGGGCACCCCGTGGCCGTGGGCATGAGGGGGCAGATGTGACGTGTGTGAACAGCCACCCCTCATCTGTGGGAGCAGAGGGGGAGCAGCCCGGGTTAGCAGCCTGTCTCCCAGGGCTGTGGCCGAGCCTGCCTGGTGCTGCAAGAGAGATCCTATGAGGATTTTTATTGCGGTCTCTTTGTTAGCTACAGACAGGCACGCATACACAGCTCTCAGCCAGGTTGTGGGAGGTAAGTGGGGGAGGCGAGCAAGGGAGCGTTCGGGGGGCTCTGGGGAGCAGGGGCTGCGTGGGCCGGGCACGAGGGGAGCCGGGGCACAGGGCTGTGCCGGCCCCACGCCACACAAAAACCAGCCCCTGCGATTTTCAGGGACTTGTTGGCAACTCAGCGAGGGTTGCCATAGCTTTTTATGTAGGGTGACCAGAACCGGCTGGAACTGGTTTGAGGCAGATCAGCTCCTGAACACAATGCAGTCACTGAGCTACTACACTGGGATAGCTTCCTCCCTTCATGGCAGCCAAAAGCAGAGGAGCTTGCAGAAAGATACCATCCCAAAACAGTATGTGAATGCACACTTTAGACACACAGCACTGGTATGTGGCTAACGTAGTCATAAAGGGTTCTGTATGTAAATGTACATATTTGCAGTAACTGAGATTACTTTGGCTTTTCGTGCCTTTTTATGCTTAAGGAATGGGCAAGAGCTGAGATTTATGACCCTTATTAAAATATTTTTGCTTTGCAAGGGTGGGACACTGGTTATGCAGTCTATTTTAAAACTAAACTAAATAAAATGGATTGAATGATTTGTAATTGTAGTTATGCTTGTGAGTGAGGATGCTTTGCATGCTGTTTTATTTACAGGGTGCTGTCTTGTGGTTTGCTTCTTTAGGAGACATTAAGGGGGGGGTTGCTGTGCCTTTCTCTAAGGCCAGAAGGAAACAATATTGTTGTAGAATTGTGCATAAAAGCATTGAAAAGATGCTGTAAGGCATACTCGTTTTCCCTTTTTTTTTTTTTCCTTGTAGGCCTATTGATTGGGGCTGCCTTTAACCCTTTGGTGTTTGCAGAGGTAATGTGGCTGTGGCAGTAACTGAGCACTGGCTAAAAAAATCTCTCAAAGGTCAAGGTTCACAAGGTGAGATGGGTGGTTTGGGCTGAATATCACAATAGCGTGGAGGTACATCCTGATTGCACACTTGGCACATTAGGAAGGAGACAATTGTTTAAGTGTTACTGAAGAAATGCTATTAAGGTCCTCCAGTTCTAATAGGATTAAAGCTCTTATTTGTAAAGACTTACTGATATCTTGGCTAAATACAGTATTTTCATTGAAATATATCCAGATATACCGTTTTTTTTCCACAGTGTAGTGATACGGAATAGGCCTCTGAATGACAATCATGAATTGTGGACCAGTTGTGGCAGGGAGCTGTTCTGTTCTGTATTAGACACACACATGCAGAATTTGCTGTCTGATTATTTACACATTATTTTTTGACCACATCCCAGTGACCCAGTACTTGGTTTTGAATTAAGGTCTTTGGTGTTAAACATGTACTTAATATTGCCTGCAGAGAAAAAAACCTGTGCAAAAGAAATAGTGTGGATGGCTTTTCTTAAACTGTTGTAACCTGGGGAGGATTTTGCAGCAGCCAGGTGGAAAGATGCATTTTGGGGGGCTGGATGGAGCTCCTGTGCATTATCAGTGGCATGAATTATAATATTGTGCAGTAATGAAATCAGCATAGGAAACCGGATGGGCAGTGCAGCAGCTGCAGAGGGGTGACTGCTTTTAACTCAAAGCAATGGATAATGGACAGAATTTTTAGTTTTCCTTTCTCAGCTAGAAAATACAAAATGTGTACTTAGATTTGAGCTGGTGTTTTTATCTTATAGTGAAACCTGAAGGATTCAGAGAGAGTGAGAGAGGCAGAGAGAAGGAAGCAGTAATGAATCTAGCAAAGGGAAGAACAAAGGCTGTTAGAGCTTATACAGTGGATCACTAAACATTTTGCCTGGGGGATTCTTTTGCTAGAACTGTTACTTCCTATAACAGGAAATCGCAACTCTAGAATCCTAACCAGTGTGATTTTTAAAAAATCTTCCCAGTCCTGGCTGTGTTAGCTGGTTTGGTAATCTACAATCAAGATAATATGGAGGCAGAACACTGGAAATATTCTGTTGTGGTGTGAAATGAGGATCCTTTCCTCTGTGCTCAGCAGAATAGACAGTCCTAAAAGCCTTGAGAGGTTGTGGATACTGGGTAAGTCGTGTGCTGGCTGCTGAGGCAGGGTGACAATACAAAGGAACCTTTTTGTTTCTGACTGCAGTAGATTACGTAAGGCATTGAGCTATTAATTGTAGAAAAGTGAAAATAGCATGCTAACATTTGGCCTGAAATTCTGGGTTTGTGGGCTTTACTGCAGCTGTGATGTGTTGTTTTTCAGGTTTGATAGAGCAGTGAATAGCTTGTGGTGGAGCAAAATGCCTGACAGATCACTGTGCTGATTTCTGCTCCTGTTCTTCAGCATTGGGATGCAGAGGGTCTATATTTGACTATAGGCGTCTGTAGCAGAATGATGCTTGCAAACAGGAGTTCTGCTGCATGATAGGAATAGGATCTCTTCCTGATGAGTATGCATGTTCTTTTCCAAGTGTCAGCTAAAATTCATATATTACACAAGGGCACCTTTTGGGTTTTTTTTTTCCTTCTGCCAGAATAGTAAGCAGCTTTAAAATTGTAAGTTCTTGGATTGTGACAAAATTCCTTGTATCCATTTTTTTTTGGCTTTTTGAATGCTATCTGTGTTACGAGTTTTTATTTTTAGCAAAGGAGATTTTGAATTTGCAGGGATTTTTGTTGGCTGTAAGATGAGAGACCTGCATAGATGGAGTCTGCAGTGTTCTTGGTGAGTTGTCTTTTTTCAGTCTAGTAATATCTGTAAATGCTCTTCATCAGGAGATTGGATTGTGCACGCGGGCCAGCTTTCCAGCAGCAAATGCTAGTGCTGGAGGGCTGCTCTCCTGTACCAGCACCCAGGATCTCATTTTGCATTGATCTCAATTATTTGATCTCTAGAATGAGGGTAAGGATTTATCACATTCCAAGTCCCTTTGGAATGAATTGCCTAACTTTTGTTTTCTTCGCCATATGCTTATGTGTTAAAATACAAATGTGCAGCAGAGTACCAGGAATAGATTTTTCAGAAAAACCCAAATTTGACCCTAAGGTTCTCGGGCCTGCTTGTTGCCCTGATGGGCCCTGCCTGGCTGGGAGAGCTCTCTGGGAGGCTGCAGCTGCTCACGCTGTGCTTGGACCACAATTGCCATCCACTTCAGAAAAAGTACCTTAAAGGAAAGAGGTGGGAAGCTTGTGCCATTTAGAATGTAATTTGAGTCTGCATTAGTTTGGGAATCTCAAAATTCTCTTCATTATTGTTGTGCATCTGAATTAGTCACGTGTTACTGCCCCAGCCTGTTTCACATATAGAAGTACAAAATTAAGCCATGTTTGTAATTAATTTTTTAAGTAGACTGCAAAAAGAATGGTATGTAGATTTCCCTGCTTTTCAGGAATTCATCTTTCTTTTAGGAGGGATTTAGGAACCCTGGCCTGAATCTCTTGATAAGTACAGGTGGTTTTCATGTGGCCATCTGTAGCTGAGGATGGCCTGTTCAGCTCCATGTTTTGCATAAGGAGATTCCTTGCTCGTGTTGAAACATCCCTATTCTTTTTGCCAGCCAAAGGCTGATTGTCCTGAACTTTGAACCAGCTGCATGTGGTTCTTTTCAAGCTGTGCTAGAAGTGGTTTAGACTCCAGAAGATTCATTCCCCTCCTCCTTCCCTTCTTGTTTTCTCCTACCCAAAGAGAACCTGAGATACCCAGTTCAAAAATTGATGTGTTGGACTACAGGATGAGGCTCCTAAGGAGTTGTAAACTACAAGTAACACTATTTTAGCTGTCAGAATGGTAGATTAAGTCTTTTACTCATTGAGTCTTGTGCATGGAAATAAATTGGATTTTCCCCTTTTTTGAAGGTGGGTAAATATGGTGTATAATATAGAAAAAGTAGGTTGCTTGGGACAAATTTTAACTGTGAAACACCCCATGCTTCACAAAGATTGTTTACATTAGGACTGGCATGACCTTACTGATGCTGTGGATGCTAAATAAGACCTTTATCCTGAGAAATCAGAATTTCTTAGGATAAGAATTACTTTGCATATTATGAAAGGAATTTCTGTGATTTGTGGAAGCAGCTGTTTGTCTGGGTTTTGCAACAGTAGCAAGTCATGGGCCCTTTGATTGCGAAAATGAGCCTGTGTTTTATGTATATGAGCATGAGAGCCATTGCTGACTGTGGTTGAAGTGGCCTCTTGCACATCCTACTCGCCTGCTGAGTGTGTCAAGCCAGGCGAGGCTGTGATTGGAGATGCGGTTCCCATTTCCTGAAGAAGGTTTTGTGGTTAGATTAGCATATTGCTTTGTCTGTCTTTACAATGCTTGACTTTCAGAGTAAATGACTGGAAGTGTAAGTCAGTCATAATTACTAATGACCAATGAACTACTCGTAATTGGTCTATTAGGATGAAGTTTGCCTAATGTTAGGATATATGTTACTGTAATTCTGATCGAATCCCTTAAGTCTTCTCTGCCTGATGAAATTTCTTATCACAACAATACAGAAACCAAAACCCAAAAAAGTATGTTTTTATGCTGGTTAGGCTGGTATTGCTCCCTGTGTAGGCATTTTCTTCCAGAATGAGCTTGATGTTACTTAGGCACTATTACTCATGTTTGGAAGTAGAGTAATTATTCCAGACTGCTGGAATTTTGCTCTGGAGTAGTGTGTCTGCCTGGGAATCAAAAGAAGTAACAGACTAATTTCTGTATGTGGCTATACCAGAACCAAAACACTGCCATGTGCCATACCCTGAAAAGGTGTGTCTCCGTGTTCTGATTTCACAAAACTGGAAAGAATGCTGGTGTTATTGGAAGGACGTGCAAAAGAAAAGGTCTCCATCCTAAAGGGTGCACAGTCCACAAATGTATGTAGTACAAACAGAGGTAAAAAAAAGAGTTTAAGGCAGGTAAAGGAATGTAGTCATGAGAACATGAATGCCATAGGTAGATGAAGAATAAATTTGGGGGTTTATGTCCTTTGATAACAAATGGACTTGCTGCTGAGGGAAGCTGAAGTTGAGTAATTGTCTGAACAAAAGCAAGGAGTTAGATATTTAAGTATAGACAGTTACATGGGATTTGAAGGCAAAGGGTAGACATTCAGTAAGGCAGAAAAGATGGTTTGGTCCAGTTAAAGCACTTGCATAAAGTTGTTAGACTTGTGTTTTAGCTATTTGGAAGATCTGGATGAATAAGAAGGTGAGTGTCAAGGAGGAAAAGTTGGTTGGTTCTTCAAAGGTTAAGGATTAAATCAAAGTGTAAAAATTGAGCATGTAAGACCATGCTTATGATCCAGAAATGATAGAAGCCTTCATGCATAGGGAATATTAATTGGAAAAGTATTGAGAAAGGAGGATGATTATTTGCCATTTCTGGAAAGCTTGAAGCTGTTCTTGTACCTGATAGACAAAAATTAGGGGTTTGAGCAGTTTGGAGATAGGACCTGGCTGGGAGCTGCCATGTTATTCTATTTTCTTGTCTTCATTAGGCTGTTGAACTTCCCTAGAATGATTCTGATTTGAGTGTTTACAATTGCTTGGCTTTACCCCAAAAAATTACCTTTTAATCTCAGCAACAGCTTCTAGACAGCTTAGTCTTTCTGTGGAGAATGCTGGGCCCAATCTGCAGGTGTCCTGAAGCCAGAGCTACAAGATAAATCTGACTTAGAAAGTAAGAAAAAATGTGTGTGTTTCTTTGGTGTGTCCCCC
This sequence comes from Corvus hawaiiensis, assembly GCF_020740725.1. Classification (NCBI taxonomy): domain Eukaryota; kingdom Metazoa; phylum Chordata; class Aves; order Passeriformes; family Corvidae; genus Corvus; species Corvus hawaiiensis. The sequence continues at coordinate 364,921 of NC_063255.1, read as the reverse complement.
ACAGAGAACATGAAAGGGTAGGTTTGTTTTTCCTCTTACGGCTAGAGTCTTTCTAGCTGGAACAGGTACAGATAGAGGGGTTGAGGAGGAGTTGTAACAATTCCATGCAGTGAAACAAAAAGTCAGTTCTTCAGAAGCAGCAGTTTACTTCTAAGTCCTGCTTGTCCTGCTTGCTTCTTCTACTGTCAGAAGAGAGTTCTCATGGTCTGGTTCTTGTTTTGACATAATTCCCCAAGTGAGTGCTTCACTGGAATGTGGTATCAGATGAACTGGAGTAAAAAGGCTGACTTTTGGGAGAAACAAGGCAGTGGAACAGACAAGGAGTGCCTTGCTTTGGCTAAAATCTGTGCCATGTTCTTCATGCTGTTCATAGAAAACACTTGAGGAGATGTGTTTCCAAAGAAACAACAACGTAGGAAGTCATGCACACGTGCTTTGAGAAAGCATGAACGCAAATAAACCACTCCTGGTTCACCTCCAGAACTTAGTTTCAGTGAGATATTGACGCACAGATACAGGGGTGGGTGTTGTCACTACAGAGATTCAGGGAAACCGTTTAATAAGGGTATATTCAGAATCTGTTACTTTAAGTTTTTAAGACTCATTATCTTCCCAGAAGTTCCCTCAACCACCATCAGAAAAGCAGAATGCAGAAGCATTTCACCTCACTGCTTTGCTAGGCTCCCTAGCTGTGTCATTCCTATTGGCCATATCCAGATTTTTTCCTTGTTACTTTTATCATTGAATGATTAGTAAGCAGAGTAATGCATGGATTTTTAAATAAACTGGTTTTCTGTATAACTCTTCTCAAACATTCTCAGAGCACTTTTCAAAGAAATTCCAGTTCCTGGAAAATCATGATTTCCTAGGGAACCAGGAGCTTGCCTTACTTCCTCTTCTGAAGTATTTACAGGCATGATGTTGGCCCAGAGAAGGAATAGACTCACAGCTTGTATGGCAGCCAAGGTGCCAGTTGATTTTGATCTTGGATAAAAAGCAGAGTTTTATCCTTAAGGGAAAGAGTTACTGAAAGGTTTGTGGAGGGGGAAAAAAAGCAGGAGGAATATGGCTGCAGAGTCCTGGCAGTTGTGGTGGAAACATAGTTTATACACTGAATCTTAGTATGGGTGCCCTAGAATAGCGAGGAAGAGATGAATAAAATGGCCAGGTTAGAACTTCTCTTCCTTGTATGACAACTGACCGTGTTTGTCTCCCTTTTTGTTTAACTTTGATTGCTTGAAAAGTCTGAAGAATGAGAGAAGTTCTTGATAAGGGCAGCAGCAGTTGTCAGTAAAGGACAGCTGTGTTTCCTCTGCTGGGCAGTTGTGATCTTAAACATACTTGGAGGAAATAGCATGTAAGCAGGCCTTAATTCACTGCTATTGGTAAATGTTAATTAAACTCCAGGATATGTAATTAGAGGACGTTTCAGACTAGGGAGACTATCTAGCTCTTTTTGAGTGTATGCAACAACTGTAAAAAGACACCTATGGACAGATGTACTACCAGAATGCAACTAATTAGTATCCCTGATTAATGAGAAACTGTGTCAAAGCTTTCTGTGGTTTTACATGGATTTGATATGCTCCGGTACCTGCAATCTTTTCCATTTAATCCTCATAGAAACTTGCTTTGTGATTTTGATACTATGTGTGCATCTATTTTTGTATTAAGGACTTCATCAGTTAGACAAAGGGCCCAAAACCATTAAGTGAACTGCGTAAACAATTTGCAAAACTCTTCTATATTTATTTGAAGCTGTTGCGTGAAATGTGTGTGTCTATTCCAGTATCCTTGAAAAATTTTCCTCAGTTGCCTTCTCATAGTCCACAGTGACTTCCAGGTAGCCAGTGTTGATGAATACTTAAGTCTTACAGGTGTTTATTACTTTATTATTTTCAAGAAGACTCCTCAGATTAATAGTGCAACTGTTAAGGAAAGTCAAGACTTAGGAGAAATTGCAGGTGTCTCATGTTATTTTCATGAATGTCCATTTTGCAGTCTGTGTGGATAGGAGGGAATGTAGGAGAGGGAACAGGAAGAAAGTCACTGCAGTTTGGGCCCAGAATGAAATTGCCAGGTTACCATCTGTGGAGTATATGAATTACTATAGTTCTTGGTATAATAATTAAACTGTACACTTGGACTGGAACACTGTTCTGTAATGTATAATCTCTGAAAATATTGATTCAGAAGTGAAATAACACCTTTTTGCATGGCAGATATGAACAAACGCTTGTTTTGTATAAGACTGTGCTACTAGAGCTTAAAGTGATGACTTTCTGCTTATTTTACAGATTTGCTTACAATCAAATACGTGGCCATGGGGGATATGAAGACCCCAGATTTCGATGACCTTCTTGCAGCCTTTGACATACCAGACATGGTAGATCCCAAAGCAGCTATTGAATCTGGACATGATGACCACGAAAGCCACATAAAACAAAATGCTCATGCAGATGAAGATTCCCATGTCCCATCATCATCTGATGTTGGGGTGAGCGTCATCGTGAAAAATGTGCGTACTATTGATTCTTCCGAAGGTGTGGATAAGGATGGCCACCATTCCGCAGGCAACAGCTTGCACAATGGCTTCCTAACGTCAGCAGCTCTTGAGAGTTACAGTAAAGATGAAGGGAAATCACTTAAAGATGATGGGTCAGCTTCTGAGGCTACACTGAAGGATTCAGCTTTCAACCAGTTCAGCCCAATATCAAGTGCGGAAGAATTTGATGATGATGAGAGAATAGAGGTAGATGACCCCCCGGATAAAGAGGAGATGCGTGCAAATTTCAGAGCAAATGTCTTGGCAGGATCTCTATCTCAGCAGGAATATGACAAACTAAAGGCACTTGGAGGGGAGAACTTAATTAAATCTGGAATCACTGTTTCAAGTAGTATAGATAAAAATAAAGCTGCTAAACGAGAGACAGAGACAAACTCCATGAATTTAGGTGTCTATGAGCCTTTTAAAACTCGAAAAACAGAGGACAAGTTACAAAAAGACAATTCTGAGAAGCTTCTTGAAAACAGGGTAGTTGATGGAAAACTGAGTACTGAAAAAAGTGACACAAATCTTGCCAGCATTTCCCAGTCCAAAGCGAAGTCATCAGCAAAGCTTTCTTCCTGCATTGCTGCAATCGCAGCACTGAGTGCTAAAAAGGCAGCTACAGATAGCAGTAAAGATTTACAGTCTAATTCAGAAGAGTCTTCTCCATTACCAAAAGACATAAGTGAAAGTCCCCGGGCTGTTGAAAAATCTCCTGAGTCTCAGAGTCTCATTGATGGTGCTAAGAAGCCGTCTGTCAAACCACCCGATAGTCCCAGAAGTGTCTCAAGTGAGAACAGTAGCAAAGGGTCTCCATCTTCTCCCGCAGGGTCGACACCAGCCATCCCTAAGGTTCGCATAAAAACCATCAAGACTTCTTCTGGGGAGATCAAGAGAACTGTTACTAGAGTGTTGCCAGAAGTTGATGTGGACTCTGGTAAAAAGCCAGAGCAGAGTGCTTCCATGGTAACCTCCATGACATCTCTCCTGGCCTCACCAACTTCCGCTGCTGTTCTCTCCTCTCCTCCCAGAGCTCCTCTGCAGTCCTCAGTTGTCACCAATGCAGTTGGATCTGCAGAACTTGCCCCTAAACAGGTCACTATCAAACCCGTGGCTACTGCCTTCCTGCCCGTTTCAGCAGTGAAAACAGCAGGTTCCCAAGTGATCAATCTGAAGCTGGCTAACAACACCACAGTGAAAGCCACTGTCATCTCTGCTGCATCCGTGCAGAGTGCCAGCAGTGCCATTATCAAAGCTGCCAACGCCATCCAGCAGCAGACAGTCGTGGTGCCAGCATCGAGCCTTGCCAGTGCCAAACTTGTGCCAAAGACAGTCCATCTTGCCAACCTTAACCTTTTGCCTCAGGGTGCTCAAACCACCTCTGAACTGCGCCAAGTGCTAACAAAACCCCAGCAGCAAATCAAGCAGGCAATAATTTCTGCAGCAGCCTCCCAGCCTTCGAAAAAAGTGTCTCGAGTGCAGGTGGTGTCATCTCTACAGAGCTCTGTAGTGGAAGCGTTCAATAAGGTGCTGAGCAGTGTCAATCCTGTGCCAGTTTACATCCCAAACCTTAGCCCCCCAGCCAATGCCGGAATCACGCTACCAACGCGAGGTTACAAGTGTTTGGAGTGTGGCGACTCATTTGCTCTCGAGAAGAGCCTGACCCAGCATTATGACAGGAGAAGTGTGCGAATTGAAGTGACTTGTAATCATTGTACAAAGAATTTAGTTTTCTACAATAAATGCAGTCTCCTGTCCCATGCTCGTGGGCACAAGGAGAAAGGCGTCGTGATGCAGTGTTCCCACCTGATCCTAAAACCAGTCCCAGCAGATCAAATGATAGCATCTCCTTCCAGCAATACTGCTGCGGCCGTGCTCCAGAGCCCAGGGGGAGCTGGCACGCACTCTGTAACAAAGATCCAGTCTGGCTTAACTGGGACAGTGATCTCGGCCCCCACGAGCTCTCCTGTCATTCCAGCTATGCCACTAGACGAAGATCCATCGAAACTCTGTAGACATAGTCTAAAGTGTTTGGAGTGCAATGAAGTTTTCCAAGATGAGACATCTCTTGCAACTCATTTCCAGCAGGCTGCAGACACAAGTGGACAAGTAGAGTATCCTATGTTTACATTCCAATGTTTCATCTATAAGCCTAGGAGACTTTGGATATGTTTTTACTTTCATTTAGCTGTTAATTATCTGAACCTCTGTGATTAAAATGATAAACGAAAACCACAAAAAGTCTTGCAAGCACTTACATAGTGAATGTCAACATATGCAGCATAAATAAGACTTTTCTTAGAATCTTTTTAGGCTGTGAAGTCTGAAATTGACACTGTATAGTTTTGCTAAAATTTAGCATTAGCTTTCTTACAGCTGAACATTATAATACAGAAAATAATAATGGGTTTTACTAATAATATTTTAATGCTTCTTTCTGTGCTTTGGAATTTGACTAGCCCGTGGAATCCACTTAATTGGCACCCTCATTAACAGCCCGTCTATTCAACCTGAATGATAGCTTCAAGTGATTCATTCTCGATTGGTCTTCAGGTTTTAGAGTTTTCATCAAGTGCCCTAAGTGATTGAGGCATTCCCCTCATGTGCAGGGAGGGACTCAGGCAGTGACAAATGGCACACTGACTACTGACAGGAATGCCTGCTGTTTGCCTCAGCTCTTCCTCAGAAAGTGCAAAGTGCTGTTCTCACTGGCACACCTTCCTTTCTGTGTGACCATTGGTTTAGTTGGTTGGGTTTCTTTTCCTCTTACAAGTGCTAATGAGTTCAACTTAAAAACCATTTGAAAATTCTTTACTAATGTATGTGGCCTGACCTGAAAGAAATACGTCATTCAATAAAACTTAATATTAATCAGTGTGCGATGTATTTTATAATCCTGGAAGAGTGAAGGTGGTTAATTAAATGATATGGTTGGATCTCTGTTGGGGTGTGCCAATTAAAAGGGATTCTGGTGTGTTTCAAAGCATTCAGGTGAGCTTGGTGCTCCAGCTTCCTGCTGCGGGGGGAAGCTGAAAACCTGCAAGCATGCTCAAGACAGGAGTGCCCCGGGAATATTCCTGGGAATCAGACAACAGTGAACAGGCTAAAGATTTTTAAGTCCTGAAGTTAGGAAAAAGTGCACTAGTCCTAGGAGCACAGGCAGGTTCCTGTCAGGATCTATTCACTACACACAGGACCTGTTCTGTACCACGAAGCAGCTCCACTGCACCTACCACTACAGGTATTAATGTAAAGAGATTTGCACGTGGAAATAACCTTGATTGTGTGGCTCTGCCTTAGCTCCTCCCTTTAACTGGCTAGCAGGTAGACTGAAATAGCCTGGATTCCCAGTGGAATACCATGCAAGTGAATTTTTCTTTGTAAGATACTACAGGTGTGCTTACCTAAGGGAGTTTCCTTCAGCAGAACATGTTCATCCATAGATGCTGCTGCAGTTCTGAACAGGGTCTAATGGCTGACCATGAGTATATTCTGCACCAGATTGAGCTACTTAGGGTTTTTAGCTGATTTGCTGGTGCCTAATAAGCCCATTAGGTAACATTCCATCTAAGATGCAGTAGTCCTTGCAAAAACTTTTGGTTTTGGTACTGGAAAATCAAGCAAGTAAGAAGGCCCCAAGACAAAGCAATTGGATGAGAGACAAAGGATAGGTTGGGGAGGATGAGGCTAAAATACAAATGGAAAAAGAAAGAGAACAAAGATAAAGTGATGTTCTCACTTTTGGGGTGGGGGGATTTTTGTCTTTATGGCCAGGTAAACTAAACCTTTTGCCCTTCCCTTTCTCCCTCTGTCTGGTGCTTTTTCCCTGTTGCTGCTGAGTTTGCTCTCCATACATGTCCTGTTAGGTACTGTTTATCCTGGTGATTCAGTAAAGAAAAGCAGTTGTGATGTTCACAGAATGTCAAAAGGGAGCTGCAGGGAGGTGGAGAGAGAAGTGTGGGTTCCCAGGTACTGCTGTTGAAGGAGGAAAGCCCCTGGAGTTGCAGGAGCAGCTGGCATTGCCTGCTGCCTGTCAGGGTATTTGTGTCTCTCATGGAAACTTGCTCTGCTTTAAGAGCTGCAGGTTTAAAAAAAAACAGTGCAAAGCACTGGAGGAAAAGAAGCTGTTTTCGTGTTCTTCCATTTGAAAAGAACACTCCTCTTAATAAATATAGTTTAAAATGTTCTTTGTTGAAATATCCTTTTAAATATTAATCACTTTTTGTAGTCCTTTTCATATGTCAAGCAGCAGCTGGCTTTTTACAGGGTGTTTGGTTGTGTCCTGTAGGGGTAGTATTTCCTGGAGAAAGAACTATGTATAGGCATTTATTACTAAGTATTTTGCTACTTTTTCTTTAGATGTTACCTTTCGAGAAGCTTGGATGAGAAATACTCTGACTTGTTTTCCTTCTTAGTGCTTGGCACTGGCTTTTTGCTGTACAACTGCCATTACTGTAGGTGGAAGAGACAGGGAAGTTAGATGAGATTGGTATTTTTTCCTTTGGAAGGAAGGAAGGAAGAATGAAAGTAAACAGAGTTTGCAAACAAGTAATAGGAAAAAAGGTTATTTGCAGCTTACTCTTCTTTCTAGTGCCCATGTAATTGCTCCTGAAATGGAAAATGTATAGTTCTGTGTTTTCAGTGAGTAAGTAGCTGCTCTTATACTCCTGTTACGGAAGTAAAATGTTTTGTTTAAAATAAACAATGGTAGAACAATCCTAGCAATGAAAATACATTCCCTATAAAGTTGTTACCTTTCTATAATGTTTTATTGCCATTAATATTCCTGTAAAAGGAATATTAACCTAAAGGAATATTAACCCTGACTCACTGACAGGTTTTCTGGCTGAACAAAACCCTCGTCTACTTGCTGGGGGGATAAGGCAGCAAATCTGGGCTAATGAATGTTAATATTTCTCTTTAGTTACAGAAAGGAGTATATTGCTCCCATGGAAACTACATAGCTCATTTCCCTTCATACTCAGCGTTCTTGTGTATCTTTATTTTCCACCTCCACCATTTTTCCTTCTAACCCTTTTTTTTTTTTCTGAAACTTTGACTTTAAATGCAGGCAGGTGATGATTTTCACAAACTGTGTTTTATTTTGGTGTGGGTTGGAATGAGAGAACTGGAAGTTAATGCCACCTTAAGCCCAAAATAAAATGGTAAGCAAACATGCTGAATGTCAGAATTTCACAGTAGATGCTTCTTGTTCTACTGTAATCAGTTACAATTAAACATCTTCTGTACTCATTGAAATAGCAGAGCAGGGGCCTTAACTAAGAGCATTATTGGCATGTGTGGTCAGTACATGAGTCTGGCAGCTTGCTGCAAAATCAGGACAATCACTGAGCTGGGGCTGGAATGTTGTGTGGCTCTTTTGTGTTACCGCATCCCGGTTTCCTTCAGAAGTCCTACAAGCCAAAGGCTTTGGAAGGACTGTGAAACCTCCAAATGTTTCTGTTACTGGAATAAGAAGTTCTGGTTTGCTGTTTTCTTACATAATCAAATAATGTTCCAGATTCTCCAGTATTGTATTGCAGCCTGTTAATACAGGAACAGCCAAACAGAGATTTGGGGAATGGTATTTGAGCCCAGTAAATGTGCCACTTATGGCTGGTCAGAGGGTTTTGCCTTTAAGCTGAACTTAAGACAAAGTTAACACCCCAAAACAGTTCTGGTCAGCCTGAGGCTGAGTCCCTCACTTCTGGCCACTGTTTGGTCAGTTAAGGCCAAGTGTTTGGCATTTCAAAGCGAGTATTTCTGTGTGTCTGAATACAGCCTTACCGTGTCCCAAAGGCTCTGAGCAGGTGCCAGTTTGAAATCCCTGTAGTTAGCTGAACTCGGGCAGAGCCTTGCAGTAGAGCAGTAAATGTACCCATGCTGAACACTGTTGTAGTGGGCTGGCAGGAGTGCCAGTGGAATCTGCATTGCAGTGATGGCAGGTTTTCTTTGCTTAACATGCTGTATATTTAATGGTTTGCATTTTGCCATCTTACTGTGTCAGGACATTGGAGAACTCTGTACGAAGACTGTTCAAACACACCGAGCCACAGTGCTCCCAGAGCATTTATTTCAGGATTTCTTCGGGTATATGTTAGTAAATAATGCAGCTCTGGAGATCATTTTTTGGTCAATATTTTTGCAGAGCGTACACATCACTACATACGCCAGACTCTTAGATCATTCCTAAAAGTATGCAAATACATGTTCAAAAAATACCGACGTCATGAAGGAGTCTTGGGTTTGATTTTAAGTCTTTGCAAGTCACTGGTGAGATTCACAAGTTCCAAGCCATAAGAGACAATAGTAATAATTTGATTCTGGAGTTGTACGTAGGCCCCTTGCACTATCAAGGTAATCTGGGAAGGCGCTTGAGTAATATTTCTATAAACCCATGTGCATCTCCCATGGTCAGTGGTGTATGAAGGAGCTTTGTGGCCCAGAATGCCAGTCAGTCTGGCTTCCAGCACCTGCCAGCTCTGTCAGCAGGGCTTGTGTTTGTATTTGGCTACTGCTTTGGGTCCCATCCCAGTTATGACATTTAACCTTTATTTGCTATATTGCAGTGTTTGACACAAGACGTTACGTAGAGCTGAACCAAACCTTTTGTCTCATCTATTCTGGTTTATCATTTAGAAGACATGCAATATCTGCCAGATGCTGCTTCCTAACCAGTGCAGTTTTGCATCACACCAGAGAATTCATCAGCATAAATCTCCATACACGTGTCCTGAATGTGGAGCAATCTGCAGATCTGTCCACTTCCAGACCCATGTCACTAAGAACTGCCTGCATTATACCCGAAGAGTTGGGTTTCGGTCAGTATAATGATTCCTTTTGTTGTCAATTTATGTATAATTTATGGTTTTAAAAGTGATTTTCCATTTTCATAAGCATTATTTGGACCAGCTTCATGGGTTTAAGGTTGTCATGGAAACAGTACTATTAGTACTAAAATTTTGGAATAAATACATCAAGATTCTGCTTTGTTTTGGGCATCCACTTTCGTACATGATTAAATCAGAATATTAGCTAGTGTCACACAGATTCAGGACTTCATGGTTTATAAGGTCTAGAAAATTCAGATGCATTGTCTTAATTTCAGTTTTTTAAAAAAACTTCTTGAGTTTTTTCAAAACATTGAATTTTAGATTGTCTCTCTGGTAGAACAGTCATTTTCAGTACTTCCAGAATGTATGATTGAGATGTTGATGGGCATACTGCACCTGTCTGGTTGTTCTTTTCTGTGGGAAGTCGATTCCTTGGCTTTACATGACTTGTAAATTACCTTTCTAAAACAGCCTTGTCTTTTGGTTCTCCTTTGTTACTCTTCAGTTTCCCTTTGACTTTTATGTTTCCCTGTAATGGCAACTCACTGAGAAAATGGGGAGCAGAGGCATTTCATAGAAATGTTTAGTTTTGAAAGACTTGAAAAAATGTTTTCTGTTAGAATTTTCCTTGCACTGAATGGCAGGCAGCACAGCAAGAGATCAGAAGAGCTGCCCATACCCTGAGCTTTGCTCAGCACTCCTAAAACACGTCCACTTCACCCTGTCTGCCTGGAAAAAAGGCTATTCTAAATCTTAGGGCAGGTAGCTCCTTCCACCCTTAAGGTGCCACAGTTCATTTTCCAGGATGGCTGTGCAATCTTCCCCTAAGGGAAGAAAGCATTTTTATTGCATCAAGCCTATGTTTTCAGCTTGAATCTATGGCCTGACATAACTCCAAGCTCTTTTCATTTCTTTGGGTTCTTTTCTTTTACCCTTACCTCTCAAGCAGTAGTCTGTCTTGTCCTGCATTTCCTCTATCTGTTTCCTGCACTCCACTGCCCTTCCCTCTAATCTGTGTCTCTTGGGTTTGTACACAGAATCACCTCTAGGGACTCCTGGCCTGCCCCAGTAACACCAGCGGAATCCCAAATCCTGCACTGGGAATCTAAGTCACTAAACTTTTCAACATGTCTCATAAACATCTCATTTAACACTGAGTCAGAATTTCTTGATCTGATGAGACTAAACCACAGTCACCCAGGCAAGCAAAAGCAGTCTCTGGGAATGTTACTGTCTCCCTCCTTAGACTCCTCAGCCTCTTCTTAGAACTGCGGTGCTTTTGCCTGAAGAGCAGCATGCACCATCCTGCTTTTCCAAAGGGTCTCTGCCAAGAAGTTCCCTTTGATTCCAGTGATTTAGGCTAGTTGTCTGCACTGAATCAGCTGAAAACTTCAGCCTGACGTTTCACTGCATCCTGCCAAGGTGAAAGCAAGAAGCTGTTAGAACAGTCCCCGAGAGGGCTTGGTCCTTAGGAACTGTGTAATATACAATGGTGGATGCTGAGGATCAGCTGTTACGTGGCATCACTAGAGAATGAGGTCAAGCCCTGGCATGGGGAGGTGAAAATGCCACCTGGCTCTCTGGGGGGACACTGAGGAGTAGATGTGTTATTGAGAGCATCACGCTGTGTATGGCTGTGAAGAAGTGCTCAGCTCTGTATGAGCACAGAAGATCTTAACAGAGCCAAAAAAGACCAGAATGATCTGCTTTAGAGAATGCCTTGGGTAGCAGAGACTAGATGGGTATAAACTCAATGAATAGTATTAAGACTATAAATTAAATGCTCAGAAAAAGAAAGGATGATATTTCATAAAATTCAAGGGTGATAAATTTTAAAAGGCAAATGGGATCCTCAAATGCAATGTAGAACTATTTCCTGCTTTATTGCTATCATCAGGGCACTAAAACTATTGAAAATTTGACATTTATGTGACAACAATCGTACTGCCATGATAGATGCTAAAATTAAAGTTCTGGAGGGGTGAAGGCCTTCTACATTTGAAGAGTTTGTAAAAGTCTTACTTCAAGATACTGATTAATAAGAAATGGTTTCATTTGACAGGTAATTGCTGATTGCACTATGTTCTTGGGACTGATTTGGGAGCATTTGGTACTGGAGATGTAGGGCATTAAAGGGGGCCATTGTGTATAAAAATTCTTATGTTCTAATATTAATTCAAATTTTTAATCATTTCATTTTAGAATAGATGCGGAAATGTCACAGATTTTCGACACAGTAGAAGTATGTTTTTGAAAAATATTTTCCGAATTCCAATATGATATATTGATCTGATAGTAGGGATTTGGTTTAGTTTTCCTGGGTTTCAATCCAAGTGCTGATTTGATTACATGTGCAGAAAATCATTACCAGTATATCTTCAGTAAATCTAAACAAGGGAAATGGTGAAAATGTTTTCCTTACTGGTTTTCCATTTGGTGGTAGTTTCTAAATTGCTTTGGTGTACTTTATAAACAATACCCTGCATGTGATAAAAAATGTGTTCTGGAAAATCTCTTTCCAAATTTGCAGAGGACTTAAGCGTTCTTTCTGCAATCAATAGAGTATTTGTCGACCCTTCTGTTTTATTGTAATAACATAAAAACATGTTCTGACCTTGTATCTCTTAGATTTTCAAATGAAAATGTGTGAAATTTCTTTCCCCTTACTTTGTGATCCACAAATTGCTGGTTATGTTGATTCTTACAGGGTTGTTTAAATTGACAGAGTAATATTGTTTTATCCAGTTTTTATCCATATGTGTTTCTCTCTTCCCTTTGCTTGGAAATCTGTGTTGATTATGTCCAGCGCTGCTCAGGGCAGGGCTGCACTGACTCTCCTTCGCTCTCTCCGCAGCTGCGTGCACTGCAATGTTGTGTACTCTGACGTGGCGGCACTCAAGTCTCATATTCAAGGTTGTCACTGTGAAGTCTTTTACAAGTGTCCTATCTGTCCCATGGCATTTAAATCTGCTCCCAGCACACATTCCCATGCCTATACACAACACCCCGGTATCAAGATAGGCGAACCAAAGTAAGCAAAATTCATCTTCTACTGCACTTGCCTGCATTTGAATAAGCTGTGAAATTGCATTCTGTCCTGTGCTTGCAGTCGTAACAGTCACCTCTCACAGCCACCACTTTGTCAGACTGCTGGTGATGGGGATTTGTATAGTGCTTTCATGAATTTTCAGCTGGCAGTTCACTGGGCAAAGGTGACATTTCTCTGAATGTACTAGCAGGTCTTTAAGCACTGCATGCTACAAGAGAGTGATTGCAAAATGTAATTACACAAATTATTTGGACAGGTGGCCAGAGTGTTGCTCGTTCTGATGTTTTAATCTGCTTAGCTCATCTGCATTTTTACTGTGAATTAAAATAATGTGATTCCAAAAAGAGCTGCTAAGACTCATCAGTGCTTATGTGGTGATTTTCATAACGTGGTTGAAAAGTTGAGAAAAAGCGATTTTATCTGTTTATATAAGCTTTTTTCCAATAGGTAATCTCTTTCTGGCTTAAAGCAGAAGTGGTTCTGTTTTGTAGCTAGGAAAGTTGGCCATAAAGGTGGTATTTTGCTGAAGGTGGTGACACAGGGCACAGGTGGGACTCGGCTTCAGGGTCTTTTTTTAAAGCTGTTGGACACTGGCGGGCTCTGCTGAAGGCAGCAGGTGCTGCTGTGTGTGTGCAAACCCCTCCAGCCCTCAGGTCTGAGCCTCTCTGAGCACCCCTTCTCCTCCATCTGCTGCTTCCTCACTGCTACAAGTGCACTGTTCAGAGCAAACAGTCAGGGATTGAGCTTCATGTTTTCTCTGGGGCATGCACAGAGCACCAGCACGGTAACAACTTGCAGGCTCAAGAACACAGAAAGTATCCTATGATATAATAACCAGCGTTCCTAAGAGTTCCGTTTCTCACTGTTTCTTCTAACATATTAACAGGAGATTTTTTTCTTTATTTACACCTTCATCAAAGCAAAATGGCAACAAACTTGCCATGTCTGATACCAAATGAAGGCATTTCTGCCTAGTGGGAAATGATACCTTGTTTTAATTCAGGATGGTATCATCAGTCAGAGGCTGTGAGATACCAACATTTAAAACTTTTTTCAGGTTCTCATAGTTCTCATTAGAGAAGTCCAAAAGATTAAGATCACTATTTCTGTAAGATGCTACACATACGAAGAGTGAACTGTGCTTGGATCTGCCAAACTGTTTCTGATCAGGTTCATGAATTAAGTATTTTTCACTTGTTTTCTTTCCATATAGATGCATTCATAATTGTATTTCTTTACTAATTTATTTTGATTATAAAAAATGAAATGAAATTTTATTAAGTACTACTCTAATAAGTCACAGAATCCATAGTTGAGCGCTTCTCTTAAGAAGTGGTGTTTCCTTTAAATTTGCCAGTTTTCATCAAGATGGTGCCTTAAATGCATGCAGAGTGACTGGTAGGATTTTTCCAGCCCTTGCAGTGCTCAGAGTTCTTGGCCTGCCTAGTGCTGAGCAGAACTGACAGGTTGTATTGGAGGCAATACGTTCACATTTGGGTTGTCTGTGCTGCATCACGGAGCACCCGGGCTGCATGACTGGCACCCATTGCAAGCCTGCCAGCCTCATTCCTGACCCCAGGTGTGTGGCACAGTCCAGGGACACTGGCCATGGCTTCAGCAGTGCCAGGACCCCATGGTTTCTGAGGGACTCTGTAGTAGGTCACACTCCTGTGTTTACAGGAATTGAGCTCCTGGGGAATCTTGCTGCCTGCCTCTGGCATTTACTTGGAACTGTGTGATTTACAATTACATTACAAACAGTTGCTTCAGAACAGATGCACTAAACTATTGGTGTATGAAAAATTACTTTTATATGCAGGGATTCTCAGTGGGATGAAATGAGATTATTTTAATATAGGGAAATGGATGGCTGTCTCGTCTTTCAACTCTGGGAAGCTCTCTCCCGTAACATACTCTAAGCTTTGGTTTCCCAGAAAACCACAGAGATGATCTTCTTTTTTTCAGTAAACAGTGTCTAGGTATGGCAGTAAGATATTTTTCATGGCTAATCTCTTTTTCAATACTGCAGAAATTCTTGTTTATCAAGCCGAATTATGGATATTTACTGTACTATTGGTAAAAGTGTATTATCCCACAAGTTCCTTTTTTTAGAGAAAAAAATTTGGGAAGGAGAAATACTATCCTCTGGTGCAGAAGCTTTCCAAATGCTAAATGTCTTTTATGTGATTGAAAGTATTTTCCTTTCACATGTATTTATATACATGTGAATTTGTTAAACAGATTTTTGGGAAGTGAAAAGGCCACGCGCCTGCTTTGGTGTATACTGTGGGGCCCGAGCAGTGCTGAGTAACCAGCCTGAGGATGGGATGGGATGGGATGGGATGGGATGGGATGGGATGGGATGGGATGGGATGGGATGGGATGGGATGAACTGCCTGACTTGCTCCAGCATCCCTGTAAATGTCATCCTGTGGAAGCACAGCTGCCTTTAAGCTTTGAACAGCATTTTAGGCAGTTGCATGTTAAACACTGACTACTTGAATTAAATTTTAAAAAGCCAAAACCAGCATACATAGTTGCATGTATATTGTTAAGGATTGAAAATCATGCTTTTGCTATGTCTGAAGGAAATAGTCCAGGTGTGTATAGTCATAACTTACACTGAGAGATGTTTTGGTATGGATTTAAGTGAGTACAGTCATTGCCCAGAGACTTGTTGAAATTTGGATCTTTACCAGATAGTCCTGCTTCTGTGAAAGCAGAGTAAAGTATTTTAGGTGCCATAGAAAATGCATAGATTCAGCTCTTGGTGTTTTTAGAGAGTTACAATTTTTATATGCAATAAATTCAGAAAGACGTCAAATTTTTTTTGTAGCAGATTCACTACAGATCTGCAGTGAAGGGTTCACCACAGAAAGCAGGACAGTAGTACATTGATAATCAGAGGTTGCTGTGTAAATAATACATTTATCTTAGCATATGTGGGAAACTGGGACCACTTGATACCACAAAAAAAGTCTTTCCCAGTTAATACGAAGAAGTGTACTGTTTTTCATTTGGAATTACAGGACAGCTTGGACATGGAAGCGATGCCCTTCTTCTTGTCATCTCAAAACACAGTGCAGTGTGATCCCTAGAACTCTGGAACAATGCACTATCAGTGATAATTACTTAGAGGGATATGGAAAGGACTGGGAACATTTATGTGGCTAAATGAGAAGATTTAGCACTTTAGCAGGCAGGGGGGTTTGTGGGTTGGTGGTTTTTTTAGGACAGGGGAAGCACCTCTTGCTGTACTGAGCACCTGTGGTTGGGATTCTTTTATTTTAGCTAAACTTTCTCTGCAGCACTACAGATTAGATGGCTTAGATTTCTCTCTCATCTGATGACCTCTGGTTAGAAAACTGCTGTCAGAACAGGAGGCTGAGGGACCTAAGTTCAAAAGTCACACGTGCTCCAAGAGAGGAAGAGTTTGGTGGTGTCTCTACATTTCTATGACAGATTCATCAAGGCTTGGAATGGCAGATCAGGGAAATCCCATCCTGCACTGTTGGAGCTTCAGGGCGTTGACAGAGTCTAGGCTTGGCATTCAGGAGCCTCAAAGGCATGAACATTGCCAAAATTATATTTATCTTGAAGTATGTTACTAACTATTATTGAATGAATCACTCCCTTAAAACATACTGCTTTTGTAACCTGGAGCAGAGATATTATCCTTCAGCTACGTTGTGAGTTCAGAAACTGAAGATGTTGAACTGTCAGAGTATCCTGAGCAGAATGTTGTTGTATATGTAACTGGCACATGCTGTTGTTTTCTGACTTCTTGTTTGCAGTTTTTAAATTATTTTTTTCTATTTTTCTGTTTCTTCTACTGCTCCCATATTTTGAAATTAAAGGATGTTTTGAATTAGTTTAACTTTTTTCAGGCAGTGTGAAACGATTGCTTAAACATGTCAGATCTTATCTGTGATGAGAAAAAAAGTTAACATCATGATTCTTGCAAATAGATCCTCAACATGACTGACATTGTTTATTGTACTTCTGTTTTTAGAATAATATATAAATGCTCTATGTGTGACACTGTGTTTACTCTACAACCTTTGCTCTATCGCCACTTTGATCAGCACATTGAAAACCAGAAGGTGTCAGTTTTCAAGTGTCCAGACTGTTCTCTTCTATATGCACAGAAACAGCTTATGATGGATCATATCAAGGTGTGTAGGCATCTTCCCTTGTTTCCTTCATAGATACCATTTGTCATGCAATATATGCTGTGAGAACATACTGTGAAAAGGCACAGAATAACAAGAAGACTGCTGAGAAAGATGTTAGTAATTCTGAGAGGGTAATCTGTGAATATTGTTCTCAAATGTTAAAATGTTATATTTTGTCTTGTTTTCAGCATATCTGTGATCCCTCAGTCGGTTTTTCTGTAAGAATGTTGATTTTGGTATACTGGGAATATCTCAGCTAGTCCGATCCTAACAAATATTGAGCTTTATTTACAGTGTTCTAAGTATTATTCTAATTGTTAGGAGCTGAGAATGTTGAGTGCATCACAAAATCAAACCTTTGATGTTCAGAATTCACCAGGAAGCAGTATGTTGCTAGATGTAGAGGTTATCTGTGTGTATTCACATAGGAACATGAACATGTGTGCTTTAAAAAAAACTCTTAAGTGGATTTCCTCATAAACACCGTTAACAACTAAAGATTCACTGTGATCCTTGTAAGTCCTGGTTTTAAGGATCAGCAGTCCCCTGGCTATCCTTTGTTAACTGTGTGTTTGACACAGACTGTTACCTTCTACCATACAGACCAAAGCTAAGTTTTTTATGCGTTATTAACCCTTGGTCCCTGAACACGGCCCTAAAGTTCAGAATGGCACCATGGAGCTCGCTGCGTTTCTCTGGCAGTGACAAAATTTCTGAGTACAATTTCTCTACAGCAAAGTGAAAAACCAGACATCTTTTTTGGCTGCTGAAACCATCATTTTACATTTTAGTCCCAACTATGGCACTTGTAACCATAGAATTCTCCAAAGTTGTGCTGAAAATAAGATCACAAGTCTTGAAAAAAACAGGTGGTTTTAAAGCCAGTCTTCAGCTTGAGGAGGAAATGAGGGAAGGGCTGAGCCAAGATGTTCAGAAATACAAGGACTGGATATTGTCTTTGTTTCAGAACTAGTAGCACTAGTTCTTGCATGTTTACTGCAAGGTATCTTAGATGGTCCTCTCAGGCAGCAATGCAAAGCTCTGTTTTCTATTTCCTTTGATCTACTCAGATGGTTGGGGTTTTTTTCACTAAATAGGCAAATTCTGTGTATTGCAGTGTATGTCTTGTTTCTGTAATTAGTTTTTCCTGACTCAGGTATTACTGGAAAAGTATTGTTATACCTGTACATAAGTACTTCTGTAAGACCTGAAGACAACACTTTTAGGAGCTCAGTCTGACTGCAGTTAGGGCTAGAAGCTGTCTTTACAGAAATCCCGCTGCTCAGCATCTCACATTTTAAAGATATGCTCAGCTACTTGGGCACTACTTAACTTCTTTGGCTTTAGTGTTCCATGCTAGTACTTGAACTTTCAACCAGTGGGGTTTTAGCATGATTCACTATAAATGATTCAGACATTTTTGGGACTAAAATTAGAGGATTAGAGAATACATGTGCAGTAGCAGTATTTCTGGTTTTGCATTTAGGATGTGTGTATAGTAGTAGGGACTGAAGCAAAGCAGTGTAAATTGGAGTTCAGTTAAGGGGAACTGAAAAAAACAGTAACAGGTTATAAATAAAAGCAGAAAAGGATTTGGGGAGAGGATAAAAGCACAAAAAGGACTCAGGGAGAGTATGAGTGCCAGACAGAGGCAGAGCTTAGCTGCACAGACAGTAATGGTTTGGTATGGCTAGACATAAGCCATCAAGGCAGAGACAGACCTGGGTGAAAGTAGGACTGAAAGGGACAGAAGGAAGCTCAGGAGGAGGTTATTTAAAACTGCAGAAAATAACCCAGAGTAATTCCTGCAGATGTCAATATTTCTTGATGGCAAAATGTATGTCTCATTTTCCTGTAATAACTCGCTACAAGAAAATTTCCAGCAGCCAGTGAGAGCAGGTGGTGAGGACTGCTCTGGGCTGGCCTGGAGGTGTAATTCTCCCTGTTTGGCCAGCACTGGGACTCCATACTATGCTTTAATGCTCTTGGTGTAGTTCCAAATAAGAAACGAAATTTCAAGCATTGTATTTAAAAGACATTTGGAAAGTTGAGCGCTAACATTTTACATGCTGACAGGTTAGGCTGGAATGGAATCTCCAGGTCAGCTTCAGTTGCGTGAGAGTACAGGAACCTCGTTTCCTCCTCCCCTGTTGCAGTGAGATGCTAAAGCCAGCCTACTCCTTTACTACACACCTGCACTTTGCTCTTAGTTGCTGGTCCTGTGCACTTTGCTTTTTACTAACAGTTATGGGGGGTTAATTACTGGCTTTTCTTCTATTTAAAAGCTGTTGAACAAAGAACATGTACTACTGATGAGGTTGATACTTGCTCTAGAGCCAGTGGGTAGCCCCAAGAGCCAAAGTATTTACGAAAGTACTTGTATCAGATTGATACTCCTGTATTCCCAGAATCAAGAATGTATTGAATGGGTTTTATGTGAAGGAAAAAGAATTCTGTTTGGGCTGGTTAAATGTATCCTCCAAAAGGGTTATAGTAAGTGTCAGTAGGTGAGAGGATCAGAACACTGTCCCGGTAAAGGACAAGCCTTTTAGATGTGAGACCTCAACTGGGGGTCCCTGTTCAGCAGTGGATTAGCTCTGGGCTGCAGTCATCCCTGCTGGCCCACAACCATCCTCATTCCTGCTGTGTCCATATCCACGTGTGGAACTCAGACACACAGCTGAAGCCCCCCAGCCCTTCCTGAACAAGTCACCTTGTTGGAAGGCTCAGGTGTCACACCAGCACACTGCACTGGTTTGGAAATGGGGGAAGGAGGATTCTTCCCTTCTTACTGACCATTGACTTAAAGTGCAGACATAAGTTCCTGAGGAGAGCTTCCCACCCAGAAGCTTCAGGGGCTGGAGAACAGCTGGTCAGACCCCTCTGATCTGCTCTGGGGCCCTGTCAGCCCCGCACACCTTGGCTTCTAACGGCTTCTAATGACAAGGTAGCCCTAAATGAGTGTGCTCATTACCTGACTGGGGAGTAAGGCAGGGCTTAACCTCAGCCTCAACTTAAAATGTTAATATATCCTAAATTACATAGCTGTGTAATGTTTCCAGAGTTGCCTTGTCCTTCTTACCAATATGCCAAGTCAACATTTGGTCAGTAAAAAAGCCTTTCCTTCTTGGAAAACTCCAGTCACATAGTCTGGAATGAGGATGCTCAACTAATATATCAGGTAAGTAAAGCAGGAAATGAGCATAAAGTACTTCTTGAGCCCTTTTTCGCCCCTGTTAAACCGCAACTTAACCTACAAAGTAAGTCTCTTATTTTTTTGTGAAAATACCTGCATATGGTACCTGTTATTGTTAGCTCTTGCTAGGTCTTGCCTTTACTTAACGCTGTTTCTTTAAGAATGTGATCTGATGATAATAGTATGCCAAAGAAGTAACTGAAGGTTTTTGGTTGAGTACAACAGTGTGTGTCTATGTTATTTTTGTACCTTTTTTTTTTTCTCTCCTTTGTTGTAGTCTATGCATGGAACTTTGAAAAGTGTTGAGGGGCCACCAAACCTGGGGATAAATCTGCCTCTCAGTACTAAACCCACAACTCAGAACTCAGCCAGTCACAACAAGGAGGACACAAAATCTGTCAACGGAACAGAAAAGCTGGAGAAGAAATCTCCTTCTCCCATAAAGAAAGCAGAGCCTAAAAAAGTTGCTAGTCCTGGCTGGACATGTTGGGAGTGTGACAGGCTCTTCACTCAGAGAGATGTTTACATCTCCCACATGAGGAAAGAACATGGAAAGGTAAAGGAATATATTCAAATACAAAAAAGTGAATTAAACCTGAAAGGTGAAGTATTTGTTTCTAAATTCTGTTTGTGTTTTTGCAAATAATTCCTTTAAGTCCCAGCATTATTATTCTCTGTTCTTATATCTATTTCATCTTTTTTTCTTTGGCTGCTTAGTTTTTTTCAGTTTCTACATCATTCTACGGAGAAAATCAATTAGGCTTGTTCATTCAGTACCGAAATTTTTTCAAGATGGAAAGAGTGAGAGATACTGCTGTATTTCATCCAAGCCATCTAATCTGATCCAGATTCTTATTTCTTCATTGTGCCTTCTCAGTTCCCTCTCTTTAAGGTGGTGTGGTGAATGTGGCAGTGCCGGGATAACGGTTGGACCCAGTCTTAAAGATCTTTTCCAACTTAAACAATTTGATTCTATTCTGTTCTGAAGCTCAGTGTCTGTTAGCCTCAGGGAGTGGAGACTCAGTCTTGTTTTACTGGTCCAGTGAGTGCCAACTGGTGTTTATCATTTAAAGGCAGACACATTCTACAGTTGAGCTGTTGCTCTAGTCTTACACTTGAAAGTTCAGCTGAGTTAAGTCGAATTTTGTATTTAAAGCAGGTGGACTTGAGATATCTTACTTAAAATGGATTGAAAGTGAAATATGGGAATGTTGCATCCTCAAGTCAGCAGAGAGACTGTTTGATGTTCTTTCTGAGTTCAATAGCATTTCCAGTTACATAGCTGTGTGATGTTTCCAGAGTTGCCTTGTCCTTGTCCTTGAAATTAAAAAGACTGGCAGGCAGGAAGGCAGTAGTGACCCTGCTTAGCTGTGGCAGGCTCCAGCCCCTTGCGGACATGTGGCAGCCACCTGCCAAGCCAGTCTTCACCTTCACCTTTGCTGTGTGCTGGTGGCAATGCTGTGGCTCTTTCCTCAGCTGGGAACCAGGGAGTTAAACTGATGTACTGTGCTGCACTGCAGCAAAAGACCAGGACTGGGAGGGATAATAGGCTTATTTTGTCTAAGTGGAGGAGAAACACCCCGAGTGAAAATCCGTAGTTTGCAGGATGCTAATGTGCTGTAATAAATGATTGCATATTTCCAGAGGTTTGTATTATAGTTATTATCTCTAAAGCTGTTCTGCAAATGATTTTATTCTGTTTATAAACATTTTATGGAAAAGCTGAAAATGCTGGACTACTGAGTGTCATCTTCAATTTTCTTAGGACAACTTCAAGCAAATAGCACCCCATCATCCTTGCCTCCAGTAACTCCCACCCCATTCCTTCAGCTTCCTGCTGCCCAAATATTAACTCAGCGGAGCTTTTACTGGCAATCAGAAATGAGTTTAAGACCGAATGCATTGTACATTTATGCAATTCTTAAAAACAAAACAGCACAACCTCCCAATGAAACTGTCACTTCAGAGTGAACTAGAGAGCGATATTCAGTCTGATTCCATCCACAGCAGAGTAGCCAAAGGCATGTAAAATAAGGTTAGTAACGTATCAATAATGCTTTCTAAATATTAGCTTTAAATCTGTGTCTTTCTCTATCTGATGTTAATGTGCAGCGTTACCTCAAGAACAGCCCTTATTATGAAATATTAGATAATTGTTGCACTCAAATCCTGGCCTGAAAGCCTCTTTCATGGCTTCCATTCAGGTGCTGTTTTTTATCCCCATTCAAGCAGTTCCTTGAATAATGCAGGAGGCAGATAGATACTAAAATGAACAGGAATACAACTCCATGTCAGATAGATATTAAAATGAACAGAGATCCAACTCCCTGTCTTTCAGAAATGGGGTATTACAGACCAGGTGCTACATTCCTTCCCAACTTGTCAAAATTTTAAGTAATTGTTAGCTGTCAAAAAGACTATGTTGAAAAGCTAAACTTTTACTATAGAGAGAATAGAAATGAGCATAAGATAACGAGGTATGTTATATGTATCTAATAAATAGAGGAACTAATTTATAGTCTGATTTTCTTAAAAATGGTAGGTGTGGGTTAAATGCTCTAAAATGGCAGGATGATTGTTTAAAACTGTAATTAAGCAATTCATGAGCTATTCACAAAATCCATTGTCATGCAAGGTATTTGAAAATACTTAGTTTCAAACTTCTAATTTCTGCTTTTGCAGGACCAGAGTGAAAGAGCTGTAACAACCCCTAGCTGATCCCAGGCTGGATTATGCAGAGGTATTCATAGGAGAGGTATTGCCATGTATATACCATTTGGACAGATCCTTGAGTTTCCAGCCCTTATTGGGAACTGTCTACACAGAAGACAGATTCAGATTTCCTGTATCCTCTCCTGAGGATCCTGGATGAAGGGAGCCAGCTGTAGGGTAGGAGATTTCGTAGCCACCTTGGTGTGACTCTCTGCCTGATCTTAAAAGTGCAGCAAAAAAAAAAAAAAGCTACCAGCCCAGACAAGGGATTGTTCCAACAAGCCTGTACAACTCCTGTCTGAAACTGGATCATGTGTGTCTGCCCTCCACCAGGCAGGTATATGCTGAGCTTCCTCCGACTTGTGTGCAGGTGTGTTTCTGTGAAAAGGCAGACGTTTCATACCTAGGAATTACCAACTCCAACTTGCTCGTCGATCATCCTCTTCCTGTCAAGACAAGATGCTGTGCAACAGATCTAAGCTGCACTTAATTACAGAACTAATTTTTCAATTCTTTTGGGTTTAGCTGCCATTGCAGAAACTAATGCATCCAAAATCCTATTTAGGTCTCTATCTGGAGTCTCCCCAAGGAATTTAGAACAAGTGTGAGGTCACAGCTGGCTACCCTACATAGTGCCCCCAGGTACTGCTGAGCATTATCTTCCTCCTGCGTTTCTGACCATGGGCTTCATGCCTCTGCTCACTGCCACACAGCTACTGCTGTGTGACTGTTCCATCCTTCTTAGCTTCTTCCTTTCCTTTTTCCTTCCACTTGACCAGCTGCAACATCCACCCCACAGAATTCCCCAAACAGATGGCCATCAAGTTGGCATCAGATCATACCTCTCATTTTGTCATGACTTTTCTGAGACCTGTTAGTGTGTCTGTGAGGTTCAGTTTTGGTCCTTCTTCTTCCATGCTCTTCACCCCTCCCTGTTTGTGGCTGAGGAGCTCCTAGTCAGCAGCTGAGGACATGGTTTGGTGATGGGAAGGGAAAGTAAATCCCTCATCCTGCTGCCTTTTACTGATCCAGAATTAGTCTCTGATCTTCCCTGTTTCTTTGGTGGAAGAAATTCTCTTCACCCACCGTCCATGACACCAGTTTACAGCTGGGGACAGGTGTGTGTGTGTGTAGCTCATGGTGGCCACACTGCTTTGAATGAGGTCCAGCTCTGACTTGTACAATGCTGTTGAAGGGGGGGTGTACATGAAGTACACTACCAAAAACGGGTAAGTGATGTTTCTTTCCTATTTATCCAAAGGTTCAACGCATGCAGCACTTTTACTGAGCTTTTTTAATGAAAAGTCTTTCTCTTCTTTTTTTTTAAAGCAAATGAAGAAGCATCCTTGTCGACAATGTGACAAATCTTTCAGTTCATCCCATAGTTTATGTCGGCACAATCGTATCAAGCACAAAGGCATTAGGAAGGTTTATACGTGCTCGTAAGTTCTGTTTTTATTTATTTAGAAAGGGAATACAAAAACCATTGTTAGTTGAACATCTTTCCTTAACTGTGTAAGAGCCAGTGTCCCATTCGTTCAGATGCTCAGGACAGGCCAGACCAATTAGCTGTCCTGTCTGCAGAAACATGTCAGGCTCCTGAGAGTGCAGTGTGTAAAGTCTACAATCGGAAACTTGGCTGAGCTGAGCATTTGCAGTTCCACCTTGGGGAACCTGGTTTTCAGGAGTCTCTCAAATACACAACCACTCTTCTACAAAAGGCACTTGTTAAGCATGACACTTGAATGTTTGTGTGTGTGTGTGTGTCTGCAGGCACTGCCCAGATTCAAGACGTACTTTTACCAAGAGGTTGATGTTGGAAAAACATATTCAGTTGATGCATGGCATTAAAGACCCTGATGTGAAAGAAATGACTGAATCTACCAATATGGAAGAAACAGAAGTAAAAGAAGACACAAAGGTAATCACTTAGACGACTCATTCAATCACTGAGAATGGGGTTTTTTTGTGGGTATATATTCAGCATCTTTAAATAAATACAGGTACTCTGATGCCATAACTGTCTCATCTTCTGTGAAGTAGAGCCTCAAAAGGATTGTTTATCAGAGTTGTTGTAGAATCTGCCAAGGAAAAGGTTCTGACATTTGCAAGTCACAAATAGTTATGAAAATAATTGCATATTTATGTTTACATGATACACCATTTCTGTCTTTTTGTTAGGTTCCTAGTCCAAAGCGTAAATTGGAAGAACCTGTAATGGAGTTCAGACCTCCACGAGGTGCAATCACTCAGCCATTAAAGAAGCTGAAGATAAATGTTTTTAAAGTTCACAAGTGTGCAGTTTGTGGCTTTACAACAGAAAATCTTCTCCAGTTTCATGAACATATTCCTCAGCATAAATCTGATGGCTCTTCATACCAATGCAGGGAATGTGGACTCTGCTACACATCTCATGTGTCCCTTTCCAGACATCTCTTCATTGTACATAAGCTGAAGGAGCCTCAGCCAGTATCAAAACAGAATGGGTCTGGGGAGGATAATCAGCAAGAAAACAAACCCAATCATGAGGATGACTCGTCCGACAGCGCGGCATCGGACAGAAGATGCAAAGTGTGCGCAAAGACTTTTGAAACTGAAGCGGCCTTAAACACTCACATGAGAACACATGGCATGGCCTTCATCAAGTCCAAAAGAATGAGTTCAGCTGAAAAGTGATCAGATTGTTTGGGATGCAGAAATCTCGCTCCACATTGGAATACTAATGACATTTTTGCTACAGAAAGTTCAAGGTATAATAGTGTTAACAGTACTGTTCAGGCTGTTGCAATATATTCTGCATAAAAGTGTCCCCTTCACCTCATTGTCTATACCCTCAGAACCTTTGAAGCAGTATTTGAGTTGAAAAGAGTTTGTATATATTTAAACTAATAATTTTTATACTCTTTTGTTATGTGTTTGTATAAGTATTTAGTGGAAAAATTGGTTTTTTTCTGTTTTGTTTCTGTTCTTTTGTAGTAAGTTTCTTTAAAACAGAGTTCTGAATGCTAGGGCAGTTCCTTAGGTTCTCAAACTGTTTGGTTTTTGAAAGAAAGTTTAGCTAATGCATCAGAAGGAGGTGCTTGGAGCGGAGAGGAGAGAGGAAGCAAGCTAAGGGGAGATTTTAAATTCTGAAGAACTTGGGCTTCCAAATGTCTTAAGGAAGCTTTTAAACTTTTTCTTACAAAATATATTTAAAAAAAAAAAAAAGTAGCATTACATGTGTAAAATGAAGTGCTGGTTTTTAGGTGGCAACACCAGAACAGGTGTACACCCCCTGGAGTGGTCAAGTACTTTTGAAGAGTATAAATGCCCAACTCTGTGTATCATGAAATGATTTTTTTAGGTCATCAGGTGCTTGTGATCAAAGCTCAAATTGTTACAAAAGGGCTGGGCTGCTCTGGATTTAAGAAATAAGATGTAATTAGAGGAATAGGTTTATAATGATGATGTTTTTTGTCATGTAATTTATTAAACATATAGAAGTGAGTACACAGCATTATGTATTTTCCTTGCTGGTTATTGAAAAGAAATAGTTAACCCTTGCTACCGGGGTTGAGATTTGCCAGCTCCACATGATCATGCCAAACGTTCTGGTGCTCTGTGTCACACGCAGCCACAACTGGGAAGGAGCCAGCCCCAGCCAGCAGTGGGACTGGGGCTTGCAGCTTTAGCACAGGCCCTGCAGAGCTCGGCCAGACATTGCAAACTCCTGTCCAGCACCACTAGTTTTGCTTGCACAAGTACAAAAAGGTACCATACTGTCCCTTTCAGATAGAGTTCTCTGTGAGAGTATATTTCTAGTTTGTTTTTGCATTTTATACCTTGTATGTAACCCTACAAAAAATTTTTTTGTACTTTTTTTTAAAACAAATTGTGTATATATAGATAGCTGCATGATAAACAGTAGTAATTGTTGGGTTCCTTAAAAGTCTTGCTGCTGTCAGATGTTACTATACACTATGTCCATTACGACTGTATTAAACACATTTCATATGTAAATAAATGTGGAGCATTTTGCCCCAAAAGTTTTGTGAGATTCTGTTATTTATCATTAAATTTTAATAGTTTTAAAATTTAAAGTGTTTAGAAAGACATGGATCCTCTCAGCCACCTCTGTAAAACTTAATCGTTCTGCCAATTGTGTATCAGATACATTAGTTCTGCTCTCTCCATCTTCATTCCTAATTTGGCTCCTGGATAGATGCTTGTTAGCCCATTTATATTACTGGCATATCGAGTGCTTGTGAGGTACTTCATCCTACAGCACGCAGCAGGCACAGCACCTCAGCGTGTGCTGGCCACTGCTACCACTGCCCTTCCCATTTAGTGGATACCTCTGAATACTTGTTTGTTGATGTGCACTGTCAACTGTACAACAAATGAGTTATCACTATGCAGAATGGTGTTTTGTATACAGTGAACAGATAATAAAAGTTCAGTTTTCACAGCCATTACTAATACTTTTCTTTATTTTCCCTTTTCACTGTCTTACACCTGGAAGTAACCTGACAATGCAAATGGCATCGTGGTGCCAGGACGTCACGCTGCCACTCATGTCCCCAGAGGAGCTCTTGCACAGCCAGGGAGTGCAGCCCAGCTGCTTGGCAGTGAGCTCTCTTCAGGTCTAACTGGCAGATCAATTTAACTGTCCAGCCAGTAATCTCTTGAAAGGTTTAAGGGATACAGGGTCTTGAATTGCCCCATAAGCTCCAGACACATTTCTGTGTCAGAGCTGATATACCTCCTTAACAGGAGGACGATGTCCTGAAAAGCAGGATGTGAACAGAAGGTTTTAAAGCAACGTGAGATAGGGTAAAAAAGCACACATCTCAGTAGGCATGCCTAAAGGAATTATTTCCTCTTGTAAACTATAGAAAAAATGTTTAAACTTAGTTTTGTCTAAGATCTGACATTTGAGTTGTTTGCTTTTAATCAACATTGTGACACTAACTGTCAGTGATTACAGAAATACTCTTTTTTCCCCCTTTCCTCTGAAGATTAAACAGTAATGGATTAAACCTCGTAAGACCTCTCTGTGAGTTAGGAAAGGGATCATGTAGACTCCACCATTTTGCAGCCACTCTTATGGTTGGTAACAAAGGTGCTTAACAGTGCAACCTCAAATTGCAACAGAAACTAAGGCTATGTATCTCCTCCTGTTGTGTGCCTTCTGGTTCCATCCCTTCTGCTCTTCAGGGAGGCAGGGAGCACACTGAGGCCTCTGCCCAAATATCCAGCTGCACACACACTGCCCAACCAATAACAGCACCTAGGCTCAAGTCCACCTGCCAACACAGCCTCAATAAAACTGTTTTTTCACCTGCTAAGTTAACACCTCACCTCAGGGCATATGGGCAGTGCCTGGCTGCCAGTCACCTGGCTTGGGCTGTGTGGATGTGGGTCTTTGAGAAATAGCACCAAAATAAGTCAGTGAGGCTGTAGTAAGTGGTGTGGGGGGGAAGCCCCACAAACCATGGGGACATGCACTCACTTACCAGTGGGGAAATAACAGAAAAAAATAGCATGGAAGTTCACAATAGCCCAGCGAGGCAGCATGGAGCTGGCCCTCCTCGATGTGCGCAGGGCCTTACCAAAACACCTTCCAAACTGTGCAATTTGCCACAATAAAGATGCCCTTGAGAAAGGCTGTGAGACTGGACAGAAGGAACAATGGGGGGAAGTAGGACACGTCGGTGTCAGCCAGACCCACTGCACTCTGTGCAATCAACCTCACAGGAAGCAAAATGCTTTGCCACAAGAGCAGTGGGCTCAGAGGAGAGGCAAGCGCAATTCCAGACCCTTTCCAGGACAAGACCCGAGGCAACGGCCTGAAGTTGTCCCAGGGGAGGTTTAGGTTGGATGCTGGAGAAAGGTTCTTGACCCAGAAGGTGGCTGGGCACTGGAACAGGCTCCCTTGAGAAGTGATCACAGCCCCAAGCCTGACAGTGTGCACAAAATGTTGGTATACTCTGGGGTGTGATTCTTGGGGATGGTGCTGCACAGAGCTAGGAGTTGGACTTGATGGTCCTTGTGAGCCCCTTCCAACTCGGCAGATTCTGTGATTCTGTGATGTGTGCTCCCCCATGCAGGGTGCATTCTCAGCCTGCCACCCACTGCCTCACTCTAGCATGCCTCAATCCTTCATGTCCTGCCATGCGCATTGGGGCTATGCTGTACCTCTAAGCTCAGCCAGAAGTAAGTCTAATTAAATCAATGCATTTGTGTTGTCCAGTGCATGACACCTTTAATGACTCCCATATGCATCTGCCTCCCTTGTTTCTGGGGTGCCTGGGCATGGCGCAGGTGTGCTGTGCCCACCCCGCATGGTGCCCCCAGATACCTCCCTTGGGAGCTGTTGAGCCTTGGCCTGCTTGCCTGTAGGTACAGCCGGAGCTAAATCTGGCTGGCCACGATCACTGTACTTCTCTACACTTGTCTGGTGTTTGTATTTCAGGAGGGAATTTACAGATGTACAATTTGACCTGCCAAAGGCCCAAACGTTCTCAGTTCTTAACCTCAGTCTACCAGTGGGGAATTAAGTTTGGCAAGCCTATTTACTTTTTAAAGGATTTTTATATAACTCTGACCTTTTCATTCTGTTAATATTACCTTTCTCAGTACACTTAGCGTACACACACAGCTGCCAGGCCAATAACAGCACACAGAAAAACCTATTTTAGTTTAAAACCTTTCTCAAATATTAGGGCAGTTCAGTAGTCAATTCTTTGTATTTGAATTTCAGATTATTACTCAAAGGTTATCTGCGCAGCCTCCCTGACGGGTGACTAGGAACAGTGGGGGGAATGGATTGACAAGAGAAATTAAGTACAGAACTTGTCAACCATAGAAGGCACAAGCGTTCCCGACCTACATCCCCGAGCTTTGTGTACAAAGTAGATTCTGCAGCCAGAAGTGCATGCGGATGCAGGAGCACGAAAGGAGGAGACACTTCTCATCTCATCCCTGGGCACTTCTTCCCTTTGAAAAAAACCCCTGGATTTCCTCCTCAACAGTGACTGTACAAAACCTGGTTTTTATGTTATTTCTTTCATAGCTGGGAAAAAAGACAGCTTTCCTCACTGGGGACCAAATGGCCCATTTGAGGGCATCGCAGTGAGGCACTGCATTGGGGATGACCCAGATTCACCTGGAAAATGAACTGGAGGCACTACAGCTCTCTTCTCTGAGCCCCAGGATTCTATTTTGAAGGAAGAAATGTATTTGAAACAGTAATGTGACAATTAGCCAAATAAGCTGAGCATGGTACCCTTCTCAGATATGTCCCTTTATATGATTTGGCAAAAGACTTTATGCAGTTCATTTATTTTCTGTTCTCAAATTGTGCTATTTTGTATTCAATGGCTCTAATGTGATGGTGGGGATATGGATGCAGTGCATTATCAGCATTGCTCTCCCCGGGTCAGTCCAGCATTTGGCTAAAAGTGCCATAGCTCTGCGGGCCAGACCAATATTGCAGGTCAAGCACAACAATATTTCCTGATTTAGTGATTGTTTCTGATTTTTTTTCCCTGTTCCATGGGAGAAGGGGAAAGAAAAGAGAACACTATTTGCTAAATTCAATTGAATGTTCAGATAGTGGATCCCTCCCTCCCCTTTCCCTTTTTCCCGAGAAAAAGAAATTATTTTCACAAATAAACTATTCTCTGAAACAAATCCACTCAGCTGAAATCCAATTAGCTCTGCAGACACTGGGTCGCAAAGCAGACTCAAAATATTGACTCATACACTTAGAAAGTGACGCTGGGGTTGCAAACTGTGCCTGTGAACAGGTCCTTGCCAGCTCCCCAAGGCACATGACAAGACTCAGGAGTGGAGTGACACAAGACAAAAGCCACACATGCTCCCAAGCAATGGCCTCCAAAGTGGGGGTGTGCATCCATGGGCATGCAGGAAGCAAATAGTCTTTCTACTGTTACAAAACTGCAATGAAATACAAGTATTAAAAGTATCCAGAAAAGGGGTGAGTTCTGTGCCCACGACCAATCCTCTGGAAAACGAAGAGCTGCCATTCAATATTATACATACAGGTAGCACTAATGCCTGGCTGTTTGCAAAGGTCTGGCAAATCTGCCAGAATGTCAAGAACTACAATTTCTGTGTACTAAAAAGCTAGCATAATTTTCTAGCTGCAGAGTTCCAGAAGATCTACTGCACAAATATTGAAGTCAAACATCCAGCATAGGGGAAGATTTCAAAATACATGTAACCTTTAATAATTGAAATAATGCAGATGGTAAAATAACAAAGCCACCAACAGAGGTGTGGGTGATTCCCAGCATCTCTGGAAAAGGGAGCTTCCTAATATGTTTCTCTTGCTTCACCACAAACAGTGGGGGAGTCCAAGTGTGTTCTGAGCTATCAAACACCAAGCACAGTCAAACCAACAGGCAAAGAAACCGTAATCACAGAATTAATTGTGAGTTCATGCCTTGGACAAAAGAAAGTCCCATCTATGTGAACAAAAAAATAAGCAGCTTTGATCCTCCCAGATCTCAACACAAAGCTGCCTTCTCGCTTTTCTAAATTCTCCATACACTAACTCTGCTTCTTCCCTCCGCTTGTTACAGGATTAGATTTTATCACCTGGACTTCCACTTTTAAGTCTTTCCATCAGGCATGACTGCAAGGAATTGTTCTAACACTGACCAGGCTTGGTCACTTACGTTCTCTCAGCTGCTGCCATCTCTCTGCTGAGTGGCTTATCTTTTGGCTCCAAAATTGATATTCCTGCTTCACAATAGGCAAGAATAATTTTCTGCCTGTTTGGTGAATTAAAGCACTACCCAAAAAGAACACTCAGAGATCATTCTTCTATCACAGCCATTTGCCTTTGTTCTGTGTGTTGCAGCAGTGCAACTCTAGTCTAGGATGAAAATTCATCATTTATGTTCAGCCATTCCTTGTGTGACCAGGTAATAGAAAAGTGTCAAATATTTACTGTTAAATGCAACTATATAATTAAACACAAGGTAAGGATTAAGTCTATTCTACTTTAGTAGAAATTTGGGTGTGATACACACTGTTCTGGAAGAAAAGCTGGTTTCTCGTGGTTTTTTGCATATTGATGCAGATATGATACCCTGCATTAATATAAGGAATTAACAGCTAAAGTGGAATGTACAGCTATAACCACCAGAAATAACATAGATTTCCTTCCAATAGCAAAGCAAATTTAACAAAGATGTTTTTCTCAGATTGGTTCTAATTGCCTCTGAGTTAGTGGTCTGAACCCTAGTGTAAATTACTGGTATGCTCAATGAGGTTTTTAGAGACTGAGATTTGTTAGTCTCCCTTATGTTGATTGTACAGCCTGATAAATTTGTCCCAACCACCATTTTCAATCTCTGTTTTCTCAGGGTTTTTTTTATAAAAATAAAGGCAAGCAGATTTGTACACAAAGGCAAAAACCTCTATTGAAAAAAAAATCTGTCTAAGTACTATGGTATGAAAAACCTACTCAGAGGAATTGCAGAAAACCTTTTGCTGGGCGAGAGTCAATCCAACATTTCAGTGGGCAGATCCCACTCGTATAGAACATGTAACTTTGTTACACACCTTTATAATTAAACTCTTAATTGCACAAAGAAAATTCAGAATCTTTTCACCCCCTTTGAGTTTTGTCTTGTATATTTTCCTTCTCTCTAAGTAATTACTTCTGAATACTGGATCTGCTGAAGGGGGAGAGTAACAAATGCTTTTCTCTGAGTATTTAAAGGATAGCAGAGAACTAACCTGAAATCACGTAAACTTAGAGGAACTCCTGTGCAGTAAGTAAAAGAATACTGGTGTCACTGGAAGAATAATCAGGTGAGAAGGTGATGGATCTTATCTAGATCATGCCTAGCTCGTGTCCTTGGAGCTTTCTTCCCAATTTGCCATTTCTGTTCATTCCTGAGAGCATTACAGCTTCCCATGTGATCTAATGCCAGTTCTGCCTCTCTTAGTCAGTCCAACTGTTCACCAACAGAAAAGTCTTGATGAATTTCTGGCAAATTACAAAAACACCGCTCCGGTCAGACAAACTGTTTGTTTCCATTTATCTTAGTAGCATTTCCATGTGTCCTCTGTTCTCCCATTCTCAGTCTTCAGGGGCTAATTCTAAACTTGGTGAATGCCTGACTTGGTTTGGTCCATTTAATTCCCAGGAAATCAGGCTCTGGGCTGTCACCTGTATCTGTGCGGCTGCTTGCTGCTTCAGGCTCATGCAACCATTCAGTGACGAACTGGAAATGTGTGTGAAGTCTCCCTGTGCTGCTGGGGGTCTGACACACTGCCAGGCACGCTCTGAGCAGCCCCGGCCCATCCCTGCCGGCCGCCATGCCTGCAGAGGGCACCGAGGGGGTGCCACACACGCCTGCGGCTTTTCTGGGTCTCTGCGCTCTTCTCTGATCGAGGCCGTGTCGCGGTCCCTGAGCAAACACTGAGGTCACCGCTAGCTGCTGCCATGAGATGATTCCGCTCACAGCGGCTGAGGAGGAGACTGCGGTGCCTCCTTTGATGCCCTCACACCCCTCCGCGTACACGGCCCCTCACGCCGTTCCCGCGCTCAGCACAACGCCCCCTGCCGGCCACTGCTGGCCACCCCCGTCCGCCCCTCACCGCGCGCGCCTCCCGCGCGCCCCCGCCCCGCCCTCCCCGTCCCGCCAATGAGCTGCGCACACGCAGCGGCGGCCCCGGGATGCCCGCGGCAATCGCCTGACCCAAAACACGCCATCCGGGAGACCGGTGCAGCCGTCCCGATGCTTCTCGGGCGGGCGCGGGTCTTCCCGCCGAGCCGGGGCGTCTGAGCGCCCACCGACGGTTCCTTCGTACAGCCAGCTGCTCAGGCACCTCCAGAGCCAAGAAGCAAGGGGCCTCGTCATCAGGACCTTTCGCTAAGGTACATCTGGGAGTTGTAGTTCACCTGGCCGCGGAAGCCCTCTGTGCGTCAGCAGGACGGGAGAGGAAGGAGACTACAGATCCCAGAGAACAGCGTGGGCCCCGCTGTCGTCCCGGGTGCTGCGCTGGGGGCGCGGCTCTGGCTGGCCCAGGAGCGGCGGGATCCGCGGTGGGGCCGCGATGGATCTGTTCGGGGACCTGCGGCGCATGAACAAGCGGCAGGTACCGGGGCTGCGCCCGGAGCCCCCGCGGCTCTCACCCCTCACCGGGGAGCGGGGTTTTCAAGCGCCAGCGTGCAGGGTTCTTTCCACCACTGTACCTGTGTGCTGCCGGGAAAAGGAACAAAAAATGAAGGAGTGTGGCTAAGGCGCATCCGCTGCTGGAAGGGCTGGCGGAGCAGGAGAATTTGGGGGCAGAAAGTCAAATCAGTGATTTTCTAGATAAGAAATTCCAGTATGACTGCAGCAGGAAATGATCCTTTGTCGCCTCTTGTCTCCTACAGCTCCTCTTTTTAAACAAAAGTCACTCTCAAAAAGTCAGCCTTTGCTGATAGTCCGGTGTTCCACATGTCCCTCTAGGATATTTCTGAGCTCAGGTGGGAGTCAGGGCCGTGTGGCCGAGTCAGGTTTGATCGTTTGCCAGGTCGCTTCCCCAGCTTTACAGGCCTTTATCAGAGTATTTGCCTCTGTCACTGACACACAGGAGTGGATTAACCCAAGACTAAGGCACACAGAGGATCCCAGGTTTATGCTGCAGTTTGGTGGATTATGGCATGGCAATCTATGCCACCAAACTTGTGTTGAAATACGATTTTAGCATAAAAGCCTAGAATTTGTGGTGCACTTGGGTTGAAGGTCTATGTTGTGCTTCTAAATACAATACAGTACCTTTAAAAAACAAATTTCTTGTTTCACACAGCTGTATTACCAAGTCTTAAATTTTGCTATGATTGTGTCTTCTGCCCTAATGATCTGGAAAGGGCTGATCGTGGTCACTGGCAGTGAGAGCCCCATTGTCGTGGTACTCAGGTGAGTCGATGGAAAGGCTGTCTGCTTCGAGTCCAGGTACTGTTTTGCCTTTTGTCTCCTCCCCCTTCCCCTTGGACACATTTGGAATTTGAAATTTCACTTATTTAAAGAAGGACTCAAACACTTACTTTGTTCTAGCTGTTTTTGGGCTCTGGCAAAGGCCACACTGTCAGTAGCCATGGCCCAGTTTCCACTGAGGTTTATAGGAGCAGTAAATGTGTGAGACCTTTTAAAATCCAAGTTCCTTCACTTAATGGGTGAACTCCTGCAGATTGCTTTCTGGGATTTGGGTTGTGTTAAAGGTCTGAACAATGTTACTGAAGAGGTTAAGCTACAGATCTCAGTTAAAGTTGTGGGTTTATCTGTAAGAATTAAATGTTCTTTGATTTCATGGTGCTTCTTTCATTTATGCCAACAAACTCTCTCTTTCTTGTTGTTTGTAGTGGCAGCATGGAACCAGCTTTTCACAGGGGAGACCTGCTGTTCCTAACAAATTTCCATGATGACCCAATCCGAGCTGGTGAAATAGTTGTTTTTAAAGTTGAAGGCAGAGACATTCCAATAGTTCACAGAGTTATCAAAGTACATGAAAAGTAATGCAACTTGGCATTTTCCTTGTTTGTAAAGCTCCTTTCCTTCCCCATGGCTTTCAGTGGCAGTTTAATTGTGGTTTACTGTGTGGGAAGGGCAAGTGAGGATAAGCAGTGAGAGAAAGCTCAGTTGTAGCATGTGATCCACTTCTGTCCCCAGTTCTGTGCCACACTTCTCAAGGGTCTGAGACCTTTCCCTCAGCCAAACTGCTCAGGGTTGGAGCAGGTAAAGCTGTGCCCAGGAGGGATCCTGGCAGCAGGAATGTGCATGGGAGCAGAGTCCACTTCTGTGCTGATGGTTGTACAGTTAGGATTTTGATTTTAAGAGCAAATTTTTGATGGAAGGTGGAGATTCAGAATCAGGGTGCAGCCTGACGGGTGTGTGAGCTTTGCTAACTGAAGTTTTCCAAATTTGACTCAGGATAAAAGAAGAGATTCTTCTTATTATTGTGTCTCTTGGCCACACTGCCCACAACAATTCTTGCTGAAAAGCACCCGGGAGAGGGCTTGGTTTGGCCTTGATTGCAGATGCCTACTCTGCTAAACAGTTGCTTCCAAACCACAGTTCTGCTCCCAGTTCTGCACAGTGAAAAGCTATGCTGGAGGTGGCAAGCATTGACATATTTGCTCCATGAACTGAAGGTGTTTATTTCTTGAGTAATATCTGTTCTTCCGTGCTTTTTAAAAATTTCCAAGAATCATCTATTTTATTTCTTCTTATTATCTAATTTGTCTTTATGAGAACTCCTCATTTCTTGTTATCAGTACTTGAGCAAATTTCATTTGAAGACTGTAAACTTAAGAACTTTATTTGAATTTGTGTTCTGTTGAAGATACAGATAAACACACGGGGCTTTTGTTGAGGAAGCTTAGTGCCTGGATGGACAATGTCCCTTTCATGTCCCTTGCGTAATTGCTTACATCAAACAACAACCTAGGAGTGCTGTAAAAAATGTTTCTTGTTAATATCTGTTGATAGATAAAGTCAGTAATGTCTGTAATGTTAATGATTTAATGGTGCTTGTTCAATAAGCAGGGCTGAAAGCAAACATTGTTATCTAATCTTGTAGCACTTTTCATCCTCATTTGCTTTGTAGATGTTAATTGAGATTTTTAAATTATGTGCTATTTAGTTTATCACCTCTGCCTTCTAGAGGAAATGGGAACATCAAATTTCTGACTAAAGGGGATAATAATGAAGTTGATGATAGAGGCTTGTACAAAGAAGGTCAGAATTGGTTAGAGAAGAAAGATGTTGTTGGAAGAGCAAGAGGGTAAGTAAAGCAAAATGTACTTTGTAATTAGATAGAAAAATTAGCTCTTAAATCAGTTCTGCTGTTGATACAAACTAGATCTGATGTATTTTTAAAATTTCTTAAATAGAA
Source organism: Corvus hawaiiensis (assembly GCF_020740725.1). Lineage (NCBI taxonomy): Eukaryota > Metazoa > Chordata > Aves > Passeriformes > Corvidae > Corvus > Corvus hawaiiensis. The sequence continues at coordinate 328,506 of NC_063255.1, read as the reverse complement.
TTGTTATTAAAAAGAAAACCTGGAAAAGTTGCTTCTTATAGTCCTCCCACTGATGTGGAGTGTGGGGAAAAAAAAGGACATTTAAGAAATAGTTCACCTGAAAATGCAAAATTAACCAGCTTATCCTTGTAATTGCTGGAAATTCCTAGGAAATTGTTTTGGTATTCCACAGGAATTTTATGCACGGTTTGAGCTTTTGACTTTGTCCCCTTCTCCAGCTGAGCTGAAATCTCTTCAGATTTTCTCAGATAACTTTGATTAAGGAAAACTAATTAATTTTACTTTCTATTCAGATCTGCATTAGTCCCAGGTGTAAATGATGGGATTGCACTGAAATATTCCAGACTGAGCAACATTAAAATACTTCCGTGTAATATTTGAGGGTTAATTTTTACATTCACCTCTTTTATCAATTACAGGTTTTTGCCCTATGTAGGAATGGTAACTATAATAATGAATGACTACCCAAAATTTAAGGTATGTATACCGACATTTTGAATACTCGAATTGCTAGAATAACAAGGACAGACAGTAAGAACCTTGCTTCTAAGTATAGATGTTAATAAATTTGTGTCTGTGGTTTGGTACCTAATGTAGAATGAGCTGGGTTTCCTTACTTTTGGGCAGTAGAATTTGTTGTTTGTAATGAGTTGAAAACATGTCATTTATTAGAATTTTGTGAGTTAAGTGTATCCAGTTGTGATGCCTGGTTATGAATGATTTGATCACATTAAAATCTTCCTGCAATTCTGTAGGACCAGAGCTCTGTAATTGTGGAGGGTGTGATGTTTGAGAGGGCACCCTTTAAAGAGTTTGTGCTTTCAGAGCTCTGTGGAGAGGAATTGTAACGAGTCTGTGTTCTGTGTTTCTTTGCAGTATGCTCTCCTGGCAGTGATGGGAGCATATGTACTACTGAAACGGGAATCCTAAACACAAGAACAAAGGGAAATATACAGGGGAGAAAAAACTAATATATTTCAGATGGTTTCATTTCTGTATACGGTTACAAAATTGTGCAAGCTTTTGTCTTGTCTAAATAAACTACACCTAATGAGTGAAGCTGTTGGCTGCTGGCTAATTACAAAATTACATATTTACCACCTTCTACAGACTGCTCTCAGCTAGCCTGGCACTGGTTTGGAGGACACTGTCATATGCTGGAGCAGCCAAGGGCTCTCCTGCCATGCCACGGTGGTTTTTCTTGAGTGCTGCTGCATCTGAACCCACTTTCGCCCTCCTGTTTGTTTTGAGGGTTATTTTTAATCTGTCAGTGCCCTCTTTTCTCCACCATACAAACTGTTTTGATGAGTGCTTGTAAGGACGCAGAATCTCTGAACAGGTAGTGAGTTGTAGGAGTTTAGTCAGAGTTACGCCTGAGGGAAGTTGGCTGGTTGTGGTTCACTCTGCCTTGGTGCTGAGCAGTGGGGACACAGAGCTTTTTCCCTGAATTTGAAACTTGCTCCTTCATGGGGTAGGGAAAAAAGCCCAGACGGCCTGATTTTTAGGGGCCTGATTTTTAGGGACTGTGTGTGTTGCTGGTATTCAGGCTGTTGACAATTCTGCCTTTTGTGTTCTAGCTCTTAAACAAACCTATCAAAAAGGTTTTCTGGGGCTTTAATAACACTTGTAAGTTACTGAATGAATAGCACAGTAGTACACTTCAGGGATATTGCCAAGAAGGGGAAACCAGAACTCTTATGCCAGTTTGGAGAATGTATTATTCTCTCCTATCATATAACACCTGAGTAGTGTTAAACATAAAATTGATTTTTTCATTTAAAAACTTACCTGATAACTGTGTTTTATGAATTTTGGTATTTTTCTCTTCTCTTCAAATGTCAGTGTTGTACCTTCAACAAAGCAGAACTTGTTTTCCTTGCTGGCTTTGTTTTTGTAGCTTTGATAAGGAACAGCATGATGCTTTTTTCCTCTGGAGTTCTGTTTCTTCTGTAATCCCTTACCTCTGCAAAAATACTCTTATTATACAATAATGACACCTTTTCTGTTGTAACAGCTCATGCTCAGCAGACAACTGCTGAATTTCTTCAAGTAATATTACTTCTTTTGTGTCCTACTAAGCGGTTTTCATGTCCAACTGTATTATGAAAATTACTTATTTTGTGTCAAATTGTGTAGAAATAAAACTGAGTATAATAAATGGCATGGCAGAATAATGCTGGGATCCTTAATGCAGTCTTCCTGGACGTGTATCATCCCAGTTAAGAAAAAATAATGTCTTGTTTGGAGACAGTGTATGTGCAGTAAGATTTTTTTCCTTCTCTTGGTATTGCTGAAATCCAGATTTATGCTGTCCACCTACCCCAATGCGAGCACAGTCAGCTCTGACTTGGAGAGTGCAGTTGGACATTTTGCAGCTGGCAGATATGACACTGGGATCCAGTCACAGGAGTGGCTCAGAGCTGTGCCAGGGGGGGATCAGAGTGGATGTTAGGAAGCATTTCCATACTGAGAGGGTGCTCAGACCTGGAACAGCCTCCCTGGGGAGAAGGTGGATGCCCCAGGCTCAGCATTCCAGCAGCACTTGGACAATGCCCTTGAGCTTTCTAGGCAGCCTGGAAGGGCTCAGGCTGTTGGGCTGGATGGTCTCTGTAGGCTCTTCTGGTCCACAGGCATGTCCATAAATGCTTCCCATTTGAATTCTCCAATTATTCAACCCCTCCACCACAAAAATCATAAACTCTAACTTGTGATGGCTGCCGCAGCAGCCTGGCACACATTAAATGTGCAGTGAGCAATCAATCACTGTGGTTAAGCTTCAACTATCCAGGGCTTCCCAAAATGCAGCGCAAACAGTATCAACTATCTTACACTGGGACTTATTAAATAAATGTTATTATTTCATATTATTCAGCCTCTGTAAAGTTGTGGAGCTCTTTTCTGTGAAATGTCTTCAGTTCTTCAGGGAACTGTTGCTGCACTGAGTCAGTGTTCAGGTTATTTGCAGAACACCTGCCCTGAGTGCAGGTTGGAAATTCTGGAGATTAGTCTATTCAGCATCTTCAACATTTACAGAGTATTCCTCAGTGATTGTGCCTGTTATTACATTGGAGATAGTCTTCCACCAGTGTTTGTTCTGTACATACATCTTGGCTGTGTCTAGCACCAGGATCCGTACAGAGAAAATGATGAAAGGCACACCATTCTTATATTATCCCTTTTTATAGCCATCAGATCTGCATTGCTGATAGAACAATGATGCTTGTCTAAAATGTAAAGGAAGCAGATTAAAGAGTGTTATCATAGTAACAGCATTTAAAAACTGTGAATGTTTTCCTGCCATGGAGCACTGCAACATTTTGCTTTGCCATGGGATGTATGTACCAGGGGAAAGGTATTTTAAAACACAGAGAGCTGGTTTTTTGTGTTCAAACACAAATTGATGTTAGCAAGTTTCTTCTTTAAGAGAAAGATTGTCTTGAGTGAGTTGAGTCACTCACAGTTTGTAACATCCTTTGGTTGTATCTGGATCCTCTTCTGTTTTGGGGGGGTCCAGAATAATATTTCTCTATGTTGTCAAGTTATTCTTTTTCTTAAAAGGGTAATAAAAATAAGAATTAGAATAAATCCTTATGAACAAGTAAATAAATAATACAGACCGAGTACATATACAACAGATGAGAAAGGTTTATTTGTTTGCATGGTGTTTTCAGTAAAAGAGATTTGGGACTCCTGGGCAACAAGGAACTGAGTAAGAATTCATGTTTGGTTGGTTTTGGTTTTGTTTTCTGAAAATTGACAGTTTCCTGAATTTTTCAATTTCCTGCCTTGATTGCTCCAAACAGTTCGAAGTTTTGCTGGATGGCAATATTTTATTTGATCAGCTGTCACTCAGCACAGAGCACGTGTCTGTAGCTGTACTGCAGGCTGCACAGTGAAACTTGAGGCGTGAGAATACTATTGTGAATTAAGCAGGAATGCATAATTAATAACCAAAAGAAAAGAATGACTCACATTAATCAGTAAAAGAAGATGAAATAAACTGTGACTAAACAAGGGAACAATTTAGCTCAATACAGGAGGATACACAATTGACTTCAAAAGGGATTGTACAAGCATTTGCCCGGAAATTATGTTAATTCACATTCGTGGGAGCTTCCAGTAGGGATAGTTCAGTTCCAGTCATGTGGGGCTAGCTGGAGGAGCTGGCAGGTTCCTTACAGTCAGCTCTGTTCGCTGTGTATCCCACCTCCTGCCATAGTTCTCTAGACAGCAAAATCATCATATAAACTGCACTCATTACACGTGGCCTCATCCTGCCCCTGTTGTTCTCCTGGGTGACAAAGGGCGCATCAGGACCTCATATCCCATCGCTGCTCACCCACCTTCACTCCAGTGAAACCACTAAGTGTTCCACTTCACGGCCTTTCCAGGGATATTATGCTGTCTGCGTATTTTCCCTGCACTGCCTCTTCAGGCTGGAATTCTTTTCATCCATTTACTACAAAGTTGGCCAGTTCCAGGTGCCTCGGGGTGTTGAAAAGTTTACAGGGTCCCTGTGCAAGGAAAGCAGAAAGTCCTGTAAATGCGCTTCCACTTTACTGTCGCTTGTGACAGGAAATGTAGGTGATACTTGAAATTAAAATAAGCTCTTTGCACAAGATTTTCTGTTCCAGTGAGGGACAACAAGACCCTTTGCCCCAAGTGCAGCCGAACGAAGGCAGCACGGTGCGGTCCCGCAGGGCGGGGGTGACCTCGACCCTGCAGCTCTCGGGTCCCCTCAGCGGCCCCGCCGCTGCTGTTGCCGCCCTCTGAGGAGCTCTCGGTGCCCCGGGCGCTGCCGGCACCACTGTTCCGAGGTGTCCCGGGCCGCCCTCAGCCCCGACCCCCGGCGAACGGACCGGGGGAACAAGAACTTGTGGGACGCGGCCGTGTTTCGGAGGTAACCGAGAGAGAGAACGCTCCCCCCGCCCAGGGCAGCGCCCGGGGCCGGCACCGCCTCAGCTCCCCCCGCGGGCGCCCGGGGGGGCGGAGAGCGGGCCTGTGAGGAGGCGTCAGGCGCGGGGGCTCCGCTCGCGCCGGGCCCGGCTCCAGATAAATGGGGGGCGGCGGCGGCGGCGGCGGCGGCAGCGCTTCGGAGCCGGAGCCGAAGCCGAGCGGAGCGCGGCTCGGGGCAGCACCGGCAGCAGGGCAGGATGGGGGGCGGGCGGCCCGCGGCGCTGCCGCTGCTGGCGCTGGCGCTGCTGACGGCGCAGGGCGGAGCGGCGCCCCTGCAGCCCGGCGGGACCCCCGCACTCACCAAGGT